>NW_025999895.1:5652945-5688592 GCF_001458135.2 Marmota marmota marmota | reverse complement strand
GTGCTAGGGATGAACCCAGGGTCTCAGGCATGCTCCGCAAGTGCTCTACCACTGAGCTACACCACAGCTTCTTATAGCATTTAAAAAAAATTATTTTTTTAGTTGTAGATGAACACAATACCTTTATCTTATGCAGTACTGAGGATCTTACACAGTGCCTCAGACATGCTAAGTGCTCTACCACTAAGCTACACCACCCATCTTACAGCACCTTTTACTGTATTTTTCACATCCCTTGCATCCTCTATGCATTGGGAGTTGCTCGCTTGATTCATCTTTAGCCTGGTGTATATAAACACAGCTATAGAAAGTAGAAATTTTTCCCCACCTGACATACTTAAATATTAAAGTGAGTAAAGACGTCCCTCCTGGTTGCTAGGCAGTTTTGGTATTTATATTGATATTGGCTCACAATGCTTATGGAGATTTAATTTTCCTAAAGAGCAAATGCTCATGTTAATTTGGGAGAGGATGGAGATTTGATTTCTTAAGTAGAGCCAAATATTTGAGAACTGGTTGATTCCTAGCCCCGGAAAAGCTGCCAGCAAAACTCTGGAGCAAATTGCTTTACTTCTTTGCTGCTCAGAGCAGAACAGAGGAGGTATTAGAAAACTTCCAAGGGCTTTGTGACTGAGTGAAGTCTCATAAAACACTAAGCTACAGAAAAACAGAAAGGGAATTGGGAAAGCAAAAAGCTTTAGAGTTGATTTGCAAGCAGTCCAATGCTATTTTCAAATAAAACAAGCCTGCAGAAAGCAAGAACATCATTGACTATTTCTCAAAACACCCTAACACCTTTACTGATGAGGACTTTGAGGCTTAGTGAAGTTAGATTCAATTAATTATGTCAAGTGTTTAGCACCAAGCCCTAAACCATAATTGGTATTCAACAATAGTTAGTTCTCTTCCTAATTGTGTTGCTAATAATAGGAAGGGTTAGAGGCAGGTAGTGGAGTTGATATTCTAGTTGGCAATTAAAACCTTTAGCTATATTGGCATATAACACACAGCCAATAAATGATGTCTGTTACACCAAAATTATTAGTTTTATTATGCCATGCTACCCACCTTCTGTGGTCACAGAGCTCAGGCAGGGGTTTGCTCCAATTGCAGCCTGGTTTAGGTGGCCCAGCCTCTGTAGGTGGAAATTTGGGGTGGCCTTGCATCCTTGCAACCAGTATCCCCCTGTATCCTGATGACAATTTATCTTCATGTCATGGTCCAGAGGTGATGATGATGATGATAGTGACAACTAGCATTCCTTAAGAGCTTACTGTGGGCCAGACCCCAAGGGAAACATACTACATGCATTACTTCATTTTGGCTCTTAAGAGAAAACTTTCAGACATTGATGATTGTTACCAAATAGAAGGATACCGGACCTCACCACCGAATTATCTATATCTGAAAAAGTTTGAGAAGTGAAGACAGAATAATTCCCCAACTTCCTGCCCTTGGGCCTTAACACCAACACAACAGTACAGAAGAAGTGGAAGTTGTTTCATTCATTCAAGAAAGAGGAAAATGGAAAAAAGCTGTGGAGTTTATTAATAAATGAGAAAATATTAGTTCTGTCCCTTCGTAACCACAAAGAATTCAAACCTGTGGTTAACAAAGACTTAGGGTTTAGGGAGGGTGAGAGGGGAGGACTATTCGGTCCTATTTCTGTTTTGGTTCCAGGGAAGTAGGGTTTCCATTGCACAGGGTGCAACTGGATATTTCCTCCACACTCCATCGCTGGGACCTGGCAAATAACATTTCCTGGCATTCCTAGAACAGTAAGTCCCAGAAGCGAGGTCAAATCCATTTTTGGAGCCAAACGGCAGCATTCCTTTACAGTTGGTTATTTCTACAACCTCCAGAGTAGCTTCTGCCTGTCTAGGGTGACACCTAATGGCAACCGACGGGACTTGCCCAATTTTTCAATTTACATCAGAATCACCCAAGAACTGCTGGACTCCTCCTCCCAGCAGAAGCCTCTAGATTCTTTCCCTCACTAATTATCCTGTGGTTGATGATAACAAGGAGGAATGACAACACAAGCAGCTTGAAGTTATTCCACTTGCTAATTAAAACTGAAGTATGCTTTCATGTAATACACAAAACCACTAAATGTGTTTGGATGTGCCCAAGTTGGCCTTGGCAATGATTGTCTTGAGTGCTGCTAGAGCTACTTTTCTGCCAGGGGTTCAACCTGCTTGGCTATGGGTTGGCAGGAGGATGTCTTCTCTCTGGAGGTGCCTTAAGACTTCATAAAAGAAACAATAGGTGGGGCGGGATGGCGCGTGTCTATAATCCCAGCAGCTCTGGAAGCTGAGCCAGGAAAATTGCAAGTTCAAGGCCCGCCTCAGGAGCTTAGGGATACCCTAAGCAATTTAGCAAGGTCCTCACTCAAAAACAGCTGGCTGGAGATGTGGCTCGCGGTTCAATCCCCAATACCTTCCCTGCTCCCCTCCCCCCCTAAAAAAAATAATAAAAGAAAGAAAGAAATGATGGTCCCAAGGGTGTAGCTCAGTGGCAGAGGTAGAGTGCATGTCAGTATGCTAGAGGCCTTGGGTTCATTCCCAACACACATACACACACACATGAATAACATTAAAAAAGAAATAAAGAAAAGGAATAATGGTGATAATCTACAAGGTGTTGACTACTTTTTTTGAGATCAATGGATGACTGAGAACAAAGATCTTAAGAGAAAACAACTAAAAGATGTAACCTGATACGATTTTAATAATTATGGGAATGGAGGGAAAAAAAGAAAGTCACTTTATACACTGATGTCTCATTTTCCCTCCATTCCCATAATTATTAAAATCGTATCAGGTTACATCTTTTAGTTGTTTTCTCTTAAGATCTTTGTTCTCAGTCATCCATTGATCTCAAAAAAAGTAGTCAACACCTTGTAGATTATCACCATTATTCCTTTTCTTTATTTCTTTTTTAATGTTATTCATGTGTGTGTGTATGTGTGTTGGGAATGAACCCAAGGCCTCTAGCATACTGACATGCACTCTACCTCTGCCACTGAGCTACACCCTTGGGACCATCATTTCTTTCTTTCTTTTATTATTTTTTTTAGGGGGGGAGGGGAGCAGGGAAGGTATTGGGGATTGAACCGCGAGCCACATCTCCAGCCAGCTGTTTTTGAGTGAGGACCTTGCTAAATTGCTTAGGGTATCCCTAAGCTCCTGAGGCGGGCCTTGAACTTGCAATTTTCCTGGCTCAGCTTCCAGAGCTGCTGGGATTATAGACACGCGCCATCCCGCCCCACCTATTGTTTCTTTTATGAAGTCTTAAGGCACCTCCAGAGAGAAGACATCCTCCTGCCAACCCATAGCCAAGCAGGTTGAACCCCTGGCAGAAAAGTAGCTCTAGCAGCACTCAAGACAATCATTGCCAAGGCCAACTTGGGCACATCCAAACACATTTAGTGGTTTTGTGTATTACATGAAAGCATACTTCAGTTTTAATTAGCAAGTGGAATAACTTCAAGCTGCTTGTGTTGTCATTCCTCCTTGTTATCATCAACCACAGGATAATTAGTGAGGGAAAGAATCTAGAGGCTTCTGCTGGGAGGAGGAGTCCAGCAGTTCTTGGGTGATTCTGATGTAAATTGAAAAATTGGGCAAGTCCCGTCGGTTGCCATTAGGTGTCACCCTAGACAGGCAGAAGCTACTCTGGAGGTTGTAGAAATAACCAACTGTAAAGGAATGCTGCCGTTTGGCTCCAAAAATGGATTTGACCTCGCTTCTGGGACTTACTGTTCTAGGAATGCCAGGAAATGTTATTTGCCAGGTCCCAGCGATGGAGTGTGGAGGAAATATCCAGTTGCACCCTGTGCAATGGAAACCCTACTTCCCTGGAACCAAAACAGAAATAGGACCGAATAGTCCTCCCCTCTCACCCTCCCTAAACCCTAAGTCTTTGTTAACCACAGGTTTGAATTCTTTGTGGTTACGAAGGGACAGAACTAATATTTTCTCATTTATTAATAAACTCCACAGCTTTTTTCCATTTTCCTCTTTCTTGAATGAATGAAACAACTTCCACTTCTTCTGTACTGTTGTGTTGGTGTTAAGGCCCAAGGGCAGGAAGTTGGGGAATTATTCTGTCTTCACTTCTCAAACTTTTTCAGATATAGATAATTCGGTGGTGAGGTCCGGTATCCTTCTATTTGGTAACAATCATCAATGTCTGAAAGTTTTCTCTTAAGAGCCAAAATGAAGTAATGCATGTAGTATGTTTCCCTTGGGGTCTGGCCCACAGTAAGCTCTTAAGGAATGCTAGTTGTCACTATCATCATCATCATCACCTCTGGACCATGACATGAAGATAAATTGTCATCAGGATACAGGGGGATACTGGTTGCAAGGATGCAAGGCCACCCCAAATTTCCACCTACAGAGGCTGGGCCACCTAAACCAGGCTGCAATTGGAGCAAACCCCTGCCTGAGCTCTGTGACCACAGAAGGTGGGTAGCATGGCATAATAAAACTAATAATTTTGGTGTAACAGACATCATTTATTGGCTGTGTGTTATATGCCAATATAGCTAAAGGTTTTAATTGCCAACTAGAATATCAACTCCACTACCTGCCTCTAACCCTTCCTATTATTAGCAACACAATTAGGAAGAGAACTAACTATTGTTGAATACCAATTATGGTTTAGGGCTTGGTGCTAAACACTTGACATAATTAATTGAATCTAACTTCACTAAGCCTCAAAGTCCTCATCAGTAAAGGTGTTAGGGTGTTTTGAGAAATAGTCAATGATGTTCTTGCTTTCTGCAGGCTTGTTTTATTTGAAAATAGCATTGGACTGCTTGCAAATCAACTCTAAAGCTTTTTGCTTTCCCAATTCCCTTTCTGTTTTTCTGTAGCTTAGTGTTTTATGAGACTTCACTCAGTCACAAAGCCCTTGGAAGTTTTCTAATACCTCCTCTGTTCTGCTCTGAGCAGCAAAGAAGTAAAGCAATTTGCTCCAGAGTTTTGCTGGCAGCTTTTCCGGGGCTAGGAATCAACCAGTTCTCAAATATTTGGCTCTACTTAAGAAATCAAATCTCCATCCTCTCCCAAATTAACATGAGCATTTGCTCTTTAGGAAAATTAAATCTCCATAAGCATTGTGAGCCAATATCAATATAAATACCAAAACTGCCTAGCAACCAGGAGGGACGTCTTTACTCACTTTAATATTTAAGTATGTCAGGTGGGGAAAAATTTCTACTTTCTATAGCTGTGTTTATATACACCAGGCTAAAGATGAATCAAGCGAGCAACTCCCAATGCATAGAGGATGCAAGGGATGTGAAAAATACAGTAAAAGGTGCTGTAAGATGGGTGGTGTAGCTTAGTGGTAGAGCACTTAGCATGTCTGAGGCACTGTGTAAGATCCTCAGTACTGCATAAGATAAAGGTATTGTGTTCATCTACAACTAAAAAAATAATTTTTTTTAAATGCTATAAGAAGCTGTGGTGTAGCTCAGTGGTAGAGCACTTGCGGAGCATGCCTGAGACCCTGGGTTCATCCCTAGCACAGAAGAAGAGAAAAAAAAAAAAAAAAGCCATGTAGCAGTTCCTCTCCCCAACCCCCTCTCTCTTTTTAGTACTGGGGATTGAACCTGGGGTGCTCTACCACTGAGCTACATCCCCAGCCCTTTTTATGTATTGTTTTGAACTAGAATAGAATCTCACTAAGTTGCCGAGGCTGGCCTTGAACTTGAGATCCTCTTGCCTTAGCCTCCTGAATAGCCAGAATTACAGGTATGCACTACCATGCTGGCTCTTTTGTGTGTGTGTGTGTGTTTTTTTTTTCCTGATATTCTGCACATAGAAATTTCTACACCAGCCTCTGGTCTGGCTTGGAGGCCATGAAAAGAGAGGCCTGAACCACAGGAGTAGTTGAGAAGTTAGAAACTGAATGTAAATGAAAGAACTTGGATGGGCTTTCATTTGGTATTAAAGGGACAAAGTGTCTTCAAGTACAAACAGGTGGTGGAAGATAATCATTACCATGTTCCTTATTTGTTAGAAACCAGACAAATTCTAGTGAACTCAGCTTAGATCCAACTGGAATCTTTTTTTTGTATTGAACCCAGGACCTCACGCATACTAGACAAGTATGGTGCTACTGAGTTACACCTCTATCCCTTTTTATTTTATTTTGAGACAGGGTCTCACTAAGCTGCCACTGACCTTGAACTTGCAATCCTCCTCCAAGTAGCTGGGATGACTGGCCTGCACCACCACACCCTGCTAAGTGGGATTTTTTTTTAAAAAATATGTTTTTAATGTATGGACCTTTATTTTATTCATTTATTTATATGTGATGCTAAGCATTGAACCCAGTATCTCACGCATGCTAGGCAAGCACTCTACCACTAAGCTACAGCCTCAGCCCCAGGATTTTTTTTTTTTTAACATGAAAGTTGAATACTGGAATATGTTATTGAGGTTGCAAAATCTCTTTCTTTCATTCTTTCTCTAATACTTTTGTAGTTATCAATGGACCTTTATTTTATTTATTCATATGTGGTGATGAGAATCAAACCCAGTGCCTCACACATGCTAGGCAAGGGCTCTACCACTGAGCCACAACCCCAGCCCCAGAATCTCTTTCGGTTGGGATGATTAAATACCTGTTTGGCAAGGAGTAAACTCTCATAGCTGTATTAGCAGTTGCCCTATTAACAGTGTGGCAACAAATATCCTCATTTGGATATAGCTCAGTTGGTAGAGTGCTTGCCTTGCATACAAAAGGCCCTGGGTTCAATCCCCAGCACCCCCCCACACACAAACATGCCATAACAAACAGGTGCATCATAGGACTTAAGCTACCTAAAACTTACCAAGTAGATACTAGATAAATATAAGCTCTGTGCATTTTACAGAACAGAAATGGGACTGCAGCAGCCAGGGAAAGATATGGGAAGGAATCCTGGCTTTTTTTCATTTGGTCTCTGATCATCGTCTCTTCTACTCCATCCTTTGGTCCCTCAGCAGCTGAAGGCAGAGCTATGTGACCCCAAGTATCTCTGTCCTGGAGGAAAGAAGAGAACTTAAACCACAGGGGAATGTCAATAATGAGGGCATGGCAAATGCAGAATGCTGGGAATGAGCCACAGTTCAGAGTTCAGATCTGGAAGCTTGGCTTGGCCCCACCCTGACATCCTTCATGAAAGGCAAAGCCAGAGGACTCCCTGGGAAGGGCTGTCTGCTTTAGGAGCTGTGAATCCTACTTCTGAATCACATTGCTTTTCTGAGCTGTGTGTCTTATTATAGCTAAAAGAGTTTATCCAGTCTGGATCAGGCCACAGAGAACTAAACATGTATCAAAATACTCCCTTTGTAATCCTAGTGACTTGGGAGGCTGAGGCAGGAAGATCACACATTTGAGGCCACCTCAGCAACTTAGCAAAGCCCTAAGCAACTTAGCGAAAACCTGTCTCCAAATAAAATTTAAAAAGGACTGGGGATGTAACTCAGAAGTAGAGCACCCATGGATTCAATCCCCAGTACTGGAGAAAAAAATACTGCCTATCCTTGGGGTCCAACAAAACCAAACAGGCTGCTGTCTTCATTACCACACTGCTCTGCACAACAACACTGCCATCACAGTGCTCTGCAAAGCGAGTTTCCCTCCAAAGTTAATTCTTAAGCTAATGGGAATTTCTGGAAAGATACTCAGGAAACTCATAAAATTAGTTGCCCTAGAAGAAGAGAACGAGGGTAGGAAGGAGACATCCTTTTCACCATACACCTCTTTATATCTTCCGAATTACTTACGTGCATGCACTACCTATTCCCAAATAAATACAGTAAATTTTTAAATGTAAGATTTGTAAAACTCAGTGTGGAATTTAACTGAGCTCTTTCTCCTCCAAATTATGCTTCTCTCCCTTTTTCAGGTCCCCATTTCACTAATGATCACGGTGAGCAGCTGATAGCTGTGCTTCATATCTTCTGAACTCATTTCAGAAGTGACTGGAAGGTTCTACTATTATTCAGATTCTACAGATGAGGAAACTGAGGCTTAGAGATAGGTCCAATAGCCAGTCTATATCAGATGCAGAATTCAAACCTGGGTCTGTCTGACTAACCACAGCTTGTAGCCCCCTCCACCTATTGCTTCTGTGGCTGTGAGAACGTTCACTGGAGTATTAAACTGTAGCAAACATATTAAGAACTTTCTCACAAGCTCCATTGATCAAACCAAATCCCTAAATGTCTCTAAAGTAATAAAGTATGTGCAATGTGTGCTCTTTGTCTAATAACAAAGCTGGGTTATGTGTTCCTTTTTGTTTGTTTGCTTTTATTTTGGGGGTGGTGGTAGTGCTAGGGATCAAACCCGAGAGGGCCTCATACATGCTAGGCAAGTGCTCTATTACTGAGCTCCACCCAACCCTGGGTGTATGCTTTTCATGTTGGGGGCACAAAGTGTTTCTAGAGAGGGACTGACTAGCTATTCTGTCAAAGTATGAGGCATCTGATCTCCCATAACCAAATCCTGGGCAAGGACCCTCTCAGTGGGACACATCAGAAGCAGTATTCAAATGGCAAAGGGACCCTGTGGATTGAGACACACCAGTCCTATTTCTGGCTCAGAGCAAAGCTGTGGGAACTCTAGCAGCCCCACAAGAGGACAAGCCCCTGCATTACTGGTAGTTTCTATGGACACAGAAGAAAGGACAGGATTGCAATGAAAAACAACCATATGAGCCGCAACTTGAGATGCAGCTGCAGAGGCCAGGTGGAATAACAGCTGATGATACATCACACACGCTCACAAAAACCCGGCTGCCGCAAGCGAGAAAAGGGGTTTCAAAAACAATCATCAATTATGTCACCTTTTTAGGGTGACAATCAAGGCAGGGATCTGGTAATCAACCTGCCTTTCTTCATGTAGCTTATTCACACTGTTAAGGGGAAGCTTTATTGGAATCTAGTTTATATACTTCTTTGCAGTTCAAACATATCTTCACATGCATTATACCATTTGATCAAGCAAAGATCTTGCCTTCCTCTAGTTCTGGTGTGCAATAAGCTCTCTTTCCACACTCTTCTAACGGGCAGCCCAGGGATGCCTTTGAGGAACAGACCCTGGGAAGCAGCAACAAGCAGAGTTCTAGGTCTGTAGGCTCTGTCTAGGGTAGAGTATTTGGGGACCTTTACTCCATTTTAAACAACGAGGGTCATGGTTAGTCAGTGTTGGCACTAGAAGAAAATTTGTGAAAGAGATTTTTCTTCTGTTTTCCTTTCCAAGTTTGCATTCATGACGCTCTCGAAATTATGCAAGCCAGAGCATCCACTGGAATGAGCCAGGTGCCTGAGAAGCAGAAGCTGAGAGACAGCCTGAGCCAGGGGACCTTGTTCTCTCCCAGTGCCTACCTGTCTCCACCCAATAAAGCCCAGCCCCCACATTGTGAAGGACAGCCCTCATTCCAATGACATGACCCTGAACTTCTGATTAAGAGTTTTAGAAAAGATTTAAGTTAAGGGTATATAATGGCTGCCAGAGGCCTTCTTTGAAAAAGCACATGTTCTCATAGAGCAGTTTTCTTAACCTTTTAATTTTCATTATTTTCCCCCAAAGAGAAAAAGCAAATTGAATTCTCCTTAATGAAAGAAATTAAATACTTAGAAATAAGATTTTTTTTTTTTTTGGATAGAGTTGAGGTTTGGAGGGTAACAAACTATTGTAACATCTGAAAGTTTTTCATCTTCCAAGAACCAGTTTTTTCCTTTATAGGGGAAACATTGCTGTCCCCGCTCTCCCCACATTGAGAACACATGCCACAAAGAAATCCAAACAGTTGTCTTAGAGGAACATCATTGATCATCTTAGATGGCCAATTATGCACAGTTCTTCTGATTAAGCCCAGGGCTTTATGCATGCTAGGCAAACACTACCATTGAGCTAGATCCCCAGCCCTTTTTATATTTTATTTTGAGACAGGGCCTCACTAAGTTTCCCATGTTGGCCTCAACCTTGCAATCCTCCCACCTCAGCCTTCTGAGTAGCTGGGATCATGGGCATGTGCCATTGCACCTGATATATTTTCTTTTTTAACAATATATGTTCTTGTCTTTTTCCAGTCAAGTAAATTTGTCCATAATCACTTTGTTTCTGTTTGAAAATCTGTGGCCCACATATTGATATCTTTCTCCAAATTGCTCCTTTGCAATCCTGGAATAGCCTGGTGCCTCTCAAGGATAAAGAAAACAGGTTTTGTCAGGTACAGTGGCACAGGCCTGTCATAATAGCTACTCAAGAGTCTGAGACAGGAGGATCACAAATTCAAGGCCAACTGGGTAACTTAGCAAGACCCTGTTTCAAAAGAAAATATAAAAAGTGTTGGGGTTCAGTCCCTAGCACCAAAAACAAAACAAAACAAAGCAAAAACCCTCCAAGGTTGCATACTGTACCTTGAAGTTAAGCTGGGATTTTCCCTTCTAGTCTAGAAACTGGAATGGCACATTCAATCAGCTGGGATCCCCAGGGGTGGGTGCAGCAGGCATAGTAAGCCCCCTCTCCTTGCAAACCAGACAGCAATGGAAAGGGAGCCTAGTCCCTCCTGCTGTGAAAAGGGTGTGATGAGTGACAAATTTAGAGTTTATTTTCAGCTTCAGCCCGTAGCCCATTCACTGTGTGACCCTGAGTGAAATCGCTTAGCCTGGTTGTCCCACATTTCTGCTTTCCAGAAGACAGATATAATGTTGCTAAATCTGCAGCTCACTTCACAGGGATGGCCTAAGAAGGGAAGTCACTGGGGAAAAACTCTGGAGGCCCCCAAAGAAATGTGTGTAAATTCAAGGGTTTATTACCCAAACTGCAAATAGGTCTGAACTTTAGTCCAATAAAGACATGAAGAGAGTTCTAAAGTTCATCTGATCCTGAACAACACACTAACCACACCCCATGATAAAATCAAAACAAACCAAGGCAACAACCTCTGTTTGTTGGCCTTTTTCCCCACAAGACAAACTGTTTAGGGCAGGGTTGTCTCCCCTCGAGCACACGAGTGCACCTGTGTTTATTAGCTGATGTGTATCACACAGCCATTACTATGCAGCTGGCCCCTGAGCCCATCATCCTGGAAAAGGGGCAAAGATGAAGGAATACATACAGTTGGGACATCTGACACCACCAGGTCCTGTGATCGATGTCATCTAAAAGACACATTTCAAAGCAGCCCCTTCTCAGAACTTTCTGCCCTTTCTCTAAGAACCATTGGTCTAGTAGGTCCCATAGCCAACTTCCATTCATCTATGCATGCCAATCCTGGAAGATGGACAGGCAGTCCAGTTGGGCAGGCAGTCATCATTGCAGGTGGACACAGACCCTGTCCTAAGGGGCTGATAAGATGGCATGAACATGTGCTGAAGGGTTGGGAAAGGAACTAATGAGTCCTCAGTTGCACTTGATCATGAAATGACCAGTTGTTCTCTACAGGAATATTATATTATACTCCCAGGTTTTTACAGGACCTCTAAACATCAACCTGCCACCTTGCAAAGTCCTGTTGTTGATCAGAAGGGGTGCTGGGCAAAATGGTGTAGGGAACTGACACAAACCCATTACTCCTCTTAGAAGACATGAGGGATGATCATCAATAAGGGGTGTGCAGATGGCAACCCTATTGCCTCTCAGAGCATCTTCTATCAAGTCTTCTCAGAGGCCACCTCTCAGATTTTAGTGTACTCAAAAGTGATCAGGTGCTGGGGTCAGGCAGGTGCTAACTGCTAATCAAGAATCTCAGGCCAAACTGGTGATGGATTCACTCACTCTAGGAGGCGGTAGAACAAAGCAATTAAGAACCTGGGCTTTATGCCCACATGAGCCAGCAATTCCACTCCCAGGCATCTACCTGAAAGAAATGCAAATACATGTCCATACAAACACTCCTACATGAATCCTCACAGCAGCATGATTCATAATAGCCAAAAAGTGGAAACAGCCCAAATGCTCGTCAATGGATGAATGGATAAACAAAATCTATCCATGTCATAGAATATTATTCAACACAAAAGGAATGAAGCCCTCATATATGGTACAACCCAGATGAGCCTTGGGAACACCATGCTATGTAAAAGAAGGCAGTCACGAAAGGCATGTGTTGTGTGATTCCATTCCATTATGTTAATGTTCAGAATGATGAAGCCCTAACGCATGAGGTGGATTAGTGATGCCTGGTTGAGGGAGAAGTGTGAGGGGCATGGAAGTGATTGCTAAAGGGTGCAATGTTTCTTTCTGGGGTGATAAAAATATTCTAAAATTGGTTGTGTTGATGGCCACACACTTCATGAATATAATAAGCACCATTGAATGGTATACTTTAAATGGGGAAGTTTTATGTGAGTTATATCCCAATAAAGCTTTTTTTTTAAGATGGATAGACTGATAGAGAGAGAGATAGAGATAGATAAATAAAAGACAGAAAGATAGAAAGAAAGAAAGAAAGATAGATAGACAGACAGATAGATGGATGAAGACGCTGGCCTCTGGAGATCTGGAGATAGACTGGGGCTGGCTGAAATCCTGCTCTTGCATGTTTTGACTGTGAGACATGATGGCAAGTTACTTTGACTCTGGGCCTCAGTTTTATCATCTCTAAAATGAGAAAGATAGTTGTTATTTTTTGTTTTTGAGACTGGGTCTTGCTCTGCTGTCCAGGCTGGACTCAAGATCATCATCTTCTTGCCTCAACCTCCAGAGTAGTTGGGATTGTAAGGATAAGCCATTGCACCCTCTCTAGGATAACAGTTACTATAAGAAGAATGAGAACAGCAGGGCATGATGGCACATGCCTGCAATCCCGGTGACTTGGGAGGCTGAGGCAGGAGGATCAGCCTCAGCAACTTAATGAGACTCTGTCTCAAAATAAAAAATAAAAAGGCCTGGGGATGTAGTTTAGTGGTACAGCATGGCTAGGTTCAATGCCTACGTACTGCAGAAAAAGAAAAGAAAGGAGATTTAGCAAGCATGAAGTCAGAAGAAGGTAGCTTTTTTTTGTACTGGAGATTGAACCCAGAGATGCTCAACCACTGAGCTACATCCCCACAGTTATATCCCCACAGTAATTTTTTTTTTTAATTTTAGTTGTAGTTGGACACAGTTCTTTTATTTATTTCTTTAAATATTTTTTAGTTGTAGATGGACACAACAACTTTATTTATTTTTTAATGTATTTTTATGTGGTGCTAAGGATAGAACCCAGTGCCTCATACAATTGAGACAAGCACTTTGCTGCTGAGTCACAACCCCAACCCTTTTTATTTATTTTTATATGGTGCTGAGGAACTAACCCAGGGCCTTGCACGTGCTAAGTGAGCGCTCTACCACTGAGCCACAACCCTAGCCCCTCCCCACAGTTCTTTTTATTTTTTATTTCGAGACAGAGTCTTGCTAAATTGCTGAAGGTCTCAATTGGTGAGGCTGGCCTCACACTTGCCACCTCCTGCCTCAGCCTCCTGAGTTACTGGGATTACAGGCATGTGCCACCACCTTGGTGCAGGTGGCTAATCTTGTGGATGCTGCATCAGACTATGGAAAACCCTTCCTTCACTTGTTCACTAAAGTGACATGACTGTGCTGGGCACTGCTCTATGTGTTGGGGAAACAGTAATAACCAGAATGGACCTAACTTCTGGCTCCTCCAAAGATTACATCCCAGTGGAAGAAGACTGGCACTACATGAATACACAAGAAAATCTGGAGGTGGAGATCGGTATCCTGAAAAATACAAAGTTGGCCTGATGGAGATGGATGTGCATTAGGTTGGAGGCCAGGGGAGCACTTTTGGAGAAGGGTACATTCTGCTTATGGGGTCTTCTCAGGGAAAGGCATGTTGGCTGTGGAACAGCTGCTGCACAGGTTCTGAAGCACGGACATGCTGGGCATGTTGGAGAAAAAGAAAGAAGGTCAGGCTGGTGGAAGCATGTGGAGCAGGGGAGAGTGGCAGGAAGTAAGGTTGGATATGTAGGAAGGGCCTCAGGGGCCACGTGTGACAGAAGCCTCAAAGATGGCCCTGAATGACCCCTGCCTCTTGGTATTGACTCCTGTGTGGTTGTCTCCTCCATTGAGGAGGGCTATTTTGAGTCCAATAGGATATTGATGAAATGATGGCGTGACTTCTAAGAATAGATCATAAAAGACATTGAGGATTCTGCTTGGTTTTCCCTTAAATCATTTATTCTAGAAGGAGGTAGCAGTCTCTTCCTGAGGTCACTCAAGCAATTCTATGGAGCATCCATGGGCTGGAGAACTGCGGCCTCCTGTCCACAGACATTATGAGCTCTTCAGGCTGTGAAGGGGGCATCTTGGATCTTCCAGCCCTAGCCAAGACTTCTGGTGATTACAGCCCTGACCAGCATCTTGACAGCAGCCTCATGGGAGACTCCAGGGCCAGATTCATCCAACTAAGCTGCCCCCAGATTCCTGACCCACATGAACTATCTGGGATAATAGATATTTATTGTTTACAATCCACCAAGTTTTAGGGCAATTTGTTATGCAGCAACAGATAATTGAAACACCACAAGAAGGATTTGGGGTTTTAGTCTAAATGTGATGAGAAGCCATTCAAGGAATTCAGGTTGGGGGTGGGTATATGATCTGACTTCTCTGGTAAAAAGAACCCTTTGGCTCTTAGGTAGAAATTGATTATAGGAACCCAGAGAAGAAGCAGATGTCAAGTGAGGAGCTCCTGCCATAGTCTAGCAGGGCTTGACTATGCAGGCCTGGACCATGCTGGGAGACTAGGAAGTGACAGAAGAGGGCAGTTTGTGATTGTGGTTTGGAGTGAGAGCCCAGGGCACCAGCTGGGAGTGAGGAAAAGGATGGAATCAAAGGTGACAGCTTCCAGACAGAGCAGCTGGTGTGCTTCACTGCCATTCACTGCAAAGAGGAAGACAGGATCAGCTCGGGCAGAGCAGAGGTTGGAGCAAGGTTTGGATGTGTAAGCTTGAGCTGCTCATTAGGCATCCAAGTGGACGGGTCAAATACAGAAGGGGAAGGTCCTGCCCACTCCCATGTCTAGGGGTCAGTCAGCAGAGGAGTTAGCCAGGGTTGGGAAGGAGTAAACGGGGGCTGGGGGGGGGGGCGGCATGCAGGAAGCAGAAGAAAGTCTTTTTGAGAGGAAGAAGAGTGGACCAACTTAATGGTTTATGTTCCAGGAGACGTGGCGGTCACCCTCCACGGTCCTAACAGTTCACTGACAGTGTTCCAGTGTCTCATATTGTACTGTTTCCCGTTTTGACTAAGGTGTCTCTTGTGAGAGGAGCCAATGTTCCACTGGACTGGGAGGACATCCACCAATGAGCAGGCATATCTACCAGGTAGGGCCAGCCTGGTTTTGTTTTATTTATTTAGGCAATGCTGGGGATCAAACCCAGTTAACTCACGCATGCTAAACAAGGCTTCTACCACGAGGTACATCCCCAGGCCTTTGTGACAGGATCTCACTAAGTTGCCCAGGCTGGCCTCAAACTTGGGATCCTCCTTCTAGTTTTAGAGACCCCTGCGATCACTATACAAAGGTAGCTTAACATAGAGGGTTGTCTTGGCTCTTTTGGATCTAGACATTGTTATTTTAAACCCCGTTCAAAAGGTTTTTTGTTAAGGTGGTTGCTGATTCCTAGCCCAATTGGCCACTTCAGGGATTCTCCCATAATCCCTCTGGTCTAGTTACTGATCCAACAGCAACGGATCGAGATGTGAAACACACACCTTACTTTTTTACTAAACCAACTACTTACACAAAGGTCTGTGTGGTTCTCTCCATAAAAGTTCTGGGAAACTGCACGCAGTGGTGCACACCTGTAATCCCAGCAGCTCGGGAGGCTGAGACAGGAGGATTTTGAGTTCAAAGCCAGCCTCAGCCATGATGAGGTGCTAAGTAACTCAGTGAGACCCTGTCTCTAAAGAAAATATGAAATAGGGCTGGGGAGGTAGCTTAGGGGTTGAGTGTCCTTGAGTTCAATCCCCGGTACAAAAAAATAATACTTCTGGGAAGATGCAGTGTTTTATGCAGTAGAACAATAAGCAGCAATAGAGACATAAACTCAACGTCTGGATATTTTTTTCCTCTAAAATCCTTTGCCATTTCTAAGAGTGAGGCTCCAGCTTCCCTCCATATTACTCAGTCTCTCTGCTCTTTCCTCTCTTTCTCTTCCAATTCCTAATTTTAGGACTACTTTTTAATGCAGAGTATTTGGGCTTGTTCTCTACTGCTTTGATGCAATACCTTTGTGTCCTAATAGTGGCACCAAAGGCCCTGGGTATTTTCTTAAAATATTTATCAATTATGTTTCTAAATAAAGACAATTTCTTCCCCAAGAGGAGTTTTGGTGCCACTGTTAGAACACGAAAGTATATATAAACAATCACTGTAAGGCAGGCTTGGTGGTACTCACCTGTAATCCCAGCTACCCAGGAGACTAAGACAGGAGGATCCCATGTTCAAAGTCAACTTCAGCAATTTAGCAAGACCCTGTCTCAAAATTTTTAAGAAAGGAGCAGGGCATGGCAGCACACTCCTATAATCCCAGTGACTTGGGATGCTGAGACAGAGAGAAGACCAGTCTCAACAATTTAGTGAAAACCTGTCTCAAAAAAAAAAAAAAAAAAAGGCTGGGGATGTAGGTCAGTGGTAAAGTGTCCCTGGGTTAAATCCCTAGTACACCCCCCAAATTTTAACAGTGGGGGAGTGCCAAAGATGTAGCTCAGTGGTAGAGTACTTGCCTAGCATGCATGAGGTCCTGGGTTTGATGCCTAGCACTGGAAAAGAAAGTGTTGTATAATAGAAACATGATTATAATGGCACATAAATCTTCCATGTCTGGCTTCAGAATCATCTTCGGTGTGTCTATGCAACTTATTCATGTTGTGATGTGCATCAGTGGTTCATTTATTTTTATTGCTGAGTAGTATCCCTTGTATGGGTATACTGCCATCTGTTTATCCCTCTCCTGTTGATGGATATTTGAGTTGTTTCCCACTTAGGGCTACTGTGAACAAAGTCTTTGGATGGCTATTCATTGTTACCCAGAGATTTAGACTTTGCAGACTGTGACTGCAGTTTGGCAATGCAGATTGTGATGTGGCCTGATGCTCCTATTGTGCTGTATAGTTGTGCCCCTGTTTCCAAAGTGTCAGAATTGCCTCGTTGGCAGTGTTTATAGCAAAAGTTCCCCAGCAGGACCTCTTGACTGAATCACGGGGCCCAGGAAGAGCCCTCACCAGTGAGATATTACCGTGACATGTTGCAGATATCCAAGGGGCACCTTATCCTAAAAATAGCACTTGCAATTTAGAGGCAAAATGCTCTTCCAGGCTGGGGCTCAGCAGTAGAGTGCTTGCCTAGTACGCTGGGGCTCTGGGTACAATCTCCAGCCCCACAAAAATAAGTAAGCAAATAAATAAATAAATGGCTCTGGTCAACAGAATATGCTGAACACAGGAACTGGCTACTTGAAAATGGACAGCTTGGACGATTTCAGCAGGTGTCCTTATTACAACCCACATGTCAACACCTGTCATTAGCTTCCCTTTTGCAACCTCTGGGCCATTTCCTTTGATTATCTCTCTCATTGCCATCTCCCTCAGACTTTCCCTGGCCCTATCTGAAGCCCTTTGCTTCTTTGACTACTTCAAGGTCTTCAGAGGATCTCTCCTTTCATTTCCTGGGAAGTGAATTTCCCACCAAGAGGCCATTTTCTCTGCCACTGCTGGGTGAAGGCAGCACTGTTCCAAACTCAGTTTCCTCAGGATTGGAAAGTGCAGCAATGTTTTCCTTGCTTTTGTGGCAACTTCTAGACCATTGTGCTTCGTTTCTCATGAAAGCCACCTCTTTTTTATATTTATTTTTTTTCCCTGCTGGGTATCAAACCCAGAGTCTCTCATACCCTAGGCAAGTGCTCTACCACCGAACTATACCCTTAACCCACAACCCCCTCTTCTTTTGAGGTTCATGCCATCTGGCAATAATCTGTAACTCTACAATTTCCATCTGCTCCAAGTCCTACCATTACCTGTATGGAGAACCTTCTGATAGCTCAGCCACTAAGACTCTTTTTTTTTGCTTTTGTTTGGTCTTTTTTTTTTTTTAATTGCCGATGAAACTTTATTTGTTTATATGTGATGCTGAGAAACCCAGTGCTTCACACATGCTAGGCAATTGCTCTACCACTGAGCTACAACCCCCGCGCTTATTTTTGTTTTGAGACAGGTCTCACTATGTTGCCTAGGCTGTTATCAAATTCTTGGGCTTAAGTGATCCTCCCACTTCAGGCTCCTGAGTGTCAGGACTGCAGGACTGCAAGCACCATGCCCTGCGAGACGTTTGACTTCTTTGATGTTAAGAATCCCTAATGTCTGTGTTATTTTAGACTCTGATTCCCGTGGCCTCACCCTAGGGTTTGTCCTCACTTGAATACATAAATCGAAAAACAAGCACATTTATGAGTTGGGACATAGCAAGCTCTTGTCTGCTTAGAGAGTCAAAGCACAGGTCAGTGAATCCTGCAGAAGGAGAGGCTGTGCTGGAAAACACATGGCTCGAAATGACGGTTCTAATAAAGTTCAGAGGGTGGTTAAGAACAGTCCAGAGAAGTCACAGGTAGGCCCAGAGCAAAAGCACTCAGAGCTTGCAGTATCTATATCTATCTGCACACACACATACACTCACACACACACATGCACATACATGCCCGCATGCACAAATACTCATAATGGCAGTCAGGGCAACATGCCTTACGTCAAGCATTCTCTCAACTCCATATTCCTCTCTCAAACAATGTAGCCCTTGGCACCCTCTCACCACCCCCCAAATCCTTCCTTTCTTTCTTTTGGTACCAAGGATTGAACCCAGGGCACACTTTACCACTGAGCCACTCAGTCCTTTTTATTTTATTTTTAAATTTTGAGTCAGGGCCTTGCTAAGTTGCTGAAGCTGGCTTCGAACTTTCAATCCTCCTGCCTCAGCTGCCAGAGTAGCTAGGATTATAGGTGTGCACCACCATGCCCGGCACCCCTGCCTTATTTTCTGAATACCACTTAACATCTGACATATAAATTACTTTAATTTCTTGTTTATAGTCCATCACAACTCTCTCCACCCCAACTAAAATGTGAGCTCCGTGAGGGGAGGAATTTCTATTGACTTATTCATTGCTATATCTAATATACCCCACAAGTACACACCTGATACACAGAGCTTTGGAATTCTTTTCTAGAGTTGTATTATCATAAAAAGAGATAATCAGTCAGGCACTGTTGTGCAGGCTTGTAATTCCAGCAGCTCAAGAGGCTGAGGCAGGAGGATCACAAGTTCAAACCTGCTGTAGCAGTTTAGCAAGGCCCTAAAGCAACTTAACAAGACCCTGTCTCAAAACATAAAAAAATAAAAAGGGCTAGGAATGTGGTGTGGTTAAGCTCCCCTGGGTTCAATCCCCCATACCAAAAATAAAACAAAAAATGATATTATCAAAGTGGGGCATGATGGTACATGCTTGTAATTCTGGCTGCTCAGGAGGCTGAGGCTGGAGGATCACAAGTCTGAGGCCAGCCTGGGCAACTTAATAAGACCCTGACTCAAAACAATTTTTTTAAAGGGCCAGGGATATACCTCAGTGATAAGGTACTTGCCTAGTATGTGTTAGGCTCTGGATTCAATCCAAATATTGAAAGGAGAGAGAGAAATATTAAGACAAGGGTTGATCATTTCATGGTTTTTATTACCTGAGGTCTGACTGCCCCACAAAATACTGTAAGCACACACACTGTGCAGTAATGTATAACCATGTTAGTTTCACCAAGGCCTCTCATTATTAAATTTTATTCTTATCTGACTGAATAAGTGGGAAATGCTGCATCCTTTTCAATTTAATATTTTTTGCTTATTAGTAAATCAAATCTTCTCCCATTAAAAAGCAGTTCCTTATATTTGCCGTCCTCTTGTGTCAACCGTCTGCTCTCCTCCTTTGATCCTTTGGTTCATGCTTTCAAAGAGCCTGGAAGTGTCTGAAACTTTGGCTGTGACAGCAGATAATGCAGCTTATGGATCCTGACCTTGTTTTTTCTGGCAAGGGATTCTAACTGTAATTGTGGTTTAACTCAGTGGAGTTAAAAGATTTTAGCTTAGAGGTTTCAAATGGCCACCATTTCCTCCTGTCACCTTTAAACAAATGACTAGGTGGAAAAGATGGTGCAATGACACAGGATGCTCTGTGGGAGGTGGGAGGAGCTTGTTTCAGCTTGCAGGTGGCTCAGCACGTAGCTCCTAGTTAGAAAAAAAACGTGAATCAGGCCTGAATCACTCGCACTTTCTGACTCACTTCTCCTATCTCCATCTAGATGAAGTGAAGTCTTATGAACAAGAATGTTCTCCAGGGGGTACATGTTCAGTGCTTTGCTTTGCTTTTCCTTTTTATTCTTTTAGACCCGGGTCTCACTATTTTGTTCAGACTGGCCTTGAACTAATGGGCTGAAGTGATCTCCTTTTCAGCTTCCAAAGTAGCTGGGACTATAGGCACATGGCACTGATTCTGACTTGTTACCCAATACTTTGCTCTGATACTCTTCTGGGTAACTTTGGAGCAGGACAGACGTGGTTTCTGTCATTATAACTGAGACAATATGAAGTCCTTCTTTCTCCTTAAACCTTATGTCCAACAGACCTTTAGATTTGGCCTGTCTACCTGCTTAAGAGCTCTTGGACCTATCTACTTCTTGCCATGCAGACAGCTGCTACTTTAGCAGGGGCCCTGGTTGCTCAGCCTACTGCACGGCCTCCTCTGAGGCTTCCCAAAGTGGCTCTTACTTCTCTGCAGTGCACTCCCTACTTGGCAGCCAGACTCAGTTTTGTTTTGTTTTTGTTTTTTTTTTTTTTTGGTATCAGGGATTAAACTCAGGGGCACTGGACCACTGAACCACATCCCCTGCCCTCTTTTGTATTTTATTTAGAGACAGGGTCTCACTGAGTTGCTTAATGTCTTGCTAAGTTGCGCTGGCTTTGAACACGCAATCCTCCTGCCTCAGCCTCCTGAGCTGCTCAGACTCAGTATTTTTATAAATGACAATCAGAATGTGGCCTTCTTTCATTTAAAAATCTTCCCATTGTTTTTCAGTGTCCTCAGAATAAAGTTCAAAATCTTTGATGTGGTACCAGCCACCCTGCATGGCTGCTTACTGACTTTTCCAGCCTTGACACTTTTCCCTGAACTGCTTTGGTCATGTTGGAATATGCCTTAATGCTTCAAGACTCTACCCTCCTTCCTTGAGACTTTTGTTGATGTCACCCCCTCTGTCTAGAATTTTTTTCTCCTCTTTTATTGGGTGACTTATAGTCATCTTTCGGATTTCAACCTTAATTACTTTTTTGGGAAAACTTGCCTCAGCCACCCAAGACAAGACTAGATCACAGTGTTGTAGCTGCTCCAGCTGCTCATTTGCAGCCCTTTGCACACTTGTGATGACATAATTATATATTTGTTTAAGGGCTTATCTGCTCCAATAGGATATCAGTGACCAGAGGGCAGGGATCTAAGTTTTGTGCAGTTTTGTGCAGTACTGAATGCTCAGCATGCAGCCCCATGTTGGCACTACAAGGGCCTCAATAAATATTCGCTGAGCAATAGTTGGGTTAACCAATCAAGGCATTGTGTAGTTGACTGGTTTTGAAAGAGTTTATTCCAAGCTAATTTAAGGACATTTGAGACATGTATCTTAAAGCCATGTGACATTGCATTTTTCAGCTGTATTACATAAATATTCCACAGGATCACATAATACAGGAAACAGTCTCTTTACTGTAATAGCTGGGATGAGGTTGCTGGGTGCTCCTGCACTGGCTACAGACACATCATTGAAGGGAATCCTCTTGCTGGTCAATTCACTGGCTATTTGCAAAGGAGCAGCAAATGGGCAAAGGCGTCTAATGTTGAAGGTCCTCTCCTCTTCCTTATCCTTCCTTCCTTCCTTCCTTTCTTTAGAACCATGAGTGTTTATATAGCTGGGAACGGAGAGGAAGATCCAACAGACAGGATGAAACTACAGACATTAGAGTAAGGATAAATGGGTATTAGCTTCTACCCAGAATTGTATACAAAGAAACCCAGGCTGGAAACCAAATATAATTGTAAAGCAACTTTAAATCTCATTGTAGTGTCTTAAGAAAAATGCCAAAGGGGGAGTTACCTAAATTATTTACAAGAGAACTTAAAATCCTATTTTATTTCTCTTTCCCTTCTCCTGTCTGCTAAGAGGATTCTGTCTTTACCTGTTAGGTTTTCAAATTGTTTCACAGCAGCAGAATAAGGGGGAAAGGTATTTTATCTAATCAGCCAAAATATTCTAACTCTGCCCTAAAGCCTTTCTTTTCCCTCCCTCCAAACTTTCTCCAACTCTTCTCTATGCCAGAATTTTCTGCTTCTTCTTGCTCTACTCTCTTAAGAGGCTTCATTTCTCAGTCGGGTGCAGTGGTGCACACCTGTAATCCCAGCAACTCAGGAGGCTGAGGCAGGAGACTCATAAGTTTGAAGTCAGCCTGGGCAATTTGGCAAGACCCTGTCTTAAAATAAAACAAAAAATTAAAAAGACTCGGGATATAGCTCAGAGGTAGAGCACTACTGGGTTCAATCCCTAGTACCACCCTAAATTGGCTTCCTTTCTCATCTGTTTTCAACTGCCCATTCTATCCTAGGACAGTCAAATCACTCAAGGCTCAGTTGCTTTCAGTCCTGCCTCTTGTTACTATTCTGATTCTGTCCAATGGTTAGAAGCCTCAAGGGATGACAGAATCCTCCTCTGCAATCAGGAAGAGGGAAGGAGACTGCATACTCATGCATTATTAATATTATTTTCCTGTCAAAGAGATCAATAATGTGGAAAGCACAGTGATACATTATCCACAGGGGATTATGAGAAAACAGAGCAGCGATGAGCCCACCTGATCTTAAAGGTTGATAAGGAGCCAACCAGAAAGCAAGGAGATGAGAAGGGCATTTCTGGCACAAGGAACAGCAGCAGCTAAGGTCTCAAGATGGGAAATAGCATGTGAGGCTGGAGGGGAAGGGACTTAGGACACAAGAGGAAGGGAGGAGAGAGCTCTTCCTTGTAGGAATATTAGGATGTAGATGAGAAATCTCTTGTTAGTAAGCTTGGTCCTCTCATCAGGGCTGTCTTGGGAGACACAGGAGGCTTTAGAAAAGATGAAGTATCGCTGCCTGGGGTTGCTAGATACCAGTAAGACATGGCTAAGGATTCAGAGTTGCAAAAGGATGCATTTAGAGTGGGGGCATCAGCACCTCTGACTCGAGCAATTTGATTTACTGCTTCAGCAAAGCTTTATGGCTGAGGGGATGCACAGAATGGTCTGGTCAGAGGGTGAAGCACAGCTCCTTAGACTGGCAGGCACTCAGCTGAAGTTCATCAAGTGACATTCATAAAGTCCAACAGAGTAGACAGAGGAGCCTAGGCACAATGTGGAGCAGGACAGGGGCAGGATGACTGTCCAGTGTTCATTAATTTCCCAGAGGCACCATGCGACTTTTAGGGGATGAAGAAGAAAGACCTAAGACACAGTCGATTGGACAGTTCAGTTCACAAACAGTAAGGTGCTGTGGAAACTGCCAGGATAAGCTAGCTGCCTTGGGAAGCTTGAAGTCTTTCACAAATAAACAGTGCTGTGCAAAGGATGGTTTTGAAAAGGTGGCAGTGGAGATACAAAGGATGAGACAGCACTATATGGAGAGATTCAATAAACTTAAGTCAGAGAAGATGTTTGTGAGGGCAGTGTTTGAGGTGAACCTTTAGGATCGACGTGAACTTGAGCACTGGCTTATTAGGAAAGGAACCTGAGTGTATGAGGAGCCATTAGGCAAAAGAGCAGTGATGGGAAGTTCTCCCACGTGTTTAGGGATGGTGATGAATCTGCCGCTGCTGGAGTAGTTTGGCCTGTGTCAAGTTAGGCCTGGAAACATGTCTGAGTCCGTTGATGAAGGGCTTTGAAGATCAGGTGGAGAGATTTAGACTTGTCTACTTGCAAAAATAAACTGAAGTTTTTTTTTTTTTTTTTTTCCTTTTCTTTTGGTACTGAGGATTGAACCCAGGGGCACTCTACCACTGAGCAACATTGCTAGCCCTTTTTATTTTTTGAGACAGGCTCTCACTAAATTGCACAGACTGACCTTGAACTTGTGATCTTCTTGCCTCAGCCTCCTGAGTGGCTGGCATTATAGGTGTGCACCACCATGTCCTGTTAAACTGCATATTTTTGTGTGAAGGAAAGCGACATGATTCTATGGGTGTTTTAGGCAAAAGATTAACTGTTTAAACATATGGTTAGGTAGTAAAATGGCAGCTTCTTGTCCAACTGAGGAAGAGGAATTTTAATTACATGATTAGGGAGAAGTAAGTACTTCCCAGGGCCAGCTATGGTCCTTTTCTGATTTTATAAACAGTTTTTTTTTTTTTTTAAAGACAAGTCTTCCAGACTTAGATCTCTGGGAAAACAAGCAAACACTGACACAGGCTTGCTTTGTTTTCCCAAGGGAAGTCTCCCAGGCGATTTCCCTAATTATCTAAAAAAATTTAAAACCCGTTTTTCCCTTTAGAATTTAGCAGAGGTTAGGGGGAAACAGCAGTGTTGCCTTAGATTCTCCAGCTTTGGTTTGGACGCAATATTAGTCCTGAGGGACTCACTCCAAGGTCTCTGTGCAAGGCGTCTCCAGACATTTGTTCTGGCAACCAGGACAGAGCTAGAACAGAGTAGGAGAAATGGGACACTCTAGCAAAAGGGTTTACTAAAAAAGAAAAAAAGGAGGGGGATATCGTCTGCCCATCTCTGTAGGACAATTCCGTGGGAAAATTAATCAGGGCGAAAGCCGTGCTCCTGACTCTGGTCAGGGCCTCTGGAGCAGAAGGAGTCCAGGCATCACGACCAAGTAAGGACTGGGGCTCCGAGCTCTCCCCTGGCCATCACCTCGCACATAATTCCGCCAGGCTCCCAGAGGGGCGGTTGAAGCTACAGCCCAGCGCGCCGCGTAACCAATAGGAAGCCAGATATCCCCGTCTGTCTCCAATCTCGTCCAATCGGCGTCCGGAACTTTAGCTAGTTGGCCAGCGCCTCCGTTGTCCGGGAAGGTAGGCAAGCCCCCTAGAGTTGCCAGTAACGGACATGGCTGCGACCCCTGGAGGAGGGGACGTGAAGTGAGGAGGGGGCTGGGAGGGGAGAGGGGACTGGACGCGGACGAGGAAGACTGGCCCTCGGGCCCCGGTAAGTACGAGAAGGCTTGCGGCCCGAAAGTGGGGAGCAAGGGGGCGTGGGGCTCGGCCTTCCGCATCCTCTGGATTCTTGGCCAAGGCGACAGGAGTCTGGGGTCTGCACCGGAGAATGGCCTCGGGGGAGCCCTTCTTAGGGGGAGCCGAAGGGCTGGCTCTCGCCTCCAGCTCTTGCCCATTTCCTTTCGCTGTGTCCTCAGACTCTTGCTGTCGGCCCTGGCTTGGCCCCTGGGGTCCCTTGTCAGAAATAAAGCTTCTCTCCAACAAAGAATCCCTGCCCCGGGATTGTCGTGTCTGGTCCCGGGCCAGAGGGCTCCCAGCGCTGATGGCACGAGTATTACAGGCTTCTGGGCTTCCCCATCCTCGGCCCAAATGAAGACCGTTGTGTCCCCGCGCGCGCTCCGCTGCTGCCCGGGGCCCTCGTGCTGACCCCGTCCTGTGCCCAGGCGGATGGAGGTGCGAGGGGCTTCTCGCAGCCCAGAGCTGAGACGGTGCAGTTTGGAACGTGCTCTCCGCTCCCCTTCCTTTCCACAATTGTTTTAACACGCCTTAGAAACAACTGTAGGATCACAGTACTTGCCATCCTATAAAGGGACTTCGGTGCTATGGCCTGGTCCCTCTGTCGCACACCCTAAAGCCCGGTTCCCACAGTCCTTTGCATGCTGCGGTGTGAGCCCGCGCCGCCGGCGCCGGCTTCCAGATGCTAGCAAAGCCCTGCTCTCCTTTCATTGGCGTGTAACCATGGGCAGCACTTTGGCTTGCCGGTCGATTTGGTCACGTGCTGCTCCATCCCACCCTCTCTTCGGAGTTTTTCTGCGGCTCTTGGGGAGAAAGAGGAGGGAGCGCTATACTGAGTTGTTTTCCTTGGGGTATGTGGTTTTATGCACTGGAAGGAATGATATTTTCTCACGCTCTAAGACGTTCAGCCTTAGTGACATAGTTCAGTTACTCGGTGGATGCTCTCGAAGAGATGGGAGTGGGGAAGGGAGAAGCTTAACGTTTTTTACACGTTACAGATGTAGAGACAACTGGAGAGGCAAAAGGACATAACCAAGTTCTCTTTGAGCCAGACTAGAATTCAGAAATCTAGATTTTTACGTTTTTCACTCATTAGAGCCGGTTGTTTCCTTGGCTGCATCCCCAGTCCTTTTTATTTTTTAGTTTGAGTTAGACTCACTAAATTACCTAAGTTGGCTTTGAACTTGTGTTCTTCCTGTCTTAAACTCCCCAGTAGTAGGATGACAAGGTCTGCACCACGCCCTGCTGATTTTTCTTTTTCTTTTTCCTTGAGGGGGAGTGTTACTGGGGATTGAACTCAGGGGCACTCAACCACTGAGCCACATCCCCAGCACTAGTTTGCATTTTATTTAGAGACAGGGTCTCACTGAGTTGCTTAGTGCCTCGCTTTTGCTGAGGCTGGCTTTGAACTCCAGATCCTCCTACATCAGCCTCCGGAGCTGTGGGATTACATGTGTGTGCCACTGCGCCTGGCATGATTTATTTTATTTTTATTTTTATTTATTAATTTTTTTAGTTGTCAATGGACTTTATTTTATTTATTTATATGTGGTGCTGAGAATCAAACCCAGTGCCTCACACATGCTAGGCAAGCGCTCTGCCACCGAGCCACAACTCCAGCTCCCAACATGATTTCTTATATAGATATTTATGTCTTATATTGATATTTATTGTGTTCTCTTTCAGTATTTAGGGGCATAAATTATATTAGTGGTTCTCAGTCAAAAAAAAAAAAAGGTGAGCCTTTTGTTTTTTTGGGAACCATGGCAGCATCATTAGAAATGTCATGAATGGGGCTGGGGATATAGCTTAGTTGGAAGAGTGCTTCCCTCAAATGCACAAGGCCCTGGGTTCAATTCCCAGCACCACAAAAAGAAAAAAAAAAAAAACAAATGTCATTAATAGGCTGGGCGCTAAGCAACTCAGTGTGACCCTGTCTCTAAATAAAATACAAAATAGGGCTGGGGATGTGGCGCAGTGGTTGAGTGCCCCTGGGTTCAATCCCTGCTCCCCCCAAACCCCCCCAAAAAGAAATGTCATTAATGGGAATGTGTTGGATACAAGAACAACATAGAGGCAGAAAAGCATTGAGAACACTGAGGGAAGAAATAACCACTCTAGTGTCTCTGCATGGTGCTCTTGGTAAAAGAAAAACTGATCTTAGTATCCTAAAATAGGTAGTTTACAGTTTTATTAGAAATGTAGATAGTCGCTAACCCTGCAGCAGGAGATAGCTTTTCAGATGTAATCCGCAGTTACACTGAGGTCTAATTTCAGCTATTCTGTTAGCTCTTCCTTGCTCACTGGTTCTCTCCACAGGAGTTACAAAAGGGGAACCTGGCAAATCTTGCAGAGTAGTGCACTGACCAGGGAACTGAAGTACAAACCATCCCCTGGATAACCAGCCCCCATAAAATGGAGGATTAACTGTCCTTGATTACCCATACCACACCCCTCTTTTATGTGTGTTGACCTAGCTTCAGAAAATTAGACTAGGAGAGGCAGAGCTGGGCAGAGAAATGGAAGAAAACAGCACTTCACATTTCTATTTTGAGAAGTTGCTAGGGAGTTCCAGCTCCTAGTGTGGAGAATCAGCCCTTTGGAAATCTTAACTCCTGTAGAACTAATGAGCAACCAAGGGCACAATTCTTTGGTTCCTCTCTGCTTTTTCCCTAAATTGGGCTTAGGAAACAATTTCTATAGGGAAAGGGAGGAAAAGCAATGTAAATACTGCCCACACCCAAGACTTTATTTAACCCAACCTGGTGAGTCAAGTATGTGCCCTTACCTTAGCAGTGTATGCTTGGAAAGGCAGCCTAGTCCATTCCTGGTGTTCAAGTGAGAAGGCTCCGGGTCAGGTTTGGCAGCCACTGGTAAATGTGGGTCAGTGTTTTTATCTTGTTATTGTGTGTTATTTTCTCCATGGTGTCTTTCCTTGCTGAAAACTTACTCTTGACTCCTTTAAAAATATTGTTTAAACTCCAATTTCCGAGCAGACCAGGGTTTGTTTACAGCAGCACAGGTGAAAGGTTAGGCCATGACTGAAACAGGAATTTTTTTTCTGAAAAGACCCGCCAGTGAGAATGTGTGGTTTGGTGATCAGGGGTTTGTATAATAATCAGCTTTGCCTAGGGCTGCTGAGACAGTAGTAAACATTATGGTCACATGGTATGGCTAGTAGGATAAGGGCCAGATTTCCACCCAAGCCCTTGCTTGCTTAAGGCTGGGGTGAGGGGTGCCCAAGGGAAGGAGAGGCCTGAAAGGCTGAGAGTTGCATTTGGGAAACTAGAAATTTTGGCCTAGGGGCTGGGGATGTGGCTCAAGCGGTAGCGCGCTCGCCTGGCAGGCGTGCGGCCCGGGTTCGATCCTCAGCACCACATACAAACAAAGATGTGTCCGCTGAAAGCTAAAAAATAAATATATATTTTAAAAAAAAAAAAAAGAAATTTTGGCGTAATTATATGATCCTAGTTTTCATAATTTTAGGATTCTTTTGAAATAATCGTTCTTGATACCAGCTTTCCTTCCTGGGGAAGTGAACAGAAGACTATAGGGAAACACTGAAAAGAGACAGACTTAAGGTAGAGTCCAAGAGTGAAAGCCTTGCTCAAGCAGACAGGGAACCCCAGAGGCCACATTGCCAGATAATAGAAGGCAGAGCCTCTGGCAAAGTCAGAATCAGAAGTTGCTGATTTTTTTTTTTTTTTTTTTTTTTTTGTGGTGGTGGTGGTAAAATATACAAGGGCATAAAGTTGAACAGTTCTGTAGCATTAAGTACATTTGCACTGTTATGTGACCATCACCACCATCCATTTCCAAAACTTTCTCATTTTCCCTAACTGAAACTATGTCCCTTTTAAACACCACGTCCCTGTTCACTCCTGCTGTATCCCCTGACAACCACAATTCTGCTTTCTGTCTCAGTGTCTTTGAATATTGTAGAAACCCAGAGTGGGTGGGGCAATCACCCAGTTTTTGTGCCTTTGTGCCTGGCTTATTTCACTTACTATGAAGTCTTCGAGGTTCATCCATGTTGTAGCAGGCATCAGAATGGATTTCCTCTTTAGGACCAAATTATATTCCATTGTAGGGATGTAATGTATTTTGTTTATCCATTCTTCTGTCGGTGGATACTTGGGTTGCGTCTGACTTTCTGCTGTCGTGAATGATGAATATGGATGAATAAATATCTGTTTCAATCCCAATTTTTACTTCTTTTGAGTATATACCAGGAAGTGAGAAATTACTGATCTTTTAAAGATATATTTGAGCTGGGTGTGTGGTACTTGCCTATAATCCCAACTACTTAGGAGGCTGAAGCAGGAGGATTGTAAATTCAAAACCAGCCTGAGCAATTTAGTGAGACCCTGTCTCTAAATAAAATATCAAAAGGGCGGGGGGATGTAGCTCAATGGTAAAGTGTCCTGGGTTAAATCCCTGGTACCTGTCCCCTCAAAAGGATACATTTTATACATTCACATGATTTGAAAATCAAAAGGCAAAAAAAAAATTAAAGATATGAAAATATAAACAGTAAAAATTTTCCTCCAATTTTATCCCTAATCATTCAGTTCCCATTTACCCAGTTTTATGCTTTTGTTGAATCCAGGAAATCTAACCTAAGGTCATAAAGATTTTATCCTCTCTCTTCTAGAAGTTTTATAGTTTACATTTAGGCCTGTGATTCATTTTGAGTTAATTTTTGTACATGGTAAAAATCATATTTCCAAGTTATTTTTTATTTTTTGCATCTGAATATTAAGTTGTTCAAGCACCATTTGTTGAAAAGACTTTCCTTTCTCCACTGATTTGTCTTGGCACTTTTCTCAGAAATTGATTGTCTATATATGTCTGGATCTATTTCTGGACTCTCAAATGCCAATCCCAAACCACACTGCCTTGATTACCATGGCTTTATAGCCTTGAAGCAGGTGGTGAAAGTCTCTTTGTTCTCATAAGGAAATCGAATTTGAATGTCTCCTATTATGAGTGGACTTGATCTTCTTTTTATATATAGAAGACACTGGATTTCTTGCTTCCATGGTCTCAAGATTAGAAGAGACCATAAAAAGTCATCTCTCTCCTAATGTCAATCTGTTGTATTAATTATCTCCATAATTTCTCAGCCTCTGCTTGCTTCCCTTTAGTGATAGGGAACTTCATACCTCATGGGGCAGTCCATTCCATTTTTTAATACAGTTCTAATTATGTAAAAAGCCATATTGCTCATGTTGAGCAATTTGCCTCTTACAGTCTCCTCCCTGTCGTCCTCCTCTGTGTTTCAAGGCCTCCCAGAGCAAGCCTGGCTCTTCTTCCCGTTTGCAGCCATCATACCTGTCTAGCCCTCCCCACTGTGTACTTTTGATGTCCTGGCTAAGCCTCTTTAGTTTTATTCCACCATTTCTCATGTCACAGTTTGGGTTTAATTTTTTTTTTTTTTTTAATTTATGTTTTTGGTACTGGGAATTGAACTCAGGGATATTCTACCATTGAGCTACATCCCTAGCCCTTATTTATCTATTTATTTTGATACTGGGATTGAACCCAGGGGTGCTTAACCACATCCCCAGCCCTTTTTATTTTGAGACAGGGTCTCACTAAGTTGATTAGGGCCTCACTAAGTCGTTGAGGTTGGCCGCCAACCTGCAATCCTCCTGTGTCAGCTTCCAGAGTTGCATGTCAGAATTTCTGCAACCTGGTGCTGGCTCTCTGGAAGCCTTCCAGTTTTGTAAGTGTTCTTTAAATGTGTGAGGCCCAACTGAACAAAATATTCCAGGTATGCTCTACATACAGAAACCAGACTTACCCCACTCTTTTTAGGGACATGGTAAGTCTGTTACTGCAGCCTGAGTGTGAATGAACTCTGGGTGACCATGCTCACTTATATCAAAATCGTGTTAACATCAATGGTAGTTTTATATAGTAGGTTTTGAACTTGGGCTTAGGGCTTAATATTTTTTCCCAGTAAAATTGAGCCTATTGGGTTTGGCTCATCACTTCAGACCATTCCGATCTCCTTGGATCTTGACTTTTATCCCCTTTCCAGGTTTATGCTATCCAAGAATTTGATTAGCATACCATCTGTTTTCTCACCCAAGTCATTGATAAAAATATTGACTAGAATGCCACCAAGGATAGAACTGGGAGGCTTGCTATTAAAAACCCCCCTCCAGCTTAGCATTGATGTATCAGTTAGTTCCCTTGGGGCACGACTAATCAGTTGAGTACAAATCCACCAAGTTGTGTTCTGGTGGGTTGGGTGAGGCTAGAGTGCAAACTCAGCTACTGCAGATTGTGTTGGAAGGGATCAGAAGGACAGCTTACTCCCACCTCACCCTCTGCCAGAGCCCTGGATCCCACCTCCCACCTGTCTTTTCTTTTTAGTTGTAGATGGAAACAGTGCCTTTATTTTATTTATTTATTTTTGTGTGGTGCTGAGGATCAAACCCAGTGCTTCACATGTGCTAGGCATGGCTTTTCCATTAAGCCACAACCCCCTCCCCCTGTCTTTTTTGTTTTCACTTTGGTTCTGAGCTTGGCAGCAGGCAGTATCCATGCTCTGTTTTCATGGCTCCCCTTGCCACCTTTGCCTAGCTACTCTCCTTAGCAAACCAGAATTATCCAAATTTTATTCTAACACTCTGCCCGTTGTTTCTTTCCCTTCTCCCTCTGATCCTTTCTAGCCTCTTTAAACACTGGGACCTACTCAGAGACCTTGAGGGCCTCTTTGGCCTGGCTTTCTTGCTCTCTCCATGTTGGCCTCTGATTCCTGTCCTGGGTGGTCTGACATTTCTTCCCTCATTCTCCTCAGGCCTTCTGCTCTCATCACACAGATCCACTCACCATCTTTCCAATAGGCTCTGTATCTTTCTTCCTTAGTACCTCTGTCGGGACTTGTAGTTCTTGCTTAGAGTTCACCCTCCTAAGCTCAGCTCCACCTGGCTTTGCCTGGGAGGACTTCCCTGGCTCCCTGGCCCACCTCTGAGTGTACCCTGGTTGTTTGTAATTCCCGATTAGTATTTCTATGCCAACTTGAGTTTTAGTTCCCTTTTTATAACAGCCCCAAATAGGCCATATTTGAAATCTCTCTGGGAAAAGACTGTCTTATATTTTGAAAACAGAACCATTCCTTACACCACTTTTTTTAAAAAAATATTTTTTTAGATGTTGATGGACCTTTATTTTATTCATTTATTTATATACAGTGCTGAGAATCAAACCCAGTGCCTCATACATGCTAGGCAGGTGCTCTACCACTGAGCCACAACCCGACCCCCCTTCTTTTCTTTTCTTTTTAATGAATTAAAAAAAATTTGTACTTGTAGATGGACAGAATGACTTTATTTTATTTATTTTTATGTGGTGCTAAGGATTGAACCCAGTCCCTCACACATTTCAGGCAAGCGCTCTGCCACTTAGCTACACAGCCCTAGCCCTCTTTACACTTCTTTATGCATACACAGTTGCCTCGTTTAGTTTTCTGTTGCTCTAACGAGGTCCCGAGACAATCAGTTTAAAAGGAAGAAAGGTCTCTTTTGGCTCACAGTTTCAGTCCACAGTCTCTTGGCCACTTAGCTCTGGTGGCACAGTACATCATGGCACAAGCATGTGGTGGAGGAGGCTGCTCACTTCATGGCAAGCTGGGAAGCAAAGAGAGAGGCAGAAGCCAGGGTCGCAACATCCCCTTCAAGGGTGTGTGCCCCAGTGACCAACTTCTTCCCACTAGGTTCCCCCTCCTAAAGGTTCTGCCACCTTTTAATGGTGAGTGCCACAGGCTGGTGACCAAGCCTTTAACACGTTGGACCATTGAGGGTCACTGCAAGTCCAAACTGTAGCCCCTAGCACACTGTTACCCACAGTAGGTGCCTGATCATGTTTACTTCCTTTGTTGTCTCCTTTCCCTCTTAGGTCCCCCAAATCTTGTGTGTGCTAGGCATTTTAGAAGTGGGTTGAGCTTTTTAGTTCCATCCCAGGTTCTTCCTTACCTTTTAAAAATCATCTCTGTGCAGCAAAATTTACATATAGTAAACATAAAGGCACCTATTTAAGCGTATTGTTCAAAAATTTTTGACAAATAAACAGAGATATAAATGCCATCCACAACCCAGAGACTGAACAAAAGGTCCTTGCTCACTCTACAGTCACTCCCTGCCCCCAGTGGCCTCTGATCTGTCTGTAGGTCAGTTTTGTCTGTTCTGAAGTTCATGTATGTGGGACCGTATGCTAGGGACTCTTGGGTCTGACTCCTTTCACTCAGCAATTTTTAAAAAATAGTTTTTAGTTGTTAATGAACCTTTATTTTATTTATTTATATGTGTGCTAAGAATTGAACCCAGTGCCCCACACATGCTAGGCAAGTGCTCTGCCACTGAGCCCCAGCCCCTCAGTAAATCTTTTTGAGATTTATTTATACAATTTTGTATATTAGATTATACTTTGTTTTGTTGCATTGCAAGGTAGAGTTCCACTGTATGGATAGGCCACAGTTTATTCATCCATTTCCCTGTGAATGGACATTTGGCCTGTTTGCAATTTGGGGCTGTTTCATATAAAACTGCTAACAACATTTGCATATAATTCAAGGACTAATGTTTTCATTGCTGGGTCACATAGTAATTGTGTGTAGCACTTAACTTTAAGAAACTGCCAAACTGTTTTCCAAAATGGTTGTGCTGTCTGGCTGGGTGACTCACGCCTGTAATTCTAATAACTCTGGAGGGTGAGGCAGGAGGGTCTCAAGTTTGAAGCCAGCCTCAGCAAATTAGTGAGACCCTATCTCAAAAGGTAAGAAGGGCTGGGGATGTGGTACAGTGGTAAAACATCCCTGAGTTCAATCGCCAGTACCAATTTTTTTGTACCTACTATCTACCAATATTATAGTAGATCCCCTGCATATACTATTGTACAGTTTTCAGGCCATCTTAGTGAAATACATATTGTTATTTTCATTCTGAGAATAAGGACACAGAAGCTCAAGATCATCTGTCATTCGATACATGTCAGAGCTGGGATTTGAACTCAGGGATATTTGGCTTTCGAGCTTGTGCTGTTTTTCACAGTGGCCTCTAATGGATCTGGCCGTTTAAGGGAACTGCTCCTGGTTTCACGTCCAGACACGAAGAACAGTCTCTCCCAGAACCTCATGTATGGAATGCTGGGAAAACAGACTGTTAGGAAAAGGTCATGTTCCTGGCTGTCCCCTGTACTGCCGTGGTCCCAGCTGGCTGCAGAGTTATTTCACTCTGGCAATGTTGGTGGAAGAAGTTAACAGGCACAGTCCCCATCTAGCTCCTGGTGTCTTTCCCTGTGGGGCCACTACCTCATCCAGCCCTGCTGGGATGGAGTGTCATGGGGACCTCAGCCATCACCGTAAACAGGGCCTGGGCAGCCTGAATCAGAGTGTGGCCTTGGGGAGGAGTGGTTTGGCCTCTCAGGATCTCATTTCAGTTGGCTGCCAGGGACCAAATGTCACTGCCTCGCAGAGCAGCTTCCAGCGTCACTCTCTGTCTCTGACCCCGTAGGCTGGCTCAGCTTTGAAAGTCCTGGCTGAAAGGAAAGGGTAGGGGGAAACTTGGCAGAGCGGCCAATGACATCAGCACTGATTCCATCAGCACTGATGCTGCCTGAGGAATCGGGTGGGATTTTGGAGTGGAGTTGGTGGCTGCAGAAATGGGGCCTCCTGGCTGGCCCTCTGGACACGGCTTCCTTGTTTCCCCACAGCTCTTTTATGGGTCAGTTCTCCTGTGCTTCTGATTGGCTCCTCTTACCGAAGCTTGCTGCAGGCCCCAGACTTAACTGCCCTCGTCAGCAGGTTAGTGCTTTTGCCAAGAGGAGTCACCTGGCACCAAACTAGATCTCTCAGTGTCACTCTTCACCCAAACATGCCCTGATTTGAGGCCTTGAAAGTCATGGTATGTGCTGGGCTTGGTGGCATTCCTGTGATCCCAGCAACTTAGGAGGCTGAGGCAGGAGAACTGCAGGTTCAAGGCCAGCTTCAACAACTTAGCAAGACATGTCTCAAGATAAAAAAATGAAACAGGCTGGAGATGTGGCTCAGTGGAAGGGTGAGGGTCAAGCTTTGTGTGGGGCAGATACTGGGTGAGTGGAGAAGTTGGGCTAATCTTTTTTCTATTTTTTTTTTGAGAATTTTTAATATTTATTTCTTAGTTTTCAGCGGACATAACATCTTTCTTTGTATGTGGTGCTGAGGATCGAACCCAGGCCGCACGCATGCCAGGCGAGCGCGCTACCGCTTGAGCCACATCCCCAGCCCCTCTATTTTTTTTTTAAGAGAGAGAGAAGGAGAATTTTTTTTTTTAATTTTAATTTTTTTTTTTTTTTTTTAGTT
>NW_025999895.1:5615202-5652924 GCF_001458135.2 Marmota marmota marmota | reverse complement strand
CTCTATTGCCCACGTCCCCATGCCACTTTCTTTTTTCTTTTCTTTCTTCTTTCTTCTTCTTCTTTCTTGCCCTTTTTTTTTTTTTTTTTTGGTGTGGTGCTGGGCATTAAACTCAAGGCCTCCTGAATCAGGCTAAGCACTTGCTCTTCACTGAGCCACACTCTTAACCCCCAGGCCATTCTTCATTTTCCAGATAACTAGTCAACTTTTGCCAGACTGGTTGTCAGATTGGCCTGCCTGTCCTTGCGGACCTCTGCTGGGGTGCCTGTCAGACACTGCCATCACCTGCATGAGAGGCTCAGGGGCCTGTGGGCATGTGTGTGCTGGCAAGTGTGGCACACACTTCCCAGCAAGTAGAAAGAGTGCCTGCTCCTGGTGGCCGCTGCTGTTCCCTCCTTGTTCAAGTTGTTTCTAGATTCCAGATGACCCCAATGCTCACCTTAACCCTAATTTTGAAAAATGCTTATAGGCCAAAGCTTTTCCTGTCTGCTGGGAGTCTGTGATTAACAGAGAATGCACAGAACCAAACATAGTGTGCCTCTGAAAAAGAGGATTGGAGTTCCCTCTGGAGTCCTTCTCTCCTGGCTTCAGAGAGTGTAAATTGCCCCAAACTAACTACTCAGAGCAGTCCTATAGTAGGATGAGGCTGATGGGGCCCTGGCAGCCTGTGGGACCAGTCCTTTCCTCTGTACCACCCTGTGGCTTTGATGAGACTGTCGTGTTACACAGTAGTCACCTAGTCCTGCAACCTGATTTCTTTCTTCTTTTTCCCCAGATGCTGTGACTGGGGCAGACGCGCTGGGGTTTGTCCATGCTGGGGAGGAGTCTTCCTTCCGGGTGTGACTGCCTTCATCTGGGCATGCCTGCAGTACCCTGGGCCCATGGACCTGAAGGAGAAGCATTTGGTGGGCCCTGCTCTGTTGCCATGTGGCTGTTGTTGGGGTGCCTCTGTTGGCCTCCCCACCTGGGTTTGCTGGGAGGTTCTCATCTGGGGGCTTTACACTGAAAGTAAGAGAAGGAGTGTGGCTCTGAGGCTTGAGAGACTTGACCATGACCCCTCTGAGATGCTTGGCTGTGAAGGATGAAGAATGAAGGGCAGACCAGTTAACACAACTGTGCAGAGGTGGGGCTTCTGATTTGGGTTGGCCCCCGGCCAGTTTTCCACTTCTTGCCCAGAGGTGTATAATTAGTTTGTTTGCTCTTTGCTAGGGCTATGCCCCAACCTGCTGAGCCATGTTGAGGACTGTTGGGCACCCTGTCTGTGGTTAGGGACCAGCTCCCCATCAGACTCCAAACAAAGCTGCTTAATCAGCTGGGGTGGGGTGGATGAGAGGGGGGAAAAGGGAGCAGCCAGGCAGTCCAGGCTGTCTGTAAGATCAGCCCAGCCTCCAGATCTGGAGGTAGATTTGTCAATCAGAATATTCCTCTCCCAGGGCTGGGGATGTAGCTCAATGGTAGAGTACTTGCCTAGCATGTCTGTAGCCCTGGGTACAACTCTTAGTATCTCAAGGTGAAAAATAAACACACAGGGCTGGGGATGTGGCTCAAGCGGTGACGCACTGGCCTGGCATGTGCGGGGCACTGGGTTTGATCCTCAGCACCACATACAAATAAAATGAAGATGTTGTGTCCACTGAAAACTAAAAAGTAAATATTGAGAGTTTCTCCCTCTCTCTTAAAAAAAAAAACAAACAAACAAACAGAATATTCTTTTCCCATGACAAAGACTGCCCTAGAGGAAGTCCAAGTCTCCTGCCTGGCTCCTGCACACCCTCCTAATGTAGACATCCTCTCTGTCTCTGCTCACTGCCCTCCAACTACATGGTGCTGATAACTGGTACCTACTAAGATCTTTAGTGTGTATGAGGTACCCACATTCTGCCTGCCCATTGGTCCAGTGTCATTCCTTGCCTTGACTGTACCTCTAGTTATGCTGAATGCTTCATAGTTTGGACACATACACCATATGGAGGCTGTTCCTTCTGAAGTGACCTTGTCCCTTTTCCTAGCAAAATCCTTCTACTCTTTCTTTCTTTTTTTTATATATTTATTTTTTAGTTGGACACAATATTATCTTTATATTACTTATTTTGATGTGGTGCTGAGGATAGAACCCAGGGATTCGCATGTGCTAGGTGAGCACTCTACCGCTGAGCCACAACTTCAGCCCCTCCTACCCTTTCTTCAAGACCCAGTGGAAATCTCATCTTCTCCACATAAGTCCCCTTTCCCTGCTTTCCGTATTCATGGTACCTTTCCCATTGTGCTCGTTATACTCTATGGGTGTAGTCTCTTTCTTCTGCCATATCTCACTTTCCCTGGGTCCCAGCACAGAGCCTGGCATGTAGCAAGTCAAGGGCTTAGTAAATATTTGTTAACTTAAGAGCTTGGGGTGGTCTGGAGAGGGAGCTGTGGGTTCACTTCTTGGGCTTCTGGCAGCACCTGGCTGACTGCTTCCTCTTCAGCTCCAGGCTTCCTTTGCCTTTGGACCAATGGTGCAATAGGCTTGTGGACTTGAACAAGGAGCCAAAGGTTCAGCTTGTTTGCAGCCACCTCTGGCTGCCCTGCAGGTGTCTGTACCAGCAGTGATCAGCGCTGAGGGATGGCTACACTGGCCTGCTTCCTATCCTGGGTGCAGTATTGCTGTGGGTGCTGTGCACTGCTCAGTTCCAGGGAGTGCCCCTGGAGACTGATGTCATGTGATATGGCAACCCTCCTGGTGGGGCGGTTGTCCTCTGATTCCTGCTTATTGTTGAAACACCAGTGCCTAGTGTATGGGGGAAACAAATTGAGGGGCTAGCTTTGCCCTCAAGCCTGAGGGAGAAGCCTTGAGAGCCCCAGATGGGGAACTGCAGGCGCTATTTTTCCTGGAGGATTTCCGTGTCATCTTTCTCTATAGATGAGCCAAGAATAGAAACCCTCAAGACCAGCAGCAGCAGCCTTGCCTATGGGATGCTGATATTGGATTGGTAAAGCCCTAGGTAAAGCTGGGGAGGTGGCCTCTGGCTTGCAGAGACTATTGTTTAATTGAGTAATCAATAGCACAAGTGATTCAGTCAGGACCTAGCAGGGTTTCTACCTACACAAGTACCTTTCAAGTTGTATGCTGGAGTTTAAAGATGATCCGTAGCCCAAGACAGTCACAAAGCATCTTGGATAGGTAGTACTGGGAGGAGCTGGCATGGTCAGTTGATGGTCAGGTGGTCTGTGGGTGCCTGGCTCAGCCCAGGATCGGTTTGGCAGTTGCTGGATGATTTTTGGCACCTTGCCCCCCTTTTAGACCTACCAGTTCTCAGTCTCTCCATTAAGCCCATGGTGAATGTGCTGCAGCAGTGATGACCTGGGCTTCTGCTTCTGTGATGCAGGCCTCCCCTTTCCCATTGCTGAGGTGGGCAGTGTGGCAGGGAGGAGAGGGAGAGGCTGCATTGGGGCTGCACAGCACCTGGTGTAGCCCCGTGTGTTGTCCCCTCCAGGGCTTGCCAGAGAAGGGAGAGCATCTGTTTCCCTGTGGTTCCCACCTGAGCAGTCTCCAGGAGCAAGGGACAGGGGAACAGGAGTCTTTCTTTCTCCTTGGCTACAGCTGATAGTCCTCACAGGGGCTGGCACTGAAGCTGACCCCACCCGCCTCCCTTTCCTGCTCCACATGGAAACTTCCTGCCCTTAACTTCTGAACTGCCCAGCCCCTCCTTTCTGTCCCCATTCAGTTCTCTGTTTGGCACCCCCCCCTTCTCCCCCCACAGGGAGCCATGCTAGTTCGGGAAGGGGGAGGGGAAAAGTCAGCTTGTGCAGCTCTTCCCCTCCCTGAAGCTCAAGATGGTGTCGTCTAGGAGACAGGGCCCTGGAGCAACGCACTCAGCCTCTAGCTTGCTCTCCAGCTAGGGGACCTGTTAAGCTGTCTCCTCTCCCTGGGGTATTGTAGCCCCATTCTAAGGATGGCAGAGAAGTGTCCCATCCTCTCCTAGTGCCTCAGCTGCTCCTTCACCCAGGGAGCCTGTGCCCAGAGCTTCCTTTATATCAACATTGTTCCCAGAGCCCTGTTTCTGGAGCTCCCACTCTCTCAGGCCCTGCTCGATGCTCTGAGAAGTGCTGAAGTGGAGCCCCTGGTAACTGGCAACCTCTTCTGTCCGGGAGATGAGGGCCTGGGGTACCCACACAGCCCTGGTCCTAGCAGCTCTTGGCTGGTGTGTCAGTGCCGCTCTTCTCCCCATCAATTAGCTAGCTGGTAGGAAGGTGTTGGAATTCCTCCTTTCAGCTAGCTCTGCCTCCTGCTGCTGGAGTCTTCTACTAGCTCCTTGGCCCTCTGCTCAGCCCTCCTAAGTAGCTGCTCTCTCAATGGCCAGTCCTCACCCTTCGTGCAGGAGGTGCTAGCGTTGTGTAGGAAGTGCACAGATTCTCTTCCCTCTTCGCTGCAACTCTGTGGAAGAGCTGCTGTTATCTTGGCTCCTTGCTGGAAGCCTCTGACTGATTTGGGGAGCTCTCACAGCGGAGCTCCTAACCTTGTCCGGTGACCTGGGGGCAGAGAACAGGTAATCTGGGAAGAAAGCTTGTATTTATACCCCAGGGTTCTCCTGGATACCAGCTGTTGCCCTTGGCAGCTTCTCCTGTCTGCCTGTCCAGCCCTCTGTCTGTCTGCTCTTTGGCTGCACATCTTTACTCTGCATACCCTGTAAGAGCCTCCTCTGAAGAACAGGCCAAGCTCCCAGACAGCTGGCAGAGCATCGGACAAACTTTCTTCTCTGGGCCCTCCTTTCCCCTCCCTCCTTCCTCTCTTTTTCCCTCCCTCCCTGGGCTGCTGTTGCAGCCTGCTGCCTCCTCCTCCTCCTCCTCCTCCCTCCCTGAATCTGCAAGGTGACTGGAAATAGGCTGAATTAATCAGCAGATTGAAGCTCTGCTCTGCTCTGCTCTGCTGCGCCCGATTCTCTGCAGCACCGGCTCCTCGCTCACGCCTGCACCAGCCCTTTGCCTTTTTCTTGCTCTCTGTTCTGCCTCTCCCTTTCTTGGAGGGCAGCTAACGCTCTGCCCCATGCTCTTTAAGCAGGCAGAGCTGTGGATGCCCCATCAGGGCAAGCATAGCACAGTGAGTATTGCCAGCTTGGCTCCCCGTTTCTCTCACTGATAATCTGTTCCCTGCTTAGTGAGGGAGTCTGGGTTAGTGATTGCCAAAGGAGTCCTAAAGATACAGAGCGGGAGGAAGCTAGGACAAGCATGGGGTAACCAGCACCTTGGGAAGAGATTGGGCATGAGACCCAGAATGCCAGCATGTCAGGTACCTGAGTCGGCCAGAGGAGGACTGGGGCCCGAGCTCCCAGGGGCATTCTGCCAAGGGATGCTAGGAGCAGGTCTCAGTGCACAGGGTGATAGAAGTGTGGGGGCTGCATGCCAACCCTTATTGGGGCCCAGTGAAGGGGACTTTTTGGCTGGACTACATGGCTTACTGAGTCAGGAGCCATTGGGTCAGGGATGATTTCTTCCTGGGTCTTGGTGGCTGCAGGAGGTGGGGTAGAAGAGGGGTGAAAGTGTTATTAAGATCTGGTGAGCCTGGAAGAGTGAGACGAGGAGGAAGCACCTCTGTTCTGTCTGATTTTCCCAGCTGCAGGTGAGTCTAGCTGTGTCTGGCTGAACTCAGAATCAAGAGTACTGGCCAGATCTGCCTCAGTGATCTGGACATTGTGTGGAGTCCAGCTTTGGGTCCCCTCCCTGCCTACACTAAGAAGGCTGTGACAGGGGACCCAGAGGAGGGACCACAGCCAGTTGTAACTGGTGGTTATCTTTGTCAAGGCCTCAGGTCAAGCTAGAAATTTATAACCTGCCCATCTGAGCCTAGGAATCTTGATTCTGTTGCTCCTGAAACAGATGGAGTAGGAAGAAAAACAGTTGCTGAGCCAAGAGGACCTTGGAGGGCCTCTGCAAGGACAGGGCTGGGGGCTGGGAGCTTCTGACTGTGCCACCTAAGACACTTGGCTGAGGTGGGTGCAGGAGAAAACAGGGGTATCATTTCTTGGAAGGCTTGTTAGATTGATGCTCAGCTTTGTACCTTGATAGTCAGTTTTGCTCAGTGGCCAATTCCTGTGGCTATGATTTGGTGGGCAGATTCACACCGCCCCCTCCCACCTCCCTGGCCAAGATTCCCCCAAATCCCCACACTTTGCCAACAGCCCTCTTGGATAGCAGAACAGAGAGAACAAGTCCAGCTTGTTGGAAGGAAGTCCCAACCCTGAGTTATTCTTTCTGATGCTGCATTCGAGTCTGAGAACTTACAACAGTGGGATGGGGCTGGTTCTACCTGAAAAGCTTCAGTTTCCTCTTATCCTGGTCCCTCTGGGATAGAGGCCTTGCTCTTGGCCCCAGGAACATCTCCTGAGGTGCCTGCAGTGGGGCAGGGTGGGAGTTTTTAGCATCTGGGAAACAGGGTTACTTTTGGAACCTTTGGGTATTTACAGCCAGGTCAGATTTTTCGTTACCCTTCTTGGCCCCAGTAGGCAGGAAAAGTAGATCTTAGACTGTTCTTAGGTTCTTATTTCTCATATAAGAGGAACTTTCTGCAGTCTCCCCAGGGTGCCTGAGCACATGGAATACCCGACCTAACTCCATGCTGGAAGGGCTGACAGAGCCCACTTCCCACCAGCCCAGTCTGAATCTCCTTCAGGAAGTGTGACCATCTTCCACAAGCTCCTCAGCTCTGGCTCTTCTGTTGTGTGGGGAAAAGCCGAGAGCCATGATGAGGGAAAGCAGTGACTTGACACCTAGCTTGGGCCCTCTTGCCACAGAGGGGCGAGCTGCACAGGCTTCACAGTTGGATCAGCTCCGTTAAGACGGTAGAAGGCGGGCTGGCCCAGGAGGCTGAGTCCTCACCACAGGGCCAGCCTGTGCGGGCAGGCGCTTCCTTTGGGTGGCATGTAATTACAGAATGGCTTATTTGCCTTCTGTTGTGCTGTCTTTAATCCCAGTCTGGAGTCGGTGCCCCTGGCCAGACACAACATGCGGGGGCAGATGCACACAGACAGCTCTGCAGGCAGCCTGGTCCGGGAGCATCTGCCACCCTCCAGTCCACTCCTCCTTACCTGGGGAGCAGCAGGGAACCTGGGGTGGGAAGAGGGCAAGAGAACAGCTGGAGGCTGGGCAGGTGAGGAGGTCCTGGGAATGGGCCTACCTGGAAGGAGGAACAGATGTCACGACAGCCACTTGCAGCCCAGGGGAGTCAGTGTCCTGAGTGTCTGGGTCTGGAGGCCTGGCTAGTGGAGAGACACCTCCCTGGCTCTCTGGCTGCTGCTGAGCCTTTTCTCTGCCTTGCTGGAAACTATTCCTTCCTGGGCCTGGGGTCCTTGTTCCAGGGTGAGGGTGTCCCAGGTGGTCCTGCAGCCCTGTGTGGTTTGCCCACCCCTCCCTCTTTTCTCCTCGCAGCCCCCTCTCCTGCATGTGCAGCCCTTGCTTCTCCTGAACAGCCCTCCTTTCCTCCTGCATATTTTCTCACTTCATCATTTCTGGAGGTGTGGCCCAGGCACACCCACCCTGTCCATCCTGGGGACTTTGTCATCTCACTGTGGAGAGGAAGCCCTGACACAAGAGGAAGCCTCAGTCCTAGGAAGAAGGGACAGTGTGAGGGGAGGTGTTAGGGGTCCAGGATTCTCACCTGGTTCCAGGTCCTCTTCTTCCCTTTCCGGGTGGATCAGGCATCAATGCTCTGGCCCAGCCCAGTACATGTGAGAAGGCCCTTTGGCTCCTCTTCCCTTGTGTCTTCCTGCCTTAGAGACCCCCCGAGGGCCTCTTTCCTTCCATATCAGGGACTCCAGGAGGCCTCAGAGCAGACATTGGCCTCACCTGGCATTGATTTGTCCTGGCCCTGGCCTCTCAGAAGGCTCAGGATCCTGTGGAAGAACGGTGGGTGCTTTGGAACACAGTGTTTACCCCTGCCCAGAGGCCATTTCCTCCTGAGCTGAAATAACCAGTTTATCTCCTCTGGTAGAAGCTGTGCTTATCTCCATGATCCAGCAAAGCCACTGTGAAGAGCAGGATTAGGTGAAATTTAGGCAAAGGAGCTAGAAGCTTCAGTGCTGGGCCCACTCAGCCAAGGCAGCTGGGAGTTGACAGTGGGAACTCCACTCAGGTGCCTCCTGTGAGCCAGGGGCATGGTACTGGGACGCTGCCCCTTAGGCCAGCCACCCCTCAGTGCAGAGGAGGAGTGTACCCTGTGAGCGCTCAGGCCACCTGGCCAAAGAAGGGTGCCTACAGAGCTGGGAAGGGAAGAAGAAGTGCAGAAGGTGGACCAGCAAGCCAGATGACCTTGGAGGACTGACTTGTGGGTCACGGGAAGGCTGGGGGAGACAGCCAGGGCAGCCCAGCCCCAAGTCCCTGTCCTGGTGCCTCTGGTCTAGGGATTCACTGCTCTTCTCCTGATGGAGACACACATCGAGGCTCTTTGTTCACACTGTTCCTTCAGGTGCTGCCTTTCTTGGGGCCAGTCTTTGTCCTAGATCCCTATAGCTAGAGACCTGAGATTCAGCCCGACACTGGCTTCATTGGCAGAAGTTTCTGTTCAGTAGGTCCAGGGTGGGGCATGATTTTTTAAAGCCCCAGGTGCTGCTGCTACAGATTTCAGGTTGACAGCCCCTGACTGAGGTGTCATTGGAATCAGTGATACTTTTTGGGCACTCGTTCATTCACTCATTCAGTCAGCAGATAGTCACTGAGTGTGTGTGCCAGGCACCATCATTCCTAGTTTGGTAGAGGGCGTGTTCAGAGGGAGGAATTCTGTACCTATTTTCAAGGAATTTGCAGTCTACTGGGAGAGCCAGACAGGTCAATCTATAATCACAGTTCTGTCAGACACAGGCTGAGACCAGGCTGCCATGGTACCTTTGGAGTACAATTGAAGTGCAGTTCCCCTTTGGGAAAATGTCCCAGAGGAGATGACATTTGGCCAGAAAGTCCATAAAGGAGTTCTGGAGGATGGAGGCCTGCAGAAGGAATAACCGGGTGGGATGGGGGGTGGAGCTGGGAGGTCACAGTCCCCAAAGGCCTCATAGAGTAGGCCCCAGGGGTCTGGATTGGATTTTAAAAGTAGAGGGGGTTCAGTCAACGGGGCACATGCTTGCCCTGTCTGAGATATTGCAGTGAGTTTGGAAACGGTAGAGACATGGGCTGGGAAGGGTTGGGCTGGGCAGAGGGAGGGGAAGGCCAGGGTCTGCGATACTTCAGAGGCCACTGGGTAGGCAGTAGTGTGGGTGGATAGGAGAGGGCTGGGGTACAAGTTCAAGGTTTTGGATATTATGACTCCATGCCCTGTGAAACAGCTCTGAGTCAGCTCAGTAGATGGATCTACACTGAGAGTAGAGGTCAGACTGGGAGTTAAATGCAGGGGTTGTAGGCAGTCTGGTGGCAATAAGCCCACAACTGTGGCCCGGGATGCCTGGGAATGTACAAGAGTTGGCAAGCTGCCCAGGATGGTCTGTGGTGTGGACATAGGGAAAAGAATGGCTAGAGGGGCTGGGGCCGTGGCTCAGCGGTAGAGCGCTCGCCTAGCACGTGCAAGGCCCTGGGTTCGATCCTCAGCACCATATAAAAATAAATAAATAAAATAAAAAAGATATTGTGTCCAACTAACTACAACTAAAAAATAAATATTAAAAAAAAAAAAGAATGGCTAGAGTCCAAGGAGGGAGAAATGGGGACAGCCAGGTCTCAACAAGGAGGGGCCTTGGAACATGTCTAGTCCTCATGTCCTCTGGGACCAGCTTGGTCCATGCTACATTCCAGTCAGCCATGGTGACAGGAGCATGGTAGAATCTCTGCACTGTTGTTCCCCAGGGATGGCTACTTATTTCCTGAGATTATGTCCTGCCTAATATTGAGTGTTGCAAGACCCTCTCTTACAAAATAATGCTACTAGAGGTGGTAGGTTTTTCTTCATGTTATTCCTAAGAACCATGAAAAACTGGCATCTCTAGTTCTCCCCCATTAAAAAAGTATATATTTTTCTGGCTGTGAAATCTAAAAGACTGGTACCCTGAGGTAAACTTGGAGATGGGCACCAAGAATATTCTGAGTGAGGCAGGAAGACCACACATGGCCGTGGGTTGAGGGTCCAGGGAAAAGTGAATTAGAAAACATTGACTAGCCCCACAGAGTGGTGCACACCTGTAATCCCAGCAACTCTGGAGGCTGAGACAGGAGGACCACAAGTTTGAGGCCAGTCTCAGCAACTTAGTGAGACCATGTCTCAAAAATACAAATAATGGTAGAGCCCTTGGGTTAGATGCTCATTACCAAACCAAGCAAAACAAGACAGAAAACATGAAGTAGAGGGAGGTTTTTGGTTTGTTTTTGTTTTTGTTTTGTTAGCCAGGCTTTAAAGAGTAGAGTCCTGTGCTCCTGAACATTTTAAAATTTGGTGGTAGTTTGGCTATGGTTATACCCTGAGGCGCAAGAGCTGGTAGGAAGTGAGGGTCAGAAGGAGGAGGGGTAGGGCGGGGACAGGTCCAGCCTGTGGTGGACACTTCCATCTGGGCAGGGACCTGGGGCCTTGGAGGTGCTGAGTGCCTCCTTTTTCCCAGCAGGGCGAGCCCCCCGTGGCCCTGGGCCTCTCCACTTGGAAGGCCCTCAGTGTCCTGAAGGAGCAGCTGGAGGCTGTGTTGGAAGGACACCTCAAAGAGCAGAAGAAATATCTAACCTGGAAGGTGAAGCTTCTTCACGGGTGGCCAGAGCCTGGGCAAGATGGCAGAAAAGTGTGGGGGGTGACTGTCTCAGGGTCACCATGCACCCTGACTGCCTGGCGGGAGGAGACCACCCAACTAAGGCCTCGTGAAAAATCAGAAGTGGGGGTGGGGTCCCTCTCAGCCATGTCCTGACACCACTTGCTGTAGGAGTTGGCTGTGAGGTCAAGTGAATTAGACGGAGGTAGCCTTGGGGACCACAGGGGCTCAGGGCAGGGAGAGGCACCCAGATTGCTGCTGGATGGCCGGCCACTCAAGTCCAGCTGCCATGGCTCCCTAGGAGGCCTGGAGAAGCAGCTTCCTGCACCACAGTAACCGCTGCTCCTGTTTCCACTGGCCGGGTGCCTCACTTATGCTGCTGGCTGTGCTGCTGCTGCTGGGCTGCTATGGGGGCCAGCCGGCTGGGAGGTAAGTAGGGCCCTAGAGCCTCTGCATCTGTCCCTCTCCATCCCCCTAGGGTGTCCCAGGGCTCTGAGGGGGCAGTCAGCCCTAAGTCTTGGGAGGATAGAGGCTTCACTGGAGTCAAGAACCACGAGACCCTCTTTTCAGAAGGGACTGGGTAGAAAGGGGCATCCTAGGCTCTGGGGGTGTCTGGGGGGCCCTTACTTCCTGGAAATACACTGTACCCTCTGCATCCTCTACACCAGCCATGGGGTGGAGCTGGTGAATGCCTCTGCGCTATTCCTGCTGCTGCTTCTCAACCTGGTTCTCATTGGGCGGCAAGATCGGCTGAAGCGCAGGGAGGTGGAGCGCAGGCTTCGGGGAATCATCGACCAAATTCAAGGTGAGACCAAGAGTCAGCCATGTCATTGGGAAAGATACCCTGCAATGTGTCCGAGCCCTGAGAACTCTCCTAGGGTGGACGGTAGTCAGCATTCCAGGAGCTGCCATCTCTGGAGTTTGAGGATGCCCAACCCTCTCTTTTGCAGGGTGGTGAGGGCCCTGGAACAGCTGTGGGCACCCAGGCAGTGCCCTTGGCAGGCAGGAAGAGGTGTTGCCCTGGGCTTCTGGGCTTGTTAACATTGGAGGTCTGACAGAAAAGACCCTAATGCTTAGAGGAGGGCAGTGAGATGTTAGTCTTACCTGGTAGAACTGGGCCATGGGAGGTGGGAAGGTGGACCAGGGAGGTTGAGATGCCCACAGGAGTCAGGGTTGGTGCAGGGAGGCAGCATCCTAAAGTAAGCAGCCCAGTTCCTAAAGGAGAGGGGCATTGTTTGTCCTTCTGCCTACCTGGAGTTTAAGCTCTAACTATAGATTGAGGGTTACATTAGGCTCTTTGGAGAGTCCGTGCTTTATGCTCTCCAGGGGCTCGTGGTGTCAGAGAAGCAGCCTCTGCTATTGGGAGGCCTTTTTCTGACAGTTCGATCATGTGTTGTACTCTCAGGGTACGACAATGACTGAAAAGTAGGCCCTTCCCTCCAGGAGCATATTCTCTTGCTTAGAAACCACTCCCTCTTGCTCCACCAAGCCATCACAGATGCTGCATGTGGCTTCTGTGCCTCTGCTGCAGGCTCTGCCCTTCCTGTCTAGCTTCTTCCCTTCCTTCTCTTCCTGCTGTTAAAACCACTTACCCCTCCCAGATGCCTGTGTGCTGACCCATTATGTGCCTCTGTCCTGCTTTTCTCTGACTGGTGGGCATCTCCCTCACTCATTTCCAACAGACAGAATTCATTCCTTCTTCCTCTTCTTGGAATCCATCTCCCATCATCCTGGCAGATAGTTTTTTCTCCCTTTCGTGCTCTGGAGGGGCTGGAATCTTTGTTAACACACTCAGCATGTATTTGCCTGCTTTGTAGTCCTTTACCCGTGTGTTTCCTCCCACCACCACAGAAAGAGACCTCATACCCCTCCAGGCCCTCAGCAAAGTCTGTAATGGAATGGCAAGAGGGTACAAAGAGTTCCAGGTGTGCAGGGGGGCTGGCTGAAGGGTAAGAAAGTTGTTTTCCTCCTCCTATTCTCCTCAGATGCCCTCAGGGATAGCAAGGAAATCAAGTGGCCAAATGCCCTGTATCCAGACCTCCACATGCCCTTTGCCCCATCCTGGTCTCTGCACTGGGCCTACAGAGATGGACACCTCGTCAACCTGCCTGTTAGCCTGTTGGTGGAAGGTGACATCATAGCCCTGAGGCCTGGCCAGGAATCTTTCGCCTCTCTGAGGGGTATCAAGGTAGCTGTAGGCTGGTCTCCTTCATGGGAATTGCCCCAGGCACATCTATAGGCAATTGGGGTCCCAGGGCTCAACCCTGAAGATTGACAGCCACCTCATAGGCTTCACAAGGGCTCTCAGGCAGAGCTGAACCTCCTCTTCCTCCTCCTGATGTTCTTTCTCTCCCCAGTCCTTAAGCATCAGGGACCCAGCCCCTCAGGCTACACCCCAGCAGCCCCTGGCCTTGGGAGCCATGGCCATTTAGCTGGCATTGTCCAGGAGGAGTGGCGTCTGTGAGAGCCCTTTCATTACCCACCTCCCTATGCTGCTGGCAGGATGATGAGCACATTGTCCTGGAGCCAGGAGACCTGTTCCCTCCCTTCTCTCCCCCACCCTCGCCCCGGGGAGAAGTGAAGAAAGGGCCACAGGACCCCCAGCAGCACCGGCTCTTCCGCGTCCTGGAGACCCCTGTGATTGACAACATCAGGTAAGCATGCCCTTGTCTCTTCTGCCTATGCCTCCTCTCCCCAGCGCCTCCTGTGACAGGAATGAGCCTCGTGCATCCCAAGGCCTTCCCGAGAGCTGGTGTCTCCTCAGGCTCCTCCCCTTGATCTCTTGTGAGAATTCTTAGACTCAGTTGGGGCCATTCCCAGTCTCTTCTACGGGGACAGCTCTGGAAGCAGCCACAGGCCCCTCTCCCAAGGGGCCATTAGCCAGGGCCAGGGCAGAGTCGGGAACCGCAGGACTCGCTAGTGCTCAGGGAAGAAGCTCACTGGTGCTCTGGCTGAGAGGCCCAGAATCCTCTGGTGTCTGGCCTCTCCCTTGAGCAGGGCTGAGGGTCACCTCTTTCTGCAGGTGGTGCCTGGACATGGCCCTGTCCCGCCCAGTCACTGCACTGGACAACGAGAGGTTCACAGTGCAGTCAGCAATGCTACGTTATGCCGTCCCCGTGGTCCTGGTATGTGAGGCGGGGCTGTGGGGCAGGGAGAAGGCTGGACATGGGGGAGCCGGGGGCAGGCCCAGGTGAGCATGTGAGAGCAGGCAGAGGGGCCCAGAGTGAGCCTGTGGTGTTTGGTCCCCAGGGGCGAGGGCTAAGCTGCAGCCCTCCTGTCCCCTCAGGCTGGCTTTCTCATCACCAATGCCCTGCGCTGCATGTTCAGTGCCCCTGGGGTCACCTCCTGGCAGTGCACTCTCCTCCAGCTCCAGGCAAGGATGGCCCTTTCTTCTCTGTTGTGCTTCCGCGCTGTGGGGCCCAGTTCCCTCACAAGGCTCTGACTGTCCCTCCCTCTCTGCAGCCCAGGGTTTCCTCAGGCTTTTGCTTAAGAATTTTTCCTTCCCCGCCTTCCCTTCCCATCCCTGGACAGCTGTCCTTTCTACCCAGGGGATGGCCATACGGCAGGGCAGCCCTCCCTTTCCTCCCTCTGGCCAGCAGCTCCTTGGGAACTTCGGTGTGCTCCACTCCTTCCCAGGTGAATGGCATGCTGCCCATACTCCCGCTGCTTTTCCCAGTCCTCTGGGTCCTGGCGACTGCCTGTGGTGAAGCCCGCGTCTTGGCCCAGATGAGCAAGGCCTCGCCCAGCTCCCTGGTAGGTTATTTCTAGGCATCTGGGGACAGTGGCAGGCGAAAGAGAGAAGTGGCTATCGCAGAGAAGTGGGGGCAGAAGCCCAGCTCCACCTTTGGGCTCAGTGTGTTGGAGGTTCTGAGCAGCAACATGAGGGCTCCAGCCTCTTCCATTGCAGAAGGACCTCCAGACCAGGCCCCAGGGCGCAGTGATCTCCCCCTGGCTCCCACCAATGGCGAGTCAGGACTGCCCTGAAACCCCTTAGCAAAGGGGTTGGGAGCCTCGATGGCGTGGGTCTCCACTGCCTGCTTGGAGGCCTGTGCAAAGGTAGCTTTTTCCACACTGAGGTTCGTCCCCTCCCTGTGCAGCTGGCCAAGTTCTCAGAGGACACTCTCAGCAGCTACACAGAAGCCGTCTCCTCGCAGGTACACTGACCACAATGGTTTGTCCCAGTCCCTTGCAGTCACAAGCCCTGGGTGCCCTTGGGCTCCTTCCTGGAACCTTGGGACTCTATGACCTTGAGCCTCCAGCTGGGCTCTTGGAACTTCTCCGTACCCATCTACCTGTTGCATGTAGACATCACCCAGGCCTGGTCCTATGACACGTCCACATCTTGTCCCAGACACCAACCTCCAGTGCTCCCCCTGACTCTTCCTGATTTGGGTCTTAGAGGCCATCTCCAGCAAAACAAGGCTGAGCCCCACGTAGCCTTGCAGATGTTTTCTCTCCCACCAGGAGATGCTGCGCTGCATTTGGGGCCATTTCCTGAGGGTGATTCAAGGGACATCGCCAACACTGAGCCACAGTGCCAGCCTGCTGCATAGCTTGGGCTCTGTCACGGTGAGGGTGGCCCTGGAGGGAGGAGGTACCTGTCCTACCAGGCCTGCTGTCTGGCTAGGTACTTATGTGGCCCCTTGGGGGTGGGGCTGATGCCAAGTCCCCTTCTAGTGCTGGCCTCTCTCCCTGCAGGTTCTATGCTGTGTAGACAAACAGGGGATCCTGTCATGGCCAAATCCTAGCCCAGAGACTGTGCTCTTCTTCAGCGGGAAGGTCGAGCCTCCTCATAGCAGCCATGAGGATCTTACAGATGACCTGTCTACCCGCTCCTTCTGCCATCCTGAGGTAGAGGAAGAGGTATGGATGGCTCCCACGGGCTCGCCTGGGCCGGGCTTCTTAGTCATGGAGCCTGGCTGGTGGCCTTGGGAGGGTGAGGATTAGGAGGGAGAAGCTGGGTTCGGGACCTCTGGAAGCTGCTTCCAGGTGGTTAAGGTGAAGCCACAGGACAAGAGAGTGAGGGGCCCAGAACCATCCTGCTTCAATGGGAGCCACTAGGACCCTGGTCCTAAGCCTGTGTCCCTGTTCTTCTCAGCCCCATGAACGAGATGCCCTCCTGACTGGCTCCCTGAGCAACACCCTGCACCTTTCCAATGAGCAGGAGCGCGGCGACTGGCCTGGTGATGGTCCCAAGCCCCCCGAGGCCTACTCTTACCACAAAGCACACGGCCGCAACAAACACCCATCTGGCTCCAATGTGAGCTTCAGCAGGGACACTGAGGGTGGCGAGGAAGGTCCTGGAAAGGTGAGGAGGGATACAGAGTAGAGAGGCCACCTCATCTGCTGCAGGCTTTCCTGGTCTCTCCTGCCAAAGGTGCACAGCCCAGCCTGGACTGTCAGGGTCTGAAAGAATGCAGAAGTTGCACACAGCCCCCTGTCTAAGGGCCCTCAGCCTGGCCATCAGGAAGGATGACCTCCTGAGGCCTCACCCAAGTCTCTTCTGTGAATTCCTTTTCCAGTTCTCTCTGATGGTCACCAGCCTCCTAATTAAAACCTTCTAAACACATAAAGCCATGATGTCCTCTTGGATGTTGACCCATGACTGAAAAAGATCTCTTATTGTTTCCTCCCTGTCTGGCTGTCCTCTACAGGGCTACCAGGGTCATCGAGTATAGATACTAAGGGCAAACTGGAACCGAGAACAGGGAGAGGGTCTCGGGAGGGACAGGAGCATGTTAACAGCAGCACTTGGCCTAGGAATGTGCTTTCTTGCAGGGCCAGCTTTGAGCAGGGCCCACCCTACTCCCTGCCTGAGGCTCCTCTTCTCCCATTCCTACAGGGCCACCCTGGCACAGAGGCCGAGCCCTATGAAGCAGAGGACTTTGTGTGTGACTACCACTTGGAGATGCTGAGCCTGTCCCAGGACCAGCAGAACCCCTCCTGCATCCAGTTTGATGACTCCAACTGGCAGCTCCACCTTACTTCTCTCAAGCCCCTGGGCCTCAACGTGCTGCTGAACCTGTGTAATGCCAGTGTCACTGAGCGTCTGTGTCGCTTCTCGGACCACCTGTGTCACGTTGCCCTGCAGGAGAGCCACCGCACTGTGTTGCCTGTGCACGTGCCCTGGGGCCTCTGCGAGCTGGCCCGCCTCATCGGTATGGTCCATGGTGGTGGCAGTGGGGCGGGGCTGGCTGGGTGTGCGCTGGCTTCTCCAAACAGGCTTGGCACAGGCTCCGCACAGATCAGTTGTCGGAATGGCATTTGCTTGCCATGAGTACCAGCCGTTCTTTTAGATTCTGATGGTCCCACCTCAAGCAGACAGCAGTGTGAGGCAGAGCTTCCTGGCATGGGAAGATAACAGACTGTCAGGATGAGAAGACTGAAGGACTGGCTGGACTGTCTGCTGGGCAGTGAGGCAGCAGGTGGAGCAAGCCTCTGCCCAGTGGCCCTGAATCCTAACGTTGTCCCTGCAGGCTTCACTCCAGGGGCCAAGGAGCTCTTCAAGCAGGAAAACCACCTGGCGCTCTACCGCCTCCCCAGTGCTGAGACTGTGAAGGAGACCTTGCTGGGGCGGCCATCCTGTGTCACCAAGCGGCGCTCCCCACTCAGCCACATGATCAGCCTCTTCATCAAGGACACTGCCACCAGTGAGCCTCATATCAGCTCAGCTGGCATCTAGTCGAAAGTTCCAGAGCTTGGCGGGTGGAGTTTTCTGCCCTGCTGAGTCCATTTCTAGGGAGGACTGGGATGATGAACGGTAGACCACTTCCTAAGTTCTCTAGTGTGGCAGAGATTAGGACTGGGAACCTCTGCCAAAGGACAGGAAGAATAGCATCTATATTACCAGTTCAGTGGGTTTCATAGGGGCTTGCTGTCCGTGTGGCCTGGGGGGGGGGTCCCCTCCTCTGTCATAGGCTCCTTAGCACTCTTCTCAAGGATGGCAGCATGCTACCTGTTGGGTCAGATGAAGCAGGGCCTGGCTTGGGGCCTTCATGTTTTGGTCTTTTTACCCCACCCTCAGGCACAGAGCAGATGCTATCCCATGGCACTGCTGATGTGGTCTTGGAAGCCTGCACAGACTTCTGGGATGGAGCTGACATCTACCCGCTTTCAGGATCTGACAGGTGGGTGAGGAAGGAGTGTGGCCAGTCTATCTGCCCATCTCATGGACACGGGGCATCTTAAGACCACTCATCTCATTCCACTCTGCTTCCCTGGCAGAAAGAAAGTTCTGGATTTCTACCAGCGAGCCTGCCTGTCTGGTTATTGCTCTGCCTTCGCCTACAAGCCCATGAACTGTGCCCTGTCCTCTCAGCTCAATGGCAAGTGCATTGAGCTGGTGCAGGTGCCTGGCCAGAGCAGCATCTTCACCATGTGCGAGCTGCCCAGCACCATCCCTATCAAGCAGAACACCCGCCGCAACAGCTGGAGCTCCGATGGTACCGCACACTTCCCTCCCAGTGGGGTGGCACTGGGGCTCCTGGTGGTGCCTCTGGAGGGCCATGGCATTATTTGCTGCAAAAAGGGCCATGGGCACTGTTTGGGAGCTGGGATGCCAGTGTGGCACTCATTAGCTGGTGACATGGGGTGCCCCTTAGTTTTCTCTCTATAAATAGGTGCTTACTCTATCCTCTTTGTAGGTCTGTTGTGATTTCAAGGGGGTTACTATATATAAAAGCACTTTTTTGGAAAGTTATGAAACTTTTCAAAAAGGTGTGCATTATAGAGTATTAGTCTTATTAAAAACAGACAAGAACTTAGGTCACAAACCCTACTGGAATCTAGGGACTCAGAACTTACCCCTTCTACCCCCAAGTACACATTTATGGGGTCTTAGAAACCCAGGAGGCCATGCACTGAAGCAGTTGCTAAGGGTGGGGCCAGCCCCCATCCTTGGAGTGGGGCTGTGCAGGAGCTCTGCCACATTCTACCTGGCTCCCGGGATGGCCACCTGACTGATGAGTACCTTTCATTGTCTCTTCTCCTGTCTGTTGGCTCCTTATGCATCTTGGCTGTGTGTGTGTGGTCCCCTGGGGCCCACCTGCTCATTGATTTGGGTGTGGCATCTGTGCGTGTGGCCCTCGGCTGCCTCCTGGAATCTGCTGGTTCCTGGGTGTCCTGACTGGGTTCCTGGCATCCTGCCGCTTGTTTGCTGGTTTTGTGTCTTGTTCCTGCCTGAAGAAGGGATCGGGGAGGTGCTGGAGAAGGAAGACTGCATGCAGGCCCTGAGCGGCCAGATCTTCATGGGCATGGTGTCCTCCCAGTACCAGGCCCGACTGGACATCGTACGCCTCATCGATGGGCTGGTCAATGCCTGCATCCGCTTCGTCTACTTCTCTTTGGAGGATGAGCTCAAAAGCAAGGTGGGGAGAGACCTCTCCCTCTGCCGCCACTGACTCTTTTTCCCCCATGGGCTTCCTCTGTTCATTTCATCTTCCTTTTTTAGGTGTTTGCAGAAAAGATGGGCCTGGAGACAGGCTGGAACTGCCACATCTCCCTCACACCCAATGGTGACATGCCTGGCTCCGAGATCCCTCCCTCTAGCCCCAGCCATGCAGGCTCCCTGCATGATGACCTGAATCAGGGTGAGGGCAAAAGCATGTGGTGGGGTCAGTGCGGGTGGAAGGCTTCCCTCCTAGGAGCTGCAGCTAGGAAGACCCTCCATAGGTCTCTTCTGATTAGTATACTCCCTTAGAAAATGGCCCCAAATGTCCTTGCAGGCAATAGCAGTGGGAGGGGAAGAGTGGAGACCTGGAGGCAGGAAGTTGTGTGCCATCTGCAGGGCAAGGGAAGGCCCCAGAAGGCTGGCCCAAGGTTGAAGGACAGACTTTTGTCCCCCACAGTGTCCCGAGATGATGTGGAAGGGCTCCTCCTCATGGAAGAGGAGGGTCACTCCGACCTCATCAGCTTCCAGCCTACGGACAGTGACATCCCCAGCTTCCTGGAGGATTGCAACCGGGTGTGGTAGCAGGATCTGCCCCTGCCTCCCCAGTGCCCTCTGAAGTGGCTTCATGGCTGGTCCAGGGGAGGGAGGGGCAGGCAGGTGAAGTGGAGGCACCCTGCTCCCCATCCTGAGGTTACTGGCCTCTTCGCTTCCTCCAGGCCAAGCTGCCCCGGGGCATCCACCAGGTGCGGCCCCACCTGCAGAACATTGACAATGTGCCCTTGCTGGTGCCCCTCTTCACTGACTGTACCCCTGAGAGTGAGTGCTGTGGCCCCTGCTGCTGAGCTCTGCCAGGGCTGAGCATCCATGGGCTCCAGAGGGGATGTGGGTTTCCCATGTGGGGCTGTGATTGCGGGGTAATCTAGTGGGCTGGCACTGTGGTTTGGCCATTCCAGGGAGCCAGAAGTGATAGTATTCATATGATCATGCTGCTGGGATGGGATTGTTCCAGAGAGGGGCCCACTTCCCATTGTTTCCTGCCCTTCTGGCCTGCGGGTCTCTCCTGGCACCTGCACAGGGCTCCACCTGCCTGAATCTTGTGCATCCCACCTGTCCCCCAGCCATGTGTGAGATGATAAAGATCATGCAAGAGTATGGGGAGGTGACCTGCTGCCTGGGCAGCTCCGCCAACCTGAGGAACAGCTGCCTCTTCCTCCAGAGTGATGTCAGGTCAGAGCAAGACCCTAGGGCTGGTGGGCCAGCCTCTGCCTCTCAGATCTGGGACAGACCTGCATGGGACTTGGGGTATATCCGGTGGTTGATCTTGCATTGGCTGGGACCCAGGCACCTAGTTTGTGGTGGGAGAAGAGGGATGGGATGCTCAGTCCTGGGGGACATGGGATCTTCCTGAAATGAAGCTCATGGGTGGGCTTTTCCTACACTATGTAGCATTGCCCTGGATCCCCTGTACCCATCCCGCTGTTCCTGGGAGACCTTTGGCTACGCCACCAGCACCAGCATGGCTCAGGCTTCCGATAGCCTTTCTCCCCTGCAGCTGTCAGGGCAGCTCAATAGCCTGCCCTGCTCCCTGACCTTTCGCCAGGAGGAAACCATCAGCATCATCAGGCTTATCGAGCAGGTGGGGGCTCAGACAGGTGGAAGGGGTAGGAGTACAGGGCTCCCCCGGGGCAGCCTGCTGGGAGGAGTTGCCACACAGGATACTTCAGGGCCCCCTGGCCTCATGCTCAGCTCTCAAAGAAAGTGAAACTCCCCCAGGCAGTTAAATTGGTCTCTGCTCCTTCTTTGCAGGAGCATCATGGCTTTTGGCTGAAGTTTGTCAGTTGTAGGGCCTGAGAGAGTTCAGGCAGGCTCAAGTCATAACCTGTCCTTCTCGGTTCCTAGGCTCGGCATGCCACCTACGGCATCCGTAAGTGCTTCCTCTTCCTGCTACAGTGCCAGCTGACCCTCGTGGTCATCCAGGTGAGCTGGGGCCAGGACAGACATTTTCCCCTCCCCGTCTGCTCCTTTGTGGAAAGCCAGATTCTCAGTTGAGAATCTGAGGTGCGAGGCTGGGATGCAGCGCAGCCGAGGGGTCCCCAGATCCCCTGGGAAGCCCTTGGGCATTTGGAGTTGACTCTACTGGCAGGAAAGTGTGCTCTCCAGCCAGTTCCTCTTGGCCAGGCACAAGCATCTCTCTGGGCAACAGGCATGGCAACCCTGGCGCCCCTCAGCTCTTATTAATTGTGGTTCCTGGGTTCTTTCTTGGTCTAGTTCCTTTCATGCCTGGTCCAGCTGCCACCACTTCTCAGTACCACAGACATCCTGTGGCTGTCCTGCTTTTGCTACCCTCTGCTCAGGTGAGAGGCCTTGCAGCCCCTCTGTGTCCAGCCAGGTAGGGCCAGGATATCATGGGCGTCCTGAGGAGCACAGGGTGCTCAAAGTTCACCTCCTCTGGTGCAGGAGGCACTGGGGGAGTGCTCCTTTGCCTTCTCCCACCTCCTTACCAGACTTGACCTCACTCTCAAGACTCCCTAAAGGCTTTTCCTGTGAGAATTGGGAGACAGAGGTGACAGTCCCTGCCCCTTTACCACTCTTGCTTTTCAGCATCTCTCTGCTGGGGAAGCCACCCCATAGCTCCATCATGTCAATGGCTACAGGGAAAAACCTTCAGTCCATTCCTAAGAAGGTAAACAAGGCAGGCCTGACAAACCAGAACCTGTCATGGAGGAATGCAAGTGGCATGGAGTGGGCTGAAGGCTGGGGTCTGGGAGAGGGTTGAACCAGAGGCTTTGAGGTTGGGAGACCTAGAGAGTCAGCACCTGAGCTGGTAGTTGGAGCTGAGAAAGATCCTCGTTGGGGGTGCAGTCCCTGCTCTTTCTCCCCCAGCCTGTCCATTTGCTAAGAGCCTTTTGAAGATGTGAGTCCACTGCGTGCTGGACCCACCATGTGGCCAGCAGAAGGGCCACCCGCCATGGGAATGACCTGCCTCCCTTCTCCTGCAGACCCAACACTACTTCCTGCTCTGCTTCTTGCTCAAGTTCAGCCTCACCATCAGCTCGTGTCTCATCTGCTTTGGCTTCACGCTGCAGAGCTTCTGTGACAGTGCCCAGGCCCGCAACCTCACCAACTGCTCCTCTATCATGCTGAGCAGGTGGGTCCATGGGGCTTCCTCCCTCCCCACTCCAGCCCACTTCCCTGAGGCCCCACAGGAGGCTGAGCCCTTGTCTTCCTTTGGCAGTAATGATGAAAGGGCTCCAGCCTGGTTTGAGGACTTTGCCAACGGACTACTGTCAGCTCAGAAGCTCACAGCTGCTCTAATTGTCCTGCACACTGGTGAGGGCTCAGTTTAAAAGGAACTATTGACTGCTGAGTGGAGATGCCCTGATATGGGGGATAAGGCCTCGGACTCGTGGGGAGTCTGACGCCCCCATCGGCCCTTTTTCTCCAGTCTTCATCTCCATCACCCATGTGCATCGCACCAAGCCTCTGTGGAGAAAGAGCCCTTTGACAAACCTTTGGTGGGCCATGACGGTGCCTGTGGTGTGAGTAGTGCTGGATGGAGGGGGCCCTGGGGCCAGGGAGGGGCTTCTGTAGGGCTAGGATTGAGACCTTTCTGGGCCAGAGGTCTAACTGCCCTCCTTGAGCACTTAGGGCAGGTGGGGAAGGAAGCAGACAGCCCGGGTATCACATAGGGCTGCCTCCCCCTCCCATAGGCTGCTGGGTCAGGTGGTGCAGACAGCTGTGGACCTGCAGCTGTGGACACATAGGGATAGCCGCATCCACTTTGGTCTGGAGGATGTACCCCTGCTGACATGGCTCCTGGGCTGCCTGTCCCTAGTCCTTGTGGTGGTCACCAATGAGATTGTAAAGCTGCACGAGATTCGGTGAGCTGTCAGCAGGGCACCTCCCTTGGGGCTTCAGCATGTTGCCTAAACCTGTCACCCTCTTATCTGCATCCTTCCCTCCCTCCCTCCTCTGGGGTCCTGCTCCATCTCCTGGTCTGAGGATCTATAATAATCTCCTGCCCCACCAGGGTCCGCGTCCGCTACCAGAAGCGACAGAAGCTACAGTTTGAAACCAAGCTGGGCATGAACTCTCCCTTCTGAGCCATTGGCCATAGCAGCCACCATTGCCCTGGTCCCTGGGGCAAAAGCCAGCCCATTCCTGAGTCTGAGGAATTGGTGTTATGAATGTTTCAGGGTTTGCTCTTGTGCCCTGTGGCATCGGAGGTCGAGCTCTGGTCCTTGGAGACACTGGCTTAATGAGAAGTTAAGGAGTTGTGACCTTGACCAGACAGGACCATCCTGGCTCTTCCCTGGCCTTGCCAGGGGCACTCTTGAATGTATGACCTCAGGCGCTGGGTAGAGGGACTGTCAGTCCCACCTGGTGGGATGCCCTGCTTCAGGGTCCCCTGTCCCAGTGCCCTCTGCTCTTGCACCTATGGCACAGCTTCAAAACCATGGGCAAGGGCCTTAGCCTTTTTTGGAAGAGCAATGGCTGCTGCCGTTTGGCAATGCCACGTCCTCCTTGACCCCCTACATCTTGTCTTCCTGGGGTAAGGCCCAGGTGTGGCCCTGAGGACCTCTCCTCTAGAGGGGAGTCTCAGGCTTGGGCCTGAAGATGCAGAAGGGCACCCACTTCGCCTGGAGCCTCTTTCTGTGCCTGCACTCAAATGCCTGTAAGTCAGTTTTGGGGGAGATGGCCCAGGTCTCTGTAGCCCCGCCCTTGTTCTCCTAGGAGATGTTTTTACTGGTGTATATTTTTTACTGGAAATGAACCTTTTAGGAATGAATGTAGGCTGGTTTATATTAAAACTTGTAAATTGCTTAAGAAAAACCTGTGGCTGGTCCATGAGGCAGCTACAAAAGGGTAGCCATGAAGTGGTCACCCCCAGGCTGCAGGCACTGAGGGGAGCCCTGAAGGCGAGGACTCAAGCCTTCCTCTTTCCACATAGGCAGGTGCTCCTAGGGCCAGCTCAGGGAAGACCCTGGACTTGGGTCCATGGCACAGATCCAGACAGACAGCCCAGTCATGTGGAATGACACTTTCATTGGTGTTAGTGGGGGAAAGGTTAATGGTTACAGAGCCAGGGCCTGGGCCAACTGGGTCGGGCCTCCAGCGCTGAGGTGGGCAGCAGGTGCTCCTGCTGTGGTCTGAAGGCCCTCCCACACTGTGTCCTCTCAGGCAGTTAATAGATAGAATAAATTCCATTTAAAATATATGCATTTCTCTCTGCTTAAAAATAACATTTACAGTTGAAAAAGTCTGGACACTGGGGATCTGTTAATCCCATTGCTTCCTAACCCTGCTAATACTGTCTCCCAGTGAGGGATGGTAGGAGCAAGGACAGGAGCTGGTCAGAACATGGCCAACCATGAGGGCATGCCCCATTGGGTATTTACATGTCCTATGTACACAGGCAGGGAGGGGGCCCAGCCAGGCACACTGCCCCACCCAGGGCAGCACACGGGTGGACAGAGGCATTCCCTCAGCACAGGAACTTGAAACATGGGGTGGGAGTACAGAGACAGCACCCCCGAAGCCCTGCCACCACCTCCTCCTCGAGGAGAAAGCTCTTAGCAGGGTCCCCATCCAGTCAGATTATACACGGGAGGGGGCTCTGACAAGACGCAGCAGAGACCCCTCAGCTAGTCAGGTTCTGATGAGGCCCCCTGGCCCCTCCCCAGGGCCGCCCCACAGCACTAACAGCTGTGTTGGGAGCAGCAGGGAGGGGCTCTGCTGGGGCAGGATACTCCAGCTCGACCAGCCCTAGGCCTCTGCCTACGGTGGCCAGCCCTTTTCCATGCTGGGCCAAAGGTAGTGAATGTGACAGGTCACAGTGGGCACCACTGGAGGACCACAGGCAGGTCTTGCTCAATCCAGCATGGCATCCAGCTGGTCAGCCAGGGCATCAAACATGGTGCTGATGTCATCCAGAATGTGCTTGGTGGAGGTCACCGGGGGACTGCAGCAAGGGAAAGGGCTGGATCAGAGGGGCCAGAGGCCTGCAGCCCACTGGCCTTGGGTAGGAGCTGCCACTGAGCCACTGCTGGGTGCCAGGCACTTAGTGCGCATCACCTCTTAATGCTCAAAACATCCTGGGCAGCAGGAGTTCTTTCCTTACAGATGGTTTTTCTGAGGCTGGGGGTTAAAGGACTTGCCCAAGCTCTCATCCCCCTAAGGAGGCAATCACCAGGAATCCCTTCAGATCAGATCTGGGTGACTCTAAAACCTGAGGTCCTGCCATCCTATTGGAGGGCTCCCCAGCTTGAGGCTCTGCCTACAACATCCCCCTGTGATAGTCCCAGGACCCATGTTCTATGCCCACCCTTTTCTCCCACCCCATCTGACAGCCAGCCTCCTTACCCTTCTCGCTCCTCAGCACCAATACTCTTCTCTGCGGCCCTTAGTGCAGCTGCCAGGGATGAGCTGGTCTGCTCCAGTCTCTGCTGGGCCCGGTCTGAGCCCACAGCCCCTGTGCTCTCAGGCCTTGGTGGGGGCACTGGGCGAGGGCCCAGGCAGGGAGCCAGCTTTGGGCCAGAGAATGCCAGCTGGGTGCAGGCCACAGACACAGGTTTGGGGGCTGTTCCTACAGACAAAAAAGTTGGCAGGTGACTCATCTGGGTTGAAATATCCCCTGTACGCAGCATACCATACCACCCCTACAGGCCTCAGCTTCCTACCTGCTCCAGGCACCTTGAGGAAGGCAGCAGGGGCAGTGGGGGGCTCCATCTCCACATTCTGCCTACCACCTGCTGAATTTTCCAGACTTGGCCCAGTGCAGGGCACTGGGGGGACGGGGGACTGCATTATGGGGCTTGGAGGAGTGGCTGGAGCTCCTTGATGTGAAAGGCTGCTGGAGTCAGGCCGTGACGGGTTAGAGGAAGTGGAGGTGGGGGACTCACTGGGAGCCTTGGAGGGCAGGGGAGCAGAGGGGCTAGGGGTGGCTCCTGCCACCCCAAAGGCTAGCAGTGCTGTTTGCAGTGGCTCTCTTTCCCTGCATTTGGGCCTCCGTTTGACAGTGTCTGACTCTGTGAGGTTGAAATCGAGGCCAGGGGGCACAGGTGTCTCCCGGGATGGGGGGCCAACTGGCTTCGGCCGCTGCTTGATAGTAAGATTCCCCTCTTCTGCAAACGGCAGCCCTTCCCCTGAGCTGCCCCGAGATGGGGGTGTCCCCTCAGGGCCAGGCTCTTCTTCCTCTGTGTCTGACGCAGGGCCAGATGAGACGGGCAGACCAGGAGACTCAGAGGGGCCAGCTGGTTCGCTCAGTGTTCGCCTTCGGGGCCCCGCAGCACTGTCCTTGGACCCTGAGCTCCCTTCTAGTGGAGGTGGCTCTGAGGGGCCAGAGACTGAGCTGAGGCGCTTGGGGGGTGGGGGTGGAGGGCCTTTGCGACGGGCACGAAGGGCAAAGGACTGGCTGCGAGGAGCCCCTCGAGATGGGGTTGGGGTAGGACTGGTCCGGGCGAGGGTGCTGCGTCCTGGTCGCCGGGTAAGGGTGGCATAACTGCCCAAGGTGCTGCCCACTGGGCCTTCGGTCTCCCCCTCAGCTTCTCCCTCTGCAGGGCCAGGGCGGCTCAGGCTGTGAGACCTGCGCTTGGGCCGAGGTGGGTCTGGAGGAGTGGCAGGGGGACCGGCCAAGTAGGAGAAGGCTCGGGGTGCACCAGGAGGTGGCCCTGCCGCTGGGCTAGAGGGTGAGCCCTGGGGGTACATGAAAACATAAGGGGCAGGTCCTTGGCCAGGAAGTGGGGAGCAGAGCTTAGAGGGCCGCTCGGTGCCCTCTGGAAGGTTCCTTTCCTGTAGGGCACTAGGGTCTCCACCACTGGGCTGAGGGGCAGGCTGCTCCTGTGAGTGACCAGACCCCCGTGAGCGTGCGCCAATGCTCTCCTGGCTGGAGGAGCGGGCAGGGGGCAGGGGGAGTGGCTCAGGACCACCCCCTGCCATGGCTGCTTGTAGCTCTGGGCTCAGCTCACCGCCCTGAAAAGTGAGAAGTCGTGGGCCAGCCACAGCTGGACCCTCCCCATTCTCTAGCCCCTCAATGGCCATCAGCTCTGGACCCCTGGCCAGCCGATGCCCACCCTCACCCAGGGCCTCCCCCTGTAGCAGGCCCCGCCGAAGCTCTGCCAGCCGCTTCACACCCAGCATAAGCTTCTTCTGATGCCCTGGGAAGGGTGGACAGAAGGAATGAGGTTAGCTGGGTCTAGGATGGGTCACTCCCACCTCCCCAGACCCCATTCTCTGTTCTCTTAGAGACCCTGGAGGCATAGGGGGGGCCCAAGCAGAAGGCCTCAGAGCGGTCCTCACCCAGCTTGTTGACGCCAATCTCCTGCAGCTCCTCCCAGGTGAGGTCGGCCACCAGCCCCATGGAGTCATAGCCACTGCTCACCAGCTGCTTGTGGTACTGCGGCAACCCCAGTGCACACAGCCACTCCAGCAGGTCCGTCTGGAAGAGCACTGTCATCAGAACTTGCTTTCCACCCAAGCCAGAAAGGGAGGGGCACCACAAAACCATAGCCCCAAGTGAGAGCCCCACCACCCAGCCCAGCCCCCGGCTCACCGGGATGTAGTTGGGCAGCCACTCGGCAATGCTGAGCTGGGCGATCTCTGAGGCGATCTTCTTCCTGTGCCCAGGCTTGGTCACCCCAATGGCAGTCAGATCCTGCCACACAGGACACGGGTATCAGGCTCCTCCTCTGCCTGCTGGGCCCTCCCTTACCTGGCTGCAGCACCCACCTCAGGTGTCATGCGACTAATGGTTGGCACATCATAGCCAGCCTGCAGAAAGTGGGCAGTGTAGCCCTCCAGCTGGAACTCACTCAGCCAGTTGTGAATGGCCTGTGCATCCTGTGGAGGTGGGGGAGGGGACACAGCAGGAGCTGAGTCTGCTGAGCAGCTCAGCCTTCCCCAGGGGCTGAGCTTAAGTCCATAGAAGGCCCTCCATCTCCTCTACTCACCCCCTCAAGGCCTACAGCGTACCCCCAGCAGAGGTCTTACCTTCCCCTCTAGCAGCTGTTCCGGCCTCACATCTTGGGTGAAGATCTCCCCAGAGCGGTAGCTAACCAGAGGGAGGTGGCTCAGGTTGTCTTTGAGAAAGGAGAGTATGGCTTCAGGTGGTGGAAGGAAGGGGTGGCAAGCCCTTAGCCTCCCCACCTGCATCTCTCCTAGCCAACCCTGGTCCCATCGAGCCTTCCTACCTGCCAGGGACGGGGTGTGCAGTCCTGGCAGCACCTGGTCCTCCCCTGCAGAGGGCAGTGGCTGGAGACAGGGAAAGAACCCACTCAGCGTGTGGAGAATCGCAGTGGGGCTAGACCCTGCCCTGGTCCCAGTGACCTCGCTCCTACCTGGGCATTCTCAATAAGGAGGCCGGTGCCATGGCCGTTGGTGCCCTCGGAACTCTGCCCGCTACCAGCACTGCGGATACTGCCCACACTGCCCTCACTGCCCACACTATTCCTGTCACCTGCTGTAAAGGGCAGAAGGACAGAGGTCAGAGCCTCAGTTGGTACTGCTAACAGCTGACTGGCAACTTGCTAAAGCCAGACGCCCCCACCAGTGCCTGGTGCCACCCTCTGGGAGAATGTACCTGGGCTGTCTGGGCTGAGGCCCACCCGAGGAAGCTGGCCATAGGTAAGAGGGTATAGGGAGTCGTCAGCAGGAGGCTGCGTTGTCCGGGAGAAGCCTGGGCGCAGTGGGGTAGGTGCGGAGGGGAGACGGGGCACAGGGATGCCCACCCGCTTGCTGACCACTTCCACGATGCCTGGGGGGAAGTAGCCTACACGGTCCGTGCCCCTTTGGCTCTCATGGATGTGGCCCTTCCAGCGGCCATCAGGATGCTGTTCAAGCACCTGTGACAGGTTGTAGGGGGAAGGGATGATGACTCCCCACATCAAGCAAGTGGCAGGCAGCTATTCTTGCCACCGTCCAACAGCCCGGGGGTCCAGCTCTTCCCCTACTCTCAGGGCACTCGCCTTCGATATCCAAGCCAGCCCAAGGTGGGCTCCTGTGTTCAGCAGGCAGCTCAATGCCCTTGTGCCACAGAGCTTCGAGACAGAGGACCAGAGAGAGCCTGTGCTCCAATCCTAGCTTGCTGCTTGCCAGCTGTGGGACCTTGGGCAAGTCACTTAATCTTTAAGCCTCAATTTTGTCATCTTTAAAAAAGAAATGGTGATGGGGTGGTCTACCCTCCCCAGATTTGGAAAGAAAGAAGTAAGAGCAGATGGAGGCCTAACCGCCTGACGTCACAGGTGAGTCACTGCGAACATTCGTGTGCTCAAAGGAAGGCCTGTCGGGCCCCTCACCGTGATGACATCCCCCGCTCGGACATTGAGAGCAGTGGGATCGTGGAGATTCCAGAAATCCTTGAGTGCTCGGACCTTCAGGATCCCTGAGGCCTCTAAGAGAAAGGGGAGGGCAGGCATCTTCTAAAGGTCCTTTGGCCACCTTCCTACCACCCCACCCACTTCACAGCTTCCCCAGGAGACACCCACTCCTCTTCCACATCCTGGTACCTACCAAATGGCTCCAGCCCTTGGCTGGGTCTTCTCCCACACACTCACCCCGAAGTAGCTGCTTGATTTCCCGGCTGGCCTGAGAGGTGGTGAACTGATTCACAATGTCCAGTGCCGTCTGGTTATACGTGTTCCGGATGTTCACATCCACACCTCCCTAGGTAAACAGTGCCAGGAGCTGATGCTAAGCACTCTGTCATCTCTGCCCTAGTCCTCACTATCACCCAGGAGGTGGGTGCTGATGTCATTTTCAGACCTTATAGGTGAGGAAGGAGGATTTCAGAGACCAGGTCAGGGGCGAGCTAGCAAGAGGCATGCTTAGGTTCCAACCAGGTGGAGCTGCTCTTAGGCCTTAGGACCACTCAGGAAGCCGGGCCTCTTTCCCGCCATCCAAACAAAGCAAATCACCCTGGCTTCCCCGCCTGGTCTCAGCACATGACAGAGGCTCCACACACACCTGTGGAGTGACCAGGTGCCATACCCACCTCGAGGAGCAGCCGAACCACCTCAGTCTTGCCATACAGCGCAGCCTCGTGGAGTGCTGTGCCTGTCTTGGTCTGGCGGTTGATTTCAATCCCAGCTCTTAAGAGCTGCCTGTGGTGGCCAGAGGGAATCAGGGGTAGTGGGCCAGGGGAGAAAGCCAACTGCCGGGAACTAGGAGATGGAGCATGGGTGAAGATGGTAGCAGGGAGGCGTGGAGGGGGCACCGATGGTCCCACAGGAAGGGGATGAAGAAGTTGTGGGGGGGTCACTGTGGGTACCTGATGACTTCTCTATGGCCATTCTTGGCAGCCAAGTGCAGGGGTGTGGTGTAGTTGGGGTCACATGGGTCCTTGGCCTCACCCTCCAGCAGCGCCACACATAAGTGGCTGTTCAGTAGCAGCTGGGTCACCTGCAGCATGCAACACCCAGCACCCAGTTGGAACCTCTCCTGAGACCCACAGACACAGGCACTCAGAGCCCCCAGGACTATAGGCCTTACCTTGAGCCTCCCAAACTCACAGGCCAGGTCCAGGGGCGTCTTCTTGGCCTTGTTGACCAGGCATGGGTTGGACTGATGCTGGAGGAGCATTTCTGACTGGGGTGGGGAGAGCCAAGTGAGGGGGCGTGGCCTGGCTGGCCTCTGACCTCCTAGCTTCCCCGCCCAGCATCCCTACTGCAGGCTCACATACCACCTCATAGTGTCCATATTGTGCGGCCAGGTGCAGAGGGATCTGCCCGTCCAGCGAGGCGGCATTAACAGCTGCAGAGGCGCGCAGCAGTAGCCGGACGGGCTCCAGCCGGCCCTGCCAGGCTGCATAGTGCAGTGGGCGCATACCTGGCAGGAGGAAGGGCTCTGAGGGAGATCCCGGGATGGCGTTGGGGTTTGAGGGACTTAAGCAGATTGCAGAGCCACCCAGCTGGGAGAGGAGACAGCCCCAAAAGGTGCGGACACTGGCTTAACCCAGATTTGGTCAGGAAGAAATCCAGCTGCATGGGTCCCAAGCCAGAGTCCACCATGGCCACTACAGGTAATCTGGCAACCACAGGCCAGTGACGTGAGTAACCTCTCTGAGCCTCAACCTCTTCATCTGAATATCAAGACATGAGTGCCACTCTCTACTCCCAAAAGGCTACAAAGAGGGAAAGCCATTTGCAAGCCCAGAGAAGCTCTGGGAACACCTAATAGCATTGCTATGTCCTAACAAGAGCAAGCTCTGGTCAGAGGTCTGGGTTGAGCCTCTACCTTCACCAGGCAGGGACACACTGCAGTCTCACCATTGCTGTCCTTGATGTCAACAGTGGCCTGAGCCTCCAGCAACAAGGCTATGAGCTCTAGGCTACCTCCCAAAGCGGCATGGTGGAGAGCAGAGAATCTGGCATGGGGAACACAAAGTAGGGGATGTCAGTAAGCAGTCTTCCATCCCCAAATCCTGGCCTGCCACACCCGAACTCATCCTGAGGCCTGGCAGGGATGGGTTACTTGCACCCCCACCCCTGCCAGCCCTGCCGTGGGAGCGCACAGCAGCCGAGCCGTAGCATGAAAGGGCTCAGTGTCTGGGCTGAGTGGCCTGTTTGTCTGGCATCCCCCCCACAGCCAGCCTAGGGGAGGGGGCCGTGGGAGCAGGAGCCCCCGGGCTCCTACCCTCCAGGGAGAAAAGGGGCCCAGGAGGAATCCAACTCAAGGAAACCCCTCAGAGAGGCCTCAGGCCCCTCCCCTTGCTCAGGGCTAACCTACTGAAGGGTGGGTGGGAAGGACCCCCACACTCTGCTCTACACAGGCAGGACCCAGAGCTCTCAGCAAATATGCTTCAAGGGTAAAGTTTAAGAGAGGAAAGGATTCTGGAGTCCAGGACCTTTCCCTTCCGGCCCTCCCGTCACTCAGCATCTCTTACTCACCCATCAGCATCCTGGTAGTTGACATTGAGCCTCTTCGTGGAGCCGAGGAGCTCTGGGGGTCAGGGCAGGGGCATCAGGGAACATGCAACCATCTGACCTCACCCATCCCTCACCCAGTGCTGCCGCAACCCCAACTCCCAGAGCCCAGCTGACCTCTTGGTGTGCAGGAAAACACCTGCCCCATGGCCCTTCACTGGTCCTGGCCTGTGGCTCCTCACTCTGGCCCACAAGCTAGCAGCTTGGAGGTATCAAGTGCAGGGAGCCACTGCAATGGTGGCCTGACTCCCGGGGCCCAGCCCAGCTGGTTTATAGACCCAAAGGGGGCGGGAGGGGACACTGGCACGATGTGCCCTCAACAGACAGGCCCACGGAGCGCATGGTTAGCATTCCTGTCTGAAGGGCTAGGGAGCAAGTCACATTGCCCCGCTGGGCCAAAAGGGATGGGTGAGGAAGAGAATAGAGAAGGACCAGGGCAGGGCCCAAGGGATATACTGCCCACCCCTACAGCATCCCAAGGTGGAGCTTAGTAGGGAAGGTGGCTATGCTCTGTACTAGCCCTGGCTCTGCCTCGTGCTAGCTGTGAGTATGGGCAGTCATTTAACCTCCCGGGCTCAGTGTCCTCTTACGTAAAATGGGCCATCACAGAACCTGCTCACTCTGCACTCTACACATTGGCCATTACTGGCACCATGCTATCCTCCAGCAAGAGCGGCACCATCTCCCATCTGTCCCCTGGATCTCAGAGGGTTCTGTGCCAGCTTGAGTGGCATCCTTTGACTCGCCCCCGTCAGGCTCTTGACTGAGCTGTCCAGCCCCAGGCGGAGGGGCTGAGACCCTGCCTCCCCAGGACAGGGTGCATGCAGATGAGGTTCTTAGGCAGCCAGGACACAGTGGGGGGCAGTCCTTGAAGTGTTGGGGAGGGAAAGGGGAAGGCCTGTCACAGGAGGCCTGAGCCTCCTGCTGGAACCCACCCCTACTGCGAAGGAGGGGGCCTGCCCACCCGGGCTGGGCAGAGTGCCAAGCCTGCTGGTCCAGGCCTGCCCCCCAGGCCCTGGTGGGCCCCTGAATACCCCAGCAGCCTGGGCAAGGCAGGGCCTCATTCCAAAAGGGAGGGACCAATCCTGCAGTGAGAAGCAAGAGATGGGGAGGGAGGGGAGAGTCACATGGAGGGCCGAGCTGAAGGACTGCACCAAAAAGGTAAATACAGAGCCAAGGAGTAACAGTGCAGAGATGGGGGCCTTCCAGGTTTTCTCTAGTCCCTTTGCAAAGACCTTGTCACACAGAACCATTTGGGGCAAGGGAAGGTACAACAGCTTGAGAAGCAGCAAGCGCAGGACTCCCATGCTCGCTCTGCCTCTGGCCGGCTGGGGGACCTGGGCCAGCTATGGCGCCTCTCTGAGCCTCAGTGAAGACAATGAGGGCAGCAGGGAAGACACAGTCCTTTGGCCCACCCACCCTTCCACCAGCCTGCCAGCCTGGCCAATCTGGGATGGGCAGCTGGGTGGCTGGATGTGGCCCCTCCAGGGAGGGACAGGACAATGTGACAGGAGGGACACAGGAACAGGGGCAGGGCCAGGCTGGGTGGCTCCGTTCTTTTCAGAACAATGGCCGGAAAGGTGGTAGGGGAGAGGCTCAAAGTGACTGGGCTAGGGGCTCAGCCGGAGGGTGGAGGGTCCTGGTTCCTGGCAGTGGCTCAGGCACTTCCGCTGCCACACAGCCTTCTTCCGAGCCTGGCTCGGGGTGGAGGGGATGTGAGCTCAGTCAGTCACACCAGCCCACTCCATTTCCTCTGGCCACAGAAGGAGATGTCAGAAAAATGAGGCAGGGAGGGACGGGGGCAGGAACAGGGGCAAGGCCAGGACAAACGCACCTTCTCCTGCCAGCCACCCGCAACTTGAAGAGCATCAGGTGGGGGAAAGAATGTAGGCCAGACAGCAGATACAGGAGGCGGAAGGAGGATGTCTCTTCTGTTCTCTTTTGATAGCCAGAAAGCTCTGGCCATCCCCATAGGAGGGAAAAAGGGAGCCCTGACACTTCCCTTCCTAGAGTGGCAGTTTAGTTAGCCTCTCTGTGGCATGGAACAGGAGTTTCCCCTCTCCCCTTCTCAGAAAGGCATTAGAATCACCTGGAGAACTTTCTGGTTTGCAGAGTCCTGGCCTTTCTGGTGAGTTCAATGGGGGTGGGGTGTCCAGGGAATCTGTACTTTTAGAACAATCCCCGTGAAATGCTGATGAGCACAGAAATCAGCAATCAGTGAGGGAGCATGGGGTGGTGGGGCACGGAACTCAGCACAGGTTTGGCACAGGTTTATCTCAGATCCATCTCAGATCCGCCCCACAATGGCTATGTGACCTTGAGCAAGTCACTAACCTTTGAGTGTCACTTTCCTTACCTGTACAACAGATATAAAAACACCAGCTCACAGGGAAGTGAGAGGACTACAATTTTTCATAAACTGGAAGGTCTGCCAAGGTCACCTTATGATCTCACTTCTGTTGCCAGTTTCTCCAACTTCTCAGAGGACAGGGAAGGGAAGCACGTGGCCAGGACTTCACAAGGAATTCCAGGCCCTTGTTACCTATGTCCACACCTGTACCTGTGTATTTCCTCTTTGGACTGAGTGAAGGGACCTCTTCCCCTACACTCGTTTTCCTCTGGGCACATGGAGCCATGGAGCCTAGGAGCCTGGCTTTGAAGTTCCTGCCACCTGTCCCTGGACCTCGCCCACCATCCTCCCATGGGCCTTACTTTGAGGTCCTGGGGATGTGAGGACAGCAGGAGTATGACCAAAGCCCCACTGGGCAGGTCGCCCAAACACAGAGGTAAGGGAAGAGGGGGAGTGGCTCCCACTCTTGGGCTGCGCAGGGACCTCCACAGCCCCTTCCTCTATTACATTCACCCTGCACCCACCTCTCCAGGGACAGGAACCATCACCCCTGGCACCATTGCTTCCTGCCCAGGCCTCCACCCTGCTGTGCAGGTGGGTAACACTAGTAAAATCCCTCCCCTGGCACTCATACTCGGGGTGCGGGTGAGGATGGTATAAAATCTCCAGGCATAGGGATTCCTTCCTGTGCACAGGACCCAGGTGTGTCTTGGTCTAAAGCTCCAGCACTTCAGGGGAGACCCCCCCCTCCAGGAACTCCATATCCAGACCCAGTCTGGTGGCAGGAACCATCAGCTGTCCCTGCTCATCTAGGACCTCCAGGACATAAGTCCAGTGGCCTCCTGGGACAGCCCAGAGAGCGCACCCTAAAGGCCAGAGGTCTATTTCCCTGGGGGTGTCACCACAGAGGGACCCAAGAGATGGGGTTCAGGTGTGGCCACCCAGGCCTCAGCCCCCCACAGCCCTGTCAGAACTAGAGCCTCCAGACCATGGAAACCTCTAGAAAATTAGCTGCATACTTTCAGGGGACACAGATAAGTTAGTGGAAAAGAGGTTCTTTAGTAAGTGGTCAGATTGTGTTGAAAGTAAGGAAAATCCCCCAGAAATTTAGACATAAAGCACAGAGAGGTTCTAGTTGAGTGTACGTAGGATTGACAGTGGGCATGGAGCTCTACCAATTCAATCTTTCTGGACACATACCCAGAAACCCCATGGTGCCAAAGACATCCAAAAGCCACCAGCTAGCAGGCAACACCATGAGGACTGGAAATTTGGTCTGTTGTGTTCACTAATATGGCCCAGGGCTTGTAACAGAGCCTGACACACAATAGGCACTCAATAAAAATTTGAATGAATGTACTTCCATCTTTTCTCCCGGCAAGCAAGGAAACTGGCCCAGAGAAGTTAAGTGACTCACTTAGGAACACACAGCAAAGGGGATCCAATTCCTTTAGCATTCCCAGACAGAGGCACCTCTTGTCCAGAAAAGGACCATTGTCTTTCCTTAAGTTCACAGAACCCAGTGACCACCCCGCTCCCTATCCTCCCTCTGTAGCTTCAGCACTCAAGGGAGGGCCCCAGCTGGTTGGTCACCCCACCAAGTACTCACTTGTCTTTGAGGCCTTAACCTTGGCCACCAGTTTCTGTACACCAGTCACATCTCCGTTCTTGACAGCAAGGATCAGGTCCTGTTCACGACCCATTCTGATCCTCAGGCTGGGCTCTAGGCTCAGGAGTCCAGGGCAAAGACAGGGAAATGTGTCCAAGCCAAGTGTCAGTATGCCATGCCTCAGCCCCTGGAAGGGCTTCCAGTCCTGGGGCACGTTTGGTGTCCCAGGAAGAGGGCTCCTTGTCAGGCGCTGATGGATGCTCCCTTAATGTGCTCTGTGAGCTGCCACCATAAGCAGGAAAGCCAGTCTTGGAGGGGGGAGAGGCTGTGTTGAAATGTGCACAGATATCAGCCTGCAGCTTCTGACAGCCCGGGGATGGGCTGGGACCAGGCACGCCGAGCTTCCCAGCTTGGCTCAGGAGCAGCCAGCATTCCCTCAGGCAGCAGTGGTGGCCAGGTCGCGGGGGTCTGAAAACAGTGCAGTACCTCTGCTGAAGGTTGGGCCAGAGCCTGCAAGTGAGAAGCAGGGCACCAGGATGAGCAAGATGACCTCTAAGGAGTCCCCAAACCACCCTGGGAGTCAAGGAGTCCCTCAAAGGGGAGAGGGAACTGCCATGCCTGAGAGGAGTATGTACAGAGGGGAGGTGGTATCCTGTGAGGGGGAGGCTGAGTCATGGGGGCCCCAGGGCACCAAGTAGTACCTCAGCCTTGGGCAGGAGGGGCCCTGGCAGCGCGACACACTGGAGCAGGCCAAGCTAGAAGCCCGTTCTCCACAGCCCCAGGCTGTGACACCCACAGACAACTGGGGCCAGGAGGTGGGGCCTAGGAGGGTGGCACAGGCAGACGGGCAGGGGTCACTCCCTGTCCAAGGCGCCTGCCCCCAGACTCCTCCCTACCTAGGCTTCACTTTAATAGCTGGATGCTTTAGCCCTAGGGCTCTTTATGAATTGAGGGGGTGGAATGGGGAGCTTATGGATCCCATTTCTGGGGGCATCTACCTGCTACACAGGGAAACTCACAGCACCTGTTGCTGACCCTTCCTCACTCTATGTGGGGTGAGCAAAGAAGAGAGACAGAGCTGGGGCACCGATGGCCGACGGCCCCCCAAGCCTGAACCTGAAGCCCAGACCCTCGACTTCACTGCAAAAAGGCTTACGTCAGTTCCTCGGTGGCGGCGAATTTTTGCCAGAGTCTTGTGGCATGAGACCCGAGCAGGCCTGGGGCCCTGGAGGGGTACCACTCACTCCCCAAATGTCTCAAGCCCAACTTAAAGGGCACTCCCCCCACACAGGGCCGGCGGCCGATACTGGGGGAGGGCGCCCCTGGCAGTGCCTGGGGTCGGGCTGGCTCCCCCGCCCCTCGGAATGCCCTTCCAGCGCCGCGCAACCCCCAGCCGAGCCCAGCCCAGGCCGACCCGGGGAACAAAGCGGCGGGAGGGACCGGGAGGGCCGAGCGCTGGAGGGGTAGATGCCAGAGGACGAAAAAGGGGGCGCGAGGAGGACGGAAGGAACGGAGAGATGGAGGCGCCCGCGGATCCCGCAAGAAAAGTTAGTTTACGCCGGCTCTCAAGGGTGCTGGCCCCCAGCTCAGACCCCGCAGTCTCACCTCTCCCGGGCGCCCCGCCGGGGTCCAGTTGGCTCTGCTCGGTCTCTGCCACTCCGGACGCTGGCTCCTACTGCCCCCCTGCGCCGCAACCCTTTCTCCTCCTCCTTTTCCAAGGCCGGCTCTGCACCTCCCGCAGGAAATCCCGCCCCTCCCCCCTCCCTCCC
>NW_025999895.1:5571769-5614168 GCF_001458135.2 Marmota marmota marmota | reverse complement strand
CCCCCATGCGTGCCAAGCCCCACCCCTACTCGCGCCACTCCAGACCCCGAGCACTGGCCGGATCAGCGCATGCGCGCAGGTGAAACGAAGTCGGGGTGGGGTGGAGGAGGCTGGGGGTCGCGGGCTATAGCTAGCGCCGCTAGGTCCGGGTTGTGGACTCCGAACGATCTCGGATCTAGAGTCTAGATCGAAGGATGAGATACCCTGGATATGACTCGGTGAGAGACGTGACGTGAAGGGGTTTGGCAAGACCCGAGACCCTACTTGGAGAGCCCCCTTCCTCTATGTCCCACCCCTCCCGGGACTCCCTCTGCGACCTCCGCCCGCGACCAGAGTCAGGGAGCCGCCTGACTCTGCTGGCTGGAGCAATGATGACACCTAGCGGACAGTGACTGGGCGGCCCCGGTGGCGGCGATGGGGACCCCAGCCTCGAGGAGGTGCTATTGGAGGGCTGGGGTGGCGCTTCAGCACCAGCATGGGCCGGACAGCGCCTCCCACCCTGAGGCCCTCGAAACTCAGTTTTGGAGCTCCTCGGAAGGGATCCAATGGCAGACCCTGAAGGGATCTCGAACTTCTTCGGACCGCTCCCGACAGACCCAGGTGGCCTCCAGTTAGCAAAGCTGCAATCCGGGAACCCACTGTTATCCCCTCTCTAAGCTCCTTTTCCCTCCTTGCCCAGCCCGGGGGAGGGAGTGGAGGGTCCCACATCTGTTCATACTACAGTCCCTGACGCCAGTTCAAGTTTTACTAGAGAGGGGCCCCGAAGAGGACTTGGGACAGGACTGAAAAGCTGCGCATCCACTTGCAAGTTAAACAGTCGCCGGAATAGAGGTACACGTGTGTGGGCCGGCGCTAGGACCCAGGACACCAGGAAGGGGGAAAGCCGGCGTGTTTGCTGGGTACGGGAGGAGCATGGCTCCGAGCCGCTGGCGCTAGGGCGGCGCGGAGTTCCGGCGGTGGGCGTGGAGGCGCTCGCTTCCGCAGACGAGGCCGATGCCGGACCCGAGCACGAGGGTCCGGGGGCGCGTGCTCAGGTGCAGCACGAGGGTGGGGGCCTGTAGGAAGAGGGGGGCCGGGCCCGGCAGGGCTGGCCTCGAGCTCGGCGCCGACCGCCTGGTCTCTTTGTCCCCCAGTGCCGCGGAGCTCCTGGCTGCCCGCTCGCGGTCCCAGAAGCTGCCCCAGCGGTCGCATGGCCCCAAGGACTTCCTTCCCGACCGCTCGGCGACTCAGGCGGAGCGTCTGCGTCTATGTCGCGAAGAGCTCTGGCAGCTGCTGGCCGAGGAGCGCGTGGAGCGCCTGTGAGGGGGCTGGGCCGGGGTGGGGGGCCGGCTGGGCGGCGGGGCCAGACCCCGCCGGGATGTCTGGGGGACTGAGACGGACCCCTCCCTACTCCTCGCCAGGGGCAGCTTGGTGGCAGCTGAGTGGAGGCCGGAAGAGGGTTTCGTGGAGTTGAAGTCCCCTGCGGTGAGCGGCCGGGCTCATTGACGGTCACCCGTCGCTGCCCTCCTAGTGATGTAGGACGCAAGAGGCTGGACACCCGAGGAATTTCAGGAAGCAGATTTATTGGCTGCAGGGTCTAGAGGGGCTATTGCTCCTGGAAATTCTTGGAACTTTATACCCACGGTGGGGGAGGGACTTGAAGGATTATATTTTTGTAGGAGTCTAAAAGTATTATTATTTTTTAGGTCACAAAAAAGTGCTTTTGCCCGATTTTTTTTAGATTAGTCAGAGTGTTACGGTGTGTGCAAGAACTATAGACCACCATGCTTATTGAGCCAAACTGAAAGGGGAAAAAAAAGGTCCTTTAGTGAACAAGCCAGGCAAGTGACTGGGAGCAGGCTAACGCCTCAAAGAACTTCCAGCACTTACATTTTGGAAGCACAGAGTTTATAAAGGCAAAAACAACAAAGACAGTTGAGACCAGATGTAGTTCGGAAAGACAGGTATTTTGATTACATGAGAGAATTGTTTTGAGTATACATTTCAGCGTTATTTTTGTTATACATCAGGGCCATAGTCAGGGCTGTGGAAAGGTCCTAATGTACTGTAGTCGACATAGATACAGCTGTCAGGAGGCTGTAAAGAAAACATTTTAAGCAAGCATAAAATGGATTCAGGTCAGAATAAAATGGTGTTACCTTGGTTCTTTTACATTTCAAGAGTTTTGCAAGTTTTACTGCAAAAGCAGAAGTAACATCATCAAGTCTGTGGCCAAACTTAGCTTTTTGAAAGACAGCAATTTAGTCCTCACAAAAAACTCACACTGAGGTTTTTTGGTTTTTTTTTTAAGAAATTTTTGCTGATATTCTGTTAATAAGAACAGTTATGATGAGGGTCTCTGGAGAAACTTAATTAAGATTCTTGGTGGAGGCAGGAGTGCCACTATACTAGTTCATTTGTGACTCTTGCTCTGTGTCCCTTACAGGGTAAATTCTGGCAGACCATGGGCTTCTCAGAACAGGGCCAGCAGCGGCTTCACCCCGAAGAGGCTTTGTATCTGCTGGAGTGTGTGAGTACAGTCCCAGGAGAGTCCCCAGAGGAAATAGTCAGGACCAAGGAATGGGAAGGACTTGTTTTTATTGGAGTGAAAGCATACACAACATTTCCAGTGAACTTGTAATTGGGCTTGTTAGAGAGGGAGGCAGGAATTCTGTGCAGGGAGCAGGGATTCCTGTTCAAATTGGGGTGCCTTCTCACTTTGCTGGTTGTTCATATTCTTGCTGAGATGCTGGGAGGTGGTGGTGGGAATATAGCACCAGGAGCTGCCCCTGGCTGTGGCACTGCAGGAAGGGTGCACAGCTGAAATGTGGTCCCCATTTCCAGGGCTCTATTCAGCTTTTCCACCAAGACCTGCCACTGTCTATCCAGGAGGCCTACCAGCTGTTGCTGTCTGGGGATACTGTGAATTTCCTGCAGTACCAGGTAATTGTCATATCCCCCCTCCCACCACCACTACCAGGAGCCTCCATTCATTAAGTCAGTGAGTTGTGACAAGTACCATTGAAGTGTCAGGAATAGTTAGTGTCACATGCTGGGGTGGCTACAAGACAGACAAGGACTGTGTTGTCACAGGGCTCACATTTTAATGGTGGCAATCAGATAATAAAATAAGCAAATGAATATTATCTTTACAGAGAACTAGATGCTAGATAGAAGATGAAGTAGAGGAGAAGTGGTAGAGTCTGGGATATTTGTTTAGGTAAGAGAAGGTAGGTTGGGGATGAGGTAGGATATCAGTAAATGAAAAGAAATAGATGAATCTCAGAAATTGTGAAGAAAGAATAGATAGGACTTTGCCAATGCATTGGATTTTTGATTTGAGGATAGAGAAGAATCAAGGATTATTCATTGGTCATGAACCAGCGGTTGAGTGGTAATATCATTTGCTGGCTGGGAATACCCAGGAAGGAACACATTCCAGAAGATGAGACCATAAAGAGCTTGTTTCAGAAAAGTTAATTTTAAGGTGCTTCTTGGATATCCAAGTGAGGATGTCAAACAAACAATTGGATACATAAACTTGGTAGAAGTCTTGGTAGAAGTCAAGGCGAGACATAAATGTGGATATCATAAGCACATGGGTGGATGTAAGCCATGGGTCTATATGGGAGTGCATCCAGAGGGCTGGGTCTGAGACTTGGGACTTACCACATTGGGGAGGTTAGGGGGAATATAGGACCAGAAGTTCAGGAGTGTCTGGTGACAAAGGAGAAAAACAAGTGGGATCACTGAAGCCAAGAGAAGGTCCTTAAAGGAGGAAATGGTCAGATCAAGTAAGATGGGAGAGATTTCCTGATATATCCCTCTGATATGGATGAGGGACACAAGGATGAACATGTGGCTTTTTACTAGGGACTGTTTCCACTCAGGACTATGGAGAGGTGGGGATTGAGGAGATAACTACCACCTTCTCCCAACTTTTTGTCCAAACTTAGTATCAAAACATTCTAGGGCATAGTTCTTCTGGTCCATCACTGTTGGCTTTTTGGGATTTGTGTTTATGCTGCCATGAGATTACTCCTGTAATCTCGGTGATTCAGGAGGCTGAGATGGATTGCAAGTTCGAGGCTAGCCTCAGCAACTTAGTGAGACCCTGTATTAAAAATAAAGAACTGGGGATGTAGCTCAGTTGTAAAGTGCCCCTGGGTTTAATCCCTAGCACCACAAAAAATAAAAATAAAATTGCTAAATGTCATTTGTGTCCGGAATAAGAGAACAGAAATTCAGAAACAGATCATACTTTGGGGATGGCATTTATAATGCATGTGGTCCCAGTAGTCCTAGGGTTTGGGAATGTACAGGAGAAGCAAGTGGGGGACATCTTGTGGGGTGTGCAGGAGGAGCAAATGGGGAACAGCTTGTGTCTGGGGAACTATTGGTGTTTTTAAGAATGAACATCTGAACTTTTTTTTTTTTTTTTCTTGTTGAGGTCTTCAGCCACCTGAAGAGACTGGGCTATGTGGTTCGACGATTCCAACCGAGGTAAGTCCCTATCCCTTTCTTATTCATTCTCATCTTGAGACCTGGATGCTTAACCCTAGGTAGAAAGTGGCCTTTTCTTACCTGGAACCTTTGGCTGGAATGCAGCTCCCTGGACATAGACCATGGATCTGGGCTTGAAGTACTTTGTAGGGAGGCATATGGGGACAGATCCCATCATTGCATTTTCTAGTAGGTTTTCAAATCAAGACCCAGCTGCAGATAAGGACTAAATACTTGCAGCTCGTTGTGAACATTGAGATACAAACAGGCACAGCCTTTATTTTCTAAAAGTGGGATCTATATTAGAGAAATAGTCATGGCTGTGCATAGAAGTTCCCTTGTGAGAACATTCATTCATTCATTCAGCAATATTATTGACCACTTAACTGGTGTCAGGCCCTGCACTTGTTGCTGAGGAACAACAGATCCAAATGCTGCCCCACACAACTTGTATTTAGTGTGGAGTGTACACAAAACACCATCACTTTACAAAATCAGAAACAGCCTAAGAGCTGCTTATCTATTTAAGCACTGTTGTTCTCATAGAACTTTCTGTGGTGATGAAAACTTCCACATCCATATTGTCTATTTATGTGGCTTGTGCAATTCTGGGACTGAAATTTTAATTTCATTTCATTTTAATTGATTGAAATTTAACAGACACTTGAAATAGTGGCTACTGTATCAAACATTGGGAGAAGAAAAAACATTCATGGCAGGGTCAGGCACTATGGTGCACATCTGTAATCCCACCAACTCTGGACCCCGAGGCAGGAGGATTACAAGTTCAAGCCAGCCTCAGTAACTTAGCAAGATCCTGTTTCAAAATAAAAAGGGCCGGGGGTGTAGCTCAGTGGCAGAGTGCCCCTAGGTTCAAACCCCAGTATAGCAAAAACAAAAACAAATGTAATTTTTCAGTATGTTGCAAATATTACACAGAACATACTATACTAAAGAAATTTTGGTAAAACTGACAACCCTAAACTAGATAGCAGATTCAGCAATGTGAAGGGAGTGGATATAAAGTTGACTCCCCTTCCATCTCGCCAACACCTTGTTTTCACTGCTCTGTAGCCCTGGTCCTTCAGCATATCTCCGTGCTGCAGACAACACACCTAGCTGATGGAGGTGCCGGGTAAGTTTCCAAGTGGTGCCTGTCTTCGTAATTATATCAGCTGCTAGGTGAAGTGACAGCTGGGATTTGGCTCCTAGGGTTGGTTGTGAGCTAGAGTATGCCTTTTGGGACCCTTTCCCACATGCTTTAGCTCCTAGCAACAGCTAATGTTCATTTGTGTCAAGGGGAGTGGGAAGAATGACAGGTGGGTTTATCTCAAAGGTTTGAAGCCCCCCACCTCCCTTTTTTTTTTTGGGTGGTGCTGAGGATTAAACCCAGGGCTTTGTGCATGTGAGGCAAACACTCTACCAACTGAGCTATAACCCCAGCCCTGAAGCTCCTCTTTTTTAAGTGGCACCTTACAGCTTCAGTTCCCCTGGACAAGGCTGCTTCCTGGAATTGGTGATGGGAAAAGGGTGTGGTGGAAAGGAAATGTGGGAAAAAGAGTCTTTGTCCTAAGGTTTCTCACTCTATTCTCCAGGCTGCTGAAGAAGTCTGGAGGCTTGGAGATCAGTTTTGATGTTTACCAGGCTGACGCTGTGGCCTCATTCCGAAAGAATAACCCTGGCAAACCCTATGTCCGGATGTGCATTAGTGGGTATGATATGAGCAAGCACCACCCCTGGGCTACTGCCAGTTGTCCTGTGAACCATATGGACTTTCTCTCCCCTATTCTCTCCTGGGCCAATCCCTGAGAAGAACCTGAGGTCCAACGAAGTTAAGCGATATGTATGAGGCAACACAGCCAGTTAGTGCCATAGGAGCTCAAGCTTCTTAACCCTTGGTTCCTCGTTGTTAGCATTCTTGGGTAGTCTCTCTTATGCCACTTTAGTCATGAGCTCACCCAGCAGAAGGGATGTGGATTGGGCTGAGTGGTGAGAACTTGGCCCTTCCTAACTCTCTTACCCTACTAGAGTACTGGGTGTCTCTTGGAGAACTTATCAGAGCCATGTCATTTGGAGACAGGAGAGCTCAAGGGTTCCCAACTGTCTTCCCTGAGAGCCTCAGAGGAGCTGGTATTCTGGGGCTTAGGGGTGGGGTAAGGCCTAGTCTCAGTCTAACCCTTATACCTACAGATTTGATGAGCCTGTCCCAGACCTCTGCAGCCTCAAGCAATTGTCCTACCAGAGTGGGGATGTCCCACTAATCTTTGCCCTGGTGGATCATGGTGACATCTCCTTCTACAGCTTCAGGGACTTCACACTGCCTGGGGATCTGGAGCACTGACTACAGCTCTGAAGGTGTTGGAGCCTGCTCTGGGAGACCTGAACTGTTTGCTCTCAGGGACTATCTCAGCTGCCTCCTGTACTTAAAGACTCTGACCTGTAGGGGCCAGTGTGTGCCTTGGCCCTGGGTGTCTGATACTTGCAGGAAAGTAAAACCCTGCCCCATATCATTACCCCCTTGCTTGGGCTCTGCAGCTTCCAAGTCTCAGGCCTGAGAGTACTGCCTTCAGTGACCCCCTTGGAACTCAGGACTAGATTTCAGAGGCCCAGGAGGTGGGACAGAAGAGAGGACTCTGTGCCTTTAACAAAAGGGTGCCTGTTTCGCCGCCATAGAGCCAAAGCCATTAAAAATAGATCTTTTTTTCTGCTGTGGCTGGATATACTGGACCACCTCCACCCTCTATTTTACCCACTTACGGCAGGACAGCGACTTCAAAACTTTCCACGAGCTTGCACTGTCAGAAGGCTTGGGAAGTTGCAGGTCTCCTGTAAGGTACTCCAAGAAGGGAGACTAGTGCTCTATTGTTTCTTCCCTTAACGTAGCCCAGTCGGGGGTATAAAGGTGGCCCGGAGGCGCCGTGTCCGTGTGACCTGAATCCGGGTCACTCAGTGGCCACAAGCAGCTGTGCGTGGTTGGCACCCCAGGCCCCAGCCCCCTTCCATACCCGCCCCTCATCATTCTAACCCCCTCCCGTGCTTGAACTAAAAACTGATCTTTGTGACTGTCCCTCCACAGTAATAGAAGAGGGGAGCTAGCCCCAGGAGAAGGCGCTTGCTGCCACGCCCTCATCTCTTTACAACCCTACACGTGGGACCTGAAACCAAGTTCTGGGTTCGCCAGTCACTGTCCCCGCCCAGCGCTCTGGAGGACTGGCGGGCTGTTCCCCTTCCTTGACAGATCCGGGCGAGTAGAGGGAGAGGGATGGCTTCCTCCAGGAGTTGATCCTGGGAGGCGGCCGGAGACTGCCCGGGGGTTCCGGGAACTATTTCCTCCTCTTGGAGGCGGCGGGACACTGGGCGCGGCCTGTAGTCCTTCGGTCAGGTGAGAGCAGGTGAGAGCCGGGGCGGGCCGACAGCGCCTCGTGCATATTCACGCAGGCTGCGACCCCGCCCCTGCGCTCCTGGGGCTGCGGATTGGCCGGAGCGTGGTCCCCGCCCTCGNATTACAAGTTCAAGCCAGCCTCAGTAACTTAGCAAAGCCCTAAGCAACTTAGGAAGACCCTGTCTCAAAATAAAAAATATAAATGGCCGGGGAAGTAGCTCAGAATGCCCTGGGTTCAATCCCCAGTGGCGGGGAGGGGGAAAACATGGCAGGGAAGAATACTATACTATAGTGATAAGGGACTGAGTCCATAATATATGATTGAGTGGGGAGAAATAAGGGGATTACAAAGTAGTGTGTTAGTACAATGCCATTTTTTGTGAGAAAAAGACAGAGAGGGACTAGTCAGTATTCACATGTGTGTACATATATACATAAGAAAAAAATGTTTTAATTTTATCTTTGTTTTTCTGATTTTTCAAGTTTTCTAGTTCCTCTTGGTCTTCCTCATCAGTGATTAATCATTTGTTTAAATTTATCATACCCTGGGTTTTATTCACACCAGGCACATTCTACAACTGAGCTGTGTCCCATTCTGATTAATCACATTATTGCTGGCTCTTCAGTGAGTCTCTGCTTAGATGTGTCATTGGTGATATCCAGAGCCTAGGCAAAGGCACATAATGGCCCCTGTGGCTGTCCCCACGTATCTTTCATGCAAGTCTGCTCAGAGCCTTACTCTTAGGTATGGCTCTGACCTTAGCGCTGACTTGTCCTCTTGGCCAGTTCCTCATGAACTCCGCCAGGAGCACCAGTGTGGGGAAGTGGATCTATTGCCTACTTGCTGTTTATTCTTACTCCATAGCTCCATCCTGTCCCCTTATGAGAGACAGCTAAACTTGGATGGCTGTGCCCAGCGCCTGCAGGACGGGACTGGCAAGAGGAAGAGGAATACCAGCTCTGAGTAATGCCCCCCACTGTGGCCACAAGCTGGGAGTGTTGGTGGCTGGGACTTTGAAGAATGCATGGGCTTGGGCAGTTCTCACATAGACCCAGGGAGACAGCAGAAGACCTGTCTTCCTCAGCTCACATGGGTGTGTGCACCTTGGCAATCAGGAGCTAATGTGTTGCTTTTTCTCCCATGTCCTTCAGGTGTGTTAATAAAAAAGTCACGGCCCTGGAGACTTCCCTGCCATCCACGAGCCTGGCAGCCTCCAGCCCACCTGACTGCAACCAAAATAGCCAATACCCAGTTGAGAAACCCCAGGAGCCAAGCCCTGCAAAAGGCCCAGGGGTCACCTTTCCATTTCTGGGTTCCCTGGAGCCCTGCCCTAGTCTGACCAGTCAGAGTGTGGGGTATGACCGAGAAAGTGGCAAGGTAGAGAATGGAATCAAGGGAGCTCGTAAGCCTCGCTGGAACTTTGAGCAGATCTCCTTCCCCAACATGGCTTTGGATGGTCGCTACACCTTCCTATCTGCCCCAGCCCCAGAGTTGCTTCCAGCCAACGTCATTGGGCGGGAGATAGATGCTGAATCCTGGTGTCAGAAGCTGAACCAGCGGAAGGAGAAGCTTTCCCAATGGGACCAGGAACAAGCAGAGGCCCGGCAGTTCCAGGACATAAACATAGACCCTGAGGTGCAATCTTGCTCCAGCTGGCGGGAATACAAGGAGCTGCTGCAGAGGCGAGACATGCAGAAGAGTCAGAGCTACCCCCGACACCTGTGGAGTCAGCCCATCACCCCCTTGCTGAGTCCAGGACAGGTGGACTCCCCAGGTACCTCTTCATCCTGCCATATCTCTGCAGGCCACTGGTAGCTGAAAATCATGACTTTGAAAGGGTCATGGATTGACCAGTACTGGATGAAGCTTAATATGTGAATATGTGGGAGGAGACAGCTGTAGAATGGAACCTGTGAGGACAGAACCTATGAGGACAGTCAGTTCTGTGACTTGAATAGCAGTGCCCACAGGGGAAGGTTTAGCCATTGTGAGTCAGTCCAGGGAGGTGAGAGGTGTGAAACTGCACGTGCATCCTTAAAACTATAAACAAGATAATATCAGTGACTTTGACACTTACTAGCTGTGGTCTCCTCCCCTCCAAACCTGTTAGTTTGAACATGGAAGTGTTATCTTGGCTAAATTAAAGGATAAATACTGTCCTTGGTTTTAAGCACAGGGAACTAGCAGGGTAAAAATTGCCCAAGCTAAATGTAGTAACAAATTCAGAACTACTAAAAATCATCATAGGGACATGGTATGTTGTAGGTGACTAGATTCGGGTTACCAAATCAGTTAGAATTGAATTTCAAGTAACAATAACTAATTTTTGCCACTGGGCCTGGCAATTACACTGTTAATTATAGCTACTCAGGCTGAGGCAGGAGGATTGCAAGTTCCAACTCAGCCTGCGCAACTTAGCAAGATCCTGTTTCAAAANGGGGGCGGGCCGCTGGGGCCCGGCTCTCAGGGTTCCGCGGGCCCTGCCGGCTCGTCTTTTATGTAAATAGCGGCAGCTCCGCCCCCGGCTCTCCGCGCCGGAGGTGAGCAGGAAGGAGACTGCCGCCCAGCTAACAGCCCGTGGGCCCGCGCGGCAGAACCAGCGGAGCCGGCGGCGGGCGCCAAGGGACGCCGAGGCCTCGGGCAGGCGCCGTCCTGGGGTTCCAGGTGAGGTGCGGGCTGGGGCCCACCTAGCCCGCCCCGCCCCTTTGCGGCGCCTCGGGGCGGGGAGGAGGGGGAAGGCCGAGACCCCTGGGCTTCTTGGGCTTACGGGCGGTAGGGCTGCGCCTAGGTCCGCCGCCTCGTCCTTGTCCTTGTCGTGTAGCTCCACTGGGAGAAAGACACCTGTAGAAAGTGCCGCTGGGAACTCTGTGCCTGACCCGCCCCCGATTACCAAACTTGGTATTTGGGTTTGCACAATAGTGTTGGCTTTCGGGAGCGTGGAAACAGGTGCCCGGCCGGACTAGGTGTGGGAACACCACGGGCAGAGACCGAGTCCCCGAGCCCCACGTGCAAGGCCTGGCTGGGGAGGCCCGCGACGCGGGTCTCCTGTGACCCTGTCTCCGCGAGCTGGGGCTGGAGCGCGTTACCTTGCGGCTTAGCCCCTACCCTGCCATCTGGGCTCTCTCCCTGTCGGCCCTTTGTGCCTCCTAATCCCCGGACGCAGGAAGCCCGCGGGAGGGACTTCGATCTCCGGCCCTTTTTCTACCCTAGGCGGCTTTGGACACCTTTAGACAACGGTGTTGAAACTCTGTCTGAGGGGTGGGGGAGTTGCGCTGTTAGATTTGATGAAGAGTGGAAAATTCTTGCCCCCAAAAAGTGTGTCTTGGTTTGCTCCTACTGGACGGTTGGTGGAGACACTGGGCCTTGATTGTGGGAAGACCTGACTGTAACCAGGGCACCCGCGGTGTGGCTCTTGAAGGCGTTCACCTGAGACAGGTGAACTTTGGGGGAGGAGGCTGGGACTTAGACTCAGTACTCTTTCCCTTGGGGTTCATATGTTATCGCCTGTTGCCTTCACCTGGGCACTGTGGACACTGCAAGAGTATGTAACTCAGGATTCTGCAGAAGAAACTCTAAGCAGGGAGGGCATGGGTGTGTCAGAGTGAAAAACGCTGGTGAGAAGAGGATTGCTGCAGAAGAGTGCTGTGCTGGCACACCCAGGAGAAGCCAAGATCAGAACTGGCTTTTGAGGAAGATTGGGTCTGTAAGCTGGGATTTCAGGAGGCATGAGAAGGCAGCTTTTTTATTTTATGGACCTCGAACTGAATGTAGTTTCCTAAGTCATCACAGAGCTTGCTGGAGGCAATCAGGACTCAAGCCCAGCTTCTGGCTTTGACCAGATTGTGGTTCTCTTCTCTGAAGTTAGCCTGGAACAGTCCCTTTGAGGGCCCTTGAACAGTGTTTCTAGGATCTGGGGTTATTCTGCATCTGAAAGGGAACAGAATTTCTCCTTGGGTGGCAGATTAGTGTAATTTTAATTATATTAAAGTAACTGTGAGTTTTTAATAGACCACAATATTAAAAGAAGAAAGGGTTGATAGTCCGGGATAACAAAATAGAAAAGGGAATCAGGGCTCACAGTGAAACAAATGAAAGAATTTAGAAAGGGTAAAGTAATGCAGAAAAAGATTCTTCTTTCCTGATGGTCTTTGGCAGTCGATGTTCATTAAGATTTTTAGTGTCAAACACAAGTGGTTTTGAATCATGCTTTGTTGAGTTCTTGTTGGGTGACCTTAGCTCAGTCACTTAACCATGTCAAGCCTTGTTTTTGCAGATGTTGCTGACAAGGTGAATATATGAGCATGTGTGGCCTGCTGCATAGTAGGCACCCAAGGACTAGGACCTCATTGCTTCCCCAGGAAGTATAAAAAGTGTCAGTCACTCACAGGCCTTTGAGTAGACACCTGGACCTCTTGGAAGTACCTAATGGATTGAGGGAATTTGTTTCTCTGTCCAGAAATCAGACGAGGGACCATGATTTTGTGGTCTTTTAAAGTCTCTGGAGGTCAGAACTGTTCCTCTGAGATACTTTTCAGGGATCGGGCAGGGGCCTCTCCTCACCTGACATTCTGTTCCCGTTGCTCCTCTTATTTCCCTTGCTCCTTAGGTGAGCCAGGAGTGAGGGTTGATGGAGGGTCTTTCCTGATTGCAAAGTCTAATCTGTTTTGCTCCCGCAGGCCTGGAGGGCTCCCGCTGTGCACTCTCTATATCCTATTGGGGGTGGAGGGAGGCGGGGCAGCACATTCCTGTGCTGCTCTGTGGTCCTTAAGGAGATTGGAAATTCTATAGTGCTCCCTTCCAACCTCACTTAGGGAGGAGGTGTCCTCTTCTGCCAGGCTTTCTGGCCCCCTAGACTCTCCTTCTGGGAGGGAAAGTGATACATGGAACATGAAAGCTTGAACCCTCTGCCATCAGCCCGTGACCTCGTACTATCCACTGGGACACCTGAACATCCCTAACAAGAGCCTCCAGGAGCAGCATGGGAGACTGAGCTGTATGGTCTTTCCAGATGAATCAGGAGCAGCCAGTGAGACACCAGAGTTGGGGGCCAGGGTGGAGGCCCACAAGGCCAGGGTGGCTTCTCTGGCTGGCTATTTGGAGCACACTGGTGGCCTGGACTTGGGAATTCTCAGTACTCAGCTCTGAGAGGCCCTCTTATCTCACTTGGGCAGTAATGCTGTTGGGGCTCTTCCTGGCTGAGGCATGCCAGATAGGCTTGGCAACTTTGTTTTCCTCTGCCCAGGTGCAGTGTGCAGGGAGAAACAGGGTACAGAGTAGAAGATGGTGTTCCCCGGGGAGGGGGGGGACCCTGCTTACTGTACCCAGCTCTGGATCCCAGGGAGCTCCCCACTTGCTGTGCCCTGTGGCCACCTCCTGGGGTGGCTTTTACTCCTTGCCCTGCCTCAGAGGAAACTGATCCTTTGAAGAGTCACCCCACTCCTTCCCCTTCCCAGGAACTATGATGAATTCTTGAGTAGGAGAGGCTTCTTTGGGTGTGGGGACAGGGAACCTGCAAGGTACCTGACTCTACCCTTCAGGAATTCAGCAGAGACTAGAGCCATCTCTTGAGGCACCTGACTCAGTGTTCCCAGGGTTTGACAAAAGGGACATCAGGCACAGATCTATTTGGCTCTAGTAAATAGTGCTAATATTTAATAATAATCTGGGATTATCCTTTCAAAGGAGCTTGGTGTCTTGGAGTATTGGTCCAAGGCAGTAACCACCAGGATATCTCTAGCAGGGTACCTTGATGACATCCACATGGCCCTGACCTTGACACAGGTCTTGAGAACATGGTAAGGGTAGTTTTCTGAGGACCTATAGGTCCCACCTCAGTGTTCTTTGGAGTCGATGACTGGAGAAGACCTGGTTGATTCTGTGCTGTCCAGCTGTTCATTCATTGATTTAGCAGGTATTTAGCGGTGCTTGTTGAGGGCCCAACATTGTTCTAGATACTGGATGAAATCCTTAAAATAAAGGTCTCTGTCATCATGGAACTTTCTAGAGTGGGGCACATGTGTAACAGAAAACAAAGATAAGTAATAAATAACACAATAATTGGTGATATAAGTTGTGGGTTAAAAGAGAGCAGGGGCTGGGATTCCCCATGGTGGTGGGTTGCAGCTTTAAAAGGTAGTCAGCCTGAATCTCAGCAGGAAGGGGACATTTGAGCAAAGACTTGGAGATGAGAGAGTTCTTGAAATAAAATAATTTGAATGCCTTCCATGAGTTGCTGGGGATTAAACTGTGGCATAGTCCCTCCGTTCTGCAGCTGACATCTCCTGGCAGTTCCTTGTAACAGCTGTTCAAGTTTCAGGGCAGGTAGGAGGCCCTAGGATGGGGCTGGACTGTATGGGCTGAACAGTCCACCCACCCCAACCCCCAGCAAGTTGTCTGCTTCTCAGATGGTTTTGCTTCTTCTAGCATTTGGCCACATCTAACTGGCCTATAGTCTGGTGTGGGATGACAGAGGGGGCTGAAGCTGCCACATGGGAATGTGTGTATTCCCACCTCCTGCCCCATTCATGGGCCCAGGAGGGATAATGGAGGAAAGGCTTCAGGAGGAACCTGGCCCAGTGGGAGAACTCTCTCAGGGTTGTGGGATGGATAGGATTGTAGCTCCATAGGGTGGACAGAGATGGGGGTGGAGGCTGACGCCATCCAGCCTACTTGTGTCCCAGGAGAGCTGCTGGAAATGAATAGAGGATTCTGGACTCAGATCAGACTTAAAGCTGCAACTTGGATTCACTGGGGACTTGATGCCACCTTGAATCAATTATTTCATAAATAATTGGAAGAATTAAATGAGATGCTTGAATCCCAGCAGCTTGGGAGGCTGAGGCAGGAGGATTTAAAGTTCAAGGCCAGCCTCAGCAACTTATCGAGGCTGTAAGACATTTAATGAAACCCTGTCTCAAAATCAAAAAAGCAAAAATTGCTGGAGATGTAGCTCAGTGGTAAAGCACCCCTGGATTCAATCCCCAGTACAAAAAAAAAAAAGAAAGAAAGAAAGAAATAAGATGATGCATGGGAATCATCTAAAGTAGTATCTGGTCATAGTGCTCAGTGATTTTTATTTCGTAAGACATTAGTGAACAGTTATCTGGTCCCCTCACCTCAGCCTGTGTTCTCCATGTAGGTGTGATTCAGCCCAGGTTTCCTTGCTGCTGGGAGTTTGGGTTTTTCAAGGGAACATGGACCCTGGCAAAGCGGCCATGGGCATCTGGGTAGGCAGGGACAGAAACTGAGCAGTCAGCAGCTGCCCCAGTGGCTTACAGCCCTGCCCTGCCACTCCCGTCAATAGGAGGTGCAGGGGTGTTCTCACATCCGCCAAACAGGAGGCCAAAGCCACACACAGACCTCACACAGGATGTCGGGGAAGCAAGGGCAGCTTCTTGATTAGTAACAGGCTATGGGGAACCTGAGCAAAGGGGAGAAGAGGGGAGGGTTTGTAATCCTATGTTGTGCATTCCTAGAGAGCAGGAGGGTGATGCTGGGTGTGGCTCCGAGTCTGCTCTCCCATGGGCCAACCCAGCAGTCTTGAATTCCACCTTGGTTGTGGACTTCCTTGGGAGATCAGCTGAAATTCCTGGGCTGTCAAGGGTCCTTCTGGGGTGCTGGATCGTCCCACACCTCTAGAACAGTTCAGCCTGACAACACCTTGGGATCATAGGGGCAGATTAGCCCAGGTACCCTAACAGTGCCATCAGAGAGTAGCCAGGCTACCCATCCTTTCCTTCTTCCCTGGGGCACAGTCAGCTCTGCCCCTTAGAGCAAGGAGCCCAAGACAAACCCACCCTATGCAGTTATTCTCTCTGCCTCTGCTGGTCTTGGTGGGGAGGGTAACGTGTCCCAGAGGTAACGTGGTGTCCAGGCAGAGGATGGGAAGGGAAGACAGGGTATGAATTTTCTATATCTCCAAGCAGAGGGCTCCCTCTTTTTTGCAGGTCATAAGAGTGTGGGAAGACCCAACCTAGACCCAGGAATGTTCTGCTGGCTAGTGGCAGTGAAGGGGTGATTGGAGCTTTGAGAAAAGAAGGCAAATGCTGGATCAGCTGTTTACAGGGAACTCTCAGGCTAATTCTACACACAAGGCACAGACTTGTGTAGGAAATAGATGGGGATCAACCCCAGGTCAGTGAGTCTTTCATGGGCTGTCCCTAAGCCCTGGGTGCCTGGCCCTGTAGGAACAAAGCAGGAATATAGCTCAGAGGTTGGCCTGGTCATGGAAAGAACTTGTGATGTGCAGGGATGGAGCCCAAGGTTGGGTAATCTTTAGAAGCTGTAATGGAGAGGTATTTCTTGTTAGGAAGCCCCGTGTCAAAGTAGACTCCCCAGTGCCTGCCCTGTACCCTTCCTGGTGTTGAACCTGGGGATCTGGGGCTCCTCAGCCTGTGAGGCTCTGGAACTTGCTTCTTTTTCCACGTCCCTCTTAGTAGTTGGTTTCACCCACCTGAGTACCTGGCTTTCTTAGCTTTTATACCTGTTCAGATTCTACAGGTGGTGTCCCTCCCCATTCAGGTAAACATGTGTGCCTGTGCCCTCAGATAGCTGAGTGATGCCACCAACAGAAGTTAGGCCCACTCTCACACCTGGCCACTGTCTGGGGCTTCATCCCTCTCCCATCTGATCCTCTTATCTACCCTGCATAAGAGGCGGGAAACCATAAGAAAAGAATCACCACTAATCCCATAACCTTTGCAGAATGTAGCTTACATATGAACCTTTTGTTCCCCCAGTACTGGATCTTGAACCCAGGGACAAGCTATCACTGAGCTATATCCCCACCCCTATTTATTTTATTTTTTAAATTTTGATACAAGGTCTTGCTAAGTGCTGGGGGTCTTGCTAAATTGCCAGTCTGGCCTTGAACTTGTGATACTCCTGCCCCAGTCTCCCTAGTAGCTGGTATTCAGGCATGCACACCACACCCCACTGTATGTAAAATATTAAAAATAGACTCTACCTGGCTCATGGAAGCCTCGTACACAGGCTTCCTTCTCCCTGAAGGGTCATATGCCCTTTCCATTACAGCAATCCCTCTATCATGGGGCTGTGCACAGTTCACCTGTCCTGTGTCATTGGCTATTTAGGCCACTTCTCTATTTTCCCAGTAGCTTACTAAGGCTAGGGTAAATGTTTGTGGAAATTGATGGTGTTCCTATCCACAACAGGTGTTTCTTTTCTTTCTTTCTTTCTTTCTTTTTTTTTTTTTTTGTGTGTGTGTGTATATTTTATGTGTTTAACTGGGAATTGAACCCAAGGCCTCACAAGTCTAGGCAAGTGCTCTACCACTGAACTACATCCCCAGACTTTTTTCTTTTCCTTTTTTTTTTTTTAATTTTGAGACAGAATCTTACCAGGTCACCCAGGCTGGCCCCAAATTTGGACTACCATGTCCAGCTCCACAGCAGTTTTAAGGGATCATTTGAGCTCAAGGTGCCATTGAATGCAGGGGGAACACAGTGAGAATGGTCAGGACAGGTTCAGATGGATGACCTTTTGGAAGGTAACTTGATGTGTTCCTGGAAAGGACAAGCAGCAGCTCAGAGACCACAGTGAGGGAACATTGGGGAGGTGGGGCTGAGTAGGTGGGGCAGCCAGCACAGGGCCAAGTCGAGGGGATGTGGCTTGGAGTGGGGCGGGGCAGTCCACATAGGCGCCTGCTCAGTCCTGTCAGTGGCTCCCAGTGGGGTCAAACTGGAATTCCTCACTGTGTCTCTAGAGGCCCCACCTTTGACCCTCATCTCTCCCATGTCATTTGTGTGGGTCTCTCCGAGGCCCTGACTTGTCTTCATGCTCCTGGAATCTGCAAGCTTGCTCTGACCTGAGGCTTCACAACTGCTGCTCTGCTGCCCAAACCGCTCTGCCTGCAAATCTTACTACAACCTAAGCTTCATCCAGTTCAGACAGCAGAGACTTTGTTCTTCCACGCCCATTCATTCATTCAGCAGTTTAGGAGTGAGGCTCACCCTGTGCACTGAGGGTGCTATAGTGAGAGAAGAGACAAAACTCACTGAGTGAGACAGCTGCTTCCTGTGGAAGGCTCCCTAGGTAGTCAACAAGGTTAATAAGTAAACTCTTCAGTGTGCTGAAGCAGGGCAAGGTCTAAGGAGAAGAGCAACGAGGGGACGGAGGAGAGTGTGGCAGGGGAGGTTGCAATTTCAGCCAGGAAGGGCCATTTGAGCATCTGGAGGCTAAGTGTGCTAGGCAGCACAGTGAGTGCACAGGCCCCAATGAAGGAATGGGCACTGAGGCTTTCCCAATGCCTGACCACCAGATCTCAGCATCTTAATTTTCTTTTTTAATATCTTTTAGTTTTAGGTGGACACATATCTTTATTTTTATGTGGTGCTTAGGATCGAACCCAGCGCCTCATGCATGCTAGGCGAGCACTCTACCACTGAGCCACAACCCCAGCCCAGCATCTTCATTTTTTTTTATATCCTGTTCACTGGCAGAAATCATCCCATTGACCCATCATGGTGGTACACTCCTGTAATTCCAGCAGCTTGGGAGACAGAGGCAGGAGGATTGCAAATTTAAGGCCAGCTTCAGCAACTTAGTGAAACCCTAAGCAACTTAGTGAGACCCTGTCTCATAAAAAATAAAAAAGGGGACTAGGGATGAGGCTCAGTGGTTAAGTGTCTCTGAGTTTAATCCCCAGCACCCCCCCCACAAAAAATTCATCCTATTGAGTGACTTGTCTTCTTAAAAGTTGCCCCTCCCATAACAGTGGCACCCCAAGACAAGGCCTGCTCCGTGCCAAGCGTTGTGCCAGGCACTCTGCATTTGGCCCTGCTCCTTCTTTTAGGGGACCTGAGCAGGGTTGTTTGCTTTAAGTCCCCTGGTCCTAGGAGTGGACTGAGCAGGCAGATTTATTCCACACCAGGCAGTATGGAAGCTGGGCCTGGCTTCCTGGGCTTCTCCACAGAATTTCCTTGTTTGGGGTGGGTGTCGTTGAGGGGCTGCCTGGAGGTCAGTTTAGCCAGGCCCAAACCTATCCCCCTCAAGAAGGGGGTGTGGTTTCCTGCCTTAACATGGGCAGTTTCTCTGTTGAGAGGCTACACTGTGGGCTAGGTGCTGGGCCTGCCCTGCTTTGGTTCTGGCTCTGGCTCTGGCTTCAGACCAGTGGGGGGTCCAGGTACCCGTGGAATGAGCAGTGAAGCCACCCAGCCCTGCCTGACCAGATCTCACGAGCACCCTGGAAGTAGTGGCCAGGCTCCCAGCCTCAAACTGCTTGGTTGGTGCAGAGCTGCTGGCCAGAGGGAAGATGCCCAGTGTCCCTGCCTTTCAACTGCAGGGATATAATTGGGCATTTCCTCCGCTGCAGTAGCCAGCCTCCACTGCCTTCCAGGCCCTTTGATTAGGGAGTTAGGCAGACCTTGGGTCAGAGCTGAGTTCTGCCACTTCCTATTGGTGACCTTGGACAAGTCCCACAGCTCCGGTTCTTGTTTTCCTTATCTAAATGGGGACATTCCACTTCCTTTCAGGTAGCTGCCTGCCAAGATGTTGAGTGAGCCACATTCACAAACTCAGATGCAGAGTGCAGAGGTGGTCAGGACATGTACCAGCACACCACCCAGGCTGATCAGATTCAGGGAGGGTTTTCTCCTCTGTATACTTCGCTTGCTTTTTCTACAATGCGTACAGATCACCTGAGCAAAAATTTTTTAAATGTAATGACAGTATCACACAGGGGGTCTAGTACAATGCCCGGTGTGTGTCAGGTGCTTGGGGGGCATTTGGGTGGATGGCTGGGTGTTCTTCCCCTCCTCCTCCCTCCACCCACCCTTCACCTTTAAGCTGTGTGGGGTCCTTGGCACAGATGGCCCTGTGGCCTCTTGTCCCCTCCCTGGAGTCTGAGTACCTTCTCTTCCTCCAGGCAGTCACTCCCAGCTTCCTCGAGATTCTGACCCAATGACCTCGGCCCAGGGGTGGGAGAGCCAGCTCTCCTGGAGCCCAGGGCTAACACCCTCCCCCCCATGGCTGGGCTGGAATGTGCGGCGGCTCAGCTGTTTGTCCAGAGGCAGAGATCACTGCCTGAGTCTGTTTTCACTTCCAATCCCAGGAGCCCCCAAGGCTTTCATGTGTGTTCTCTGGCCTGCTGTGGGGCCTCAGATGAAGTGGGCAACAGGACTTTTACAGCTGCCTGCACTCCCTCAGGAATGGGAGGCTTCGCTGCAGTCTGGTGCCCCCACACACCTCCCCCTTATCCCCCACCATGAGCAGTGGTCTTGTGGTTGTCTTGGAAAACTAGTCACAGGTGTTTGGTTTGGAGGTAACTGATCCTTTCACTTGTGCTGGGGGTAGGCTTCTGCCTCTGTTTTACACATAAATGCGAAGAGAGGCGACCCCTTCCAGCATTGCAAGCCCTAGTTCCTGGCCAGAAAACCCCCCAACTCTGACATGCATATTGCATGCTGTGAGGGGTTGCCTCTAAGAAGCCCCAGTTTTAGATCCATAAGGTTTTTTGATATGCAAAGTCCTGACCTGGTGGCCCCCTCCCACTGGGGATTGAACCCAGGACCTTGCACATTCCAGACAAGTTCTGTACTACTGAACTACATCCCCAGTCTTGTTTTTAATTTTTGTCACCTTCTTCGAAGCCAAAATTTCCAGGCTTCAGCATCGGAACCCCCTCCCCTGTGTGGACTATGCCCTCTGTCTGCCCTATTCAGAACACTTAGCACACTGAGCTGGCCTGTCTCTACCTGCCCTGCCCAGATCAAGCTTCTCTGGGTTAGGATCTGCTTGCCTCCCCTTTATAATCTAGTGGAATGAATGGTGCCATTTCCAGGGTGGGCCTGAGCCCCTCTGTTCCCAGAGACAGGCCTTGGTGTCTTGTGGTCAGTAGGAGGCCCTGCTGCTGGAAGCCGGAAACTAGAACTTTCCCCTTCCCCCAAGGATAATCCAGAAATAGTTTCCTCTTGGGCTGGGAATGCGTTCTTTGGTGGGCGGATGGTTTGGGGGCTTTGAGCTGGTTTATTTATTGGGTGCAGATTTCTTTTCTGATTATGTTCCACTTGAGCCCCCGGGAAAAGGAGCCCTTCTGAGCCTGCCCCATCAGATCTCAGGGGAGCTGGAACTGGGAGAGCCAGAGACAAGATGATGCAGAAATCAGCAGGAAGGCTGGGGTACAGCCTGCCACAGAGACCCTAGCAGCCCCCTGGGATTGGACCTGGGTCCCAAGCACCAGTGGCTGGACCAGCACCCCTGACTGAGCACATTGCCTTCTCCTCTCCACCAGGTCCCCATTACTGGGGCTAGTTGGAAAAAAACCAAGCAAAAGCCCCTTGAGAGCCTCCCTGAAATTAGGATAGGTGGCTCAGGTGTGCTGGCCCCAGGTCATCCTGCTGTGTTCTGGCCTGGAATTGCTCCAGGCCTCTCCCCAGTCCCTTAGAGCTCTGCTCTGTGGGTGGGAGGACAGCCTTTGCATTTCCTTCTTCCCACTGGCTCTGGAGGGTGGCTTGTGAAGTTTCCCTTTCTGGTCAGCCAAGTTTTATGGTTTTCAGAAAACAGGTTAACAATTAAACTAATTAACCTCGGGGCCTGCTGGCCCTCCTTGTTCCTATAAAGCCAGGCTAAATGGCTTCTTCCCCCAGCTTCTGCTCCCATTATAAGCCTGGGCAACATTAGAGCATTAACCAGCCAGGAACAGGCTGGGGCCCGGTCCCCAGGTCTCTCCCACTTCCCCTGGACCACACTGTGGATGAGCACAGGAAGCCACCAGTGAAGCTGGGTTTGAGAGAGGCCTGAGGCAGCCAGGGCTCAGCATCCCCTTTGGTTTCTGCAGGTCTCAGGCAGGGCCCATAAACTAAGCAAGATGAGGCGGTTCCTAAGACCGGGGCACGACCCTGCGAGGGAGAGGCTGAAGCGGGACCTTTTCCAGTTTAACAAGGTAAGTAAAGGGAAGCAGGAGACCTCGGTTCCTCCCAGGGCCGAGGCTGGGGCTGGGGTCAGGTTTCCTTCACCTGGTTGAAGGTGCTTACTGGGTACTGCCCAGAGGGCCCCCTTGGAAATCTGACTTTGGAAACAGTGTGGTTACAGGGCATTCCTGGGCAGGGGCAGTGGAATGCCGGGAGCTGGGATTCCTTGTCCTGGTCTCTTGCTGGCTGTGTGACCTCTGTGTCACTCCATCAAGCCTGAGTTTTCCCTCCTGTGAAATGGGCATAAAACAGTCTGCCCTATCTACCTTGTCACAGAGCTGCCAAGGAAGCTTAGGAACAGAAAAAGATGAAAGGACATTGACCCAACTCTGCAAAGTATAATAATGTTCCTGGGGTACCAGGGCCCTTGGGGCCCAGGAAGCACAGGACATGGCTGTCCCCTTCATCCTCAAGTTGCCCCCAAAGAAAAACACAGCTTTTCCTGAAGGCTGACCACCTGATTCCTTCTGGTGGGCTCCAGGTCTGTGTGAGAGAGAAGGGATGGTGAAGAGAATGAGCCAGAGTTGGCTTTTGGATAGCCCAATTTTGCTCCTAAGGCCCTGGAAGTTTCACAAGGCTTGTTCATGGGTGCTGAGAAGACCAGCTCGGGCCTGTAAACAGGAGGCTCTCCGCGTGGCTTAGCTCCTCACCAGTGCCACCTAGCAATCTGGAGCTGTTTGGGGGTAATTAGCCTTCTGCCCTCTGCTTTGATCTCTGCCCCCAGTGGCCTACAGGGAGTACACCATGATGCTCTCCCTCAGGGTGGCTGACCCTCCAGGACATGCCCATAGGTGGAATTCTGGCTTTTTTTTTTTTTTTTTTTTTTTTTAATGGTGCTAGAGTTAGAATCCTTAGCCTCAAAATGCAGGACTTTGGCATACTAAGCAAGTGCTCTTCCACTGAGTCACTTCCCCAGCTGGATCTGACTTGTTTTAGGGGCTTCGGTTTGGGGTTTTCTTTCTCAGAAAAGGAAACAGTGGATATTGGACTGGATAGTTGGGAAAAGGCACCTCTCCTTGTGGAAAATGAGGAATTCTCTTTAGTTGGCTTTTTGTGGGTCTGAGAATGTGGAAGAGGCTCATCTGCTTCAAAGCCAGCTTTGCCTACAAGCTGCAAGACAATGTGCCCATCACCCACACCATACCACGGGCTCGTTAGGGACTTTATGTGTAACCAGATAACTTCAGTTACCTAGGCTAAGTGGCCCAGGAGTGTTAGCTACTGGGGGCTTTGGGTGACGATTTCCCTCCAGATCCTGCTGTATAGGGAGAGTGGGTCAGGAAGCCCAGCATGCCTTGCCATTTTCCCCTGGTTTTCTTGACTGCAGGAGAAGGGGTCACCAAGGAGCTGTGACAAGGCTATTTTCCTCTGGAATCAGAACTTTTCCAAGTGAATGCTCCTCTCTGTGGCTTGCTTTGGGTCATAGAAAATGAGGGTGCAGGTTCTGGGAATAGGGGAATCTCATGATACTTGGGGCCTGCCATCCTTACTCCTGAGAGAGCCAGGTTGGGTGCCAGATATGGGTCTCAAAACCTCAGAGTCTACCAGAGCACCTGGTTGACCCCATGTGCTTCTGTCCCCCTTGATGATGCTAGGATCTCTCACTTGGAAAAGATGGCCAATTCTAGCAGAAACCTGACAGACAGGCTCAGCAAAAGGATTAACCCCCACTCCAAGTTCCTCTGTGCAGTGGATAAGGCCAGGGTGAGGTTAGAGTGGAGGATATTTCCCTTCATAATTCCTACTCCCCACTGGTCGTCCCCAAACTTAAGAACCCCACCTCCAGATGTGACATGGGGTAGGTGAAGCTTCTAGAATTCTTCCTGCCTTCTCTGCCTCCTCCTTCGATTCACATGCAGGAAATGTGCATTGAGCACCTACTAGGTATACTCCCTAAGTCTGGGGACTAGCAATCTCAGGTGATGGTGCCTTTGCCCTTCAGGAATTAGGAAGGGCGGTGGACTGATGGCCTGGAATTCCATGTCTTCTAGTGAGAGGGAAGGGGAGAATCTGAGAGGGCTGGTGAGAGAATAGGGAGTCATAAATAAGTCTCATTCAGGCTCTGGGAGCCAGAAGGGTAGCACTAGAAGGTGAGGCCACTTCCTGGAGGATCTCGGATTTGGCGTGATCCTACCCTTGGCAGGCCCTCCCTAGCCCCAGGCTTCCCCAGGGCCTGTGGAACAGAAGGGAGGCCAGAACCTGGAGTCTGGGCCTGGATGATGATGATGTAGTAGAGGGACACAATATCTCTATTTATGTGGTGCTGAGTTTAGAACTCAGTTTCTCACACATGCAAGGCAAGTGATCTACCACTGAGCTACAACCCCAGTCCTGGGCCTGGATTTTGATCAGGGAAGTGAGCAATCCTGTCGATAATTTAGAAAAGCTAACACTCGGGACATTTTCACTTATTGAGTGAAACAGGTAAACTCAGCAGCTGGGAGACATCCCAGGGACAATCCAGAGGAAGCAGGTTGAAAGGCAAGGCAAAAGCAAGGCTTTTCAACCCTGCACTGGCAACAGCTGGCAGAGACTGGGGCTACGGGCCATGTCCAGCACCTCAGTGTCTGCAGCGATCCACTGGGTCCATACACCAACTCTGTGGGCTGGCTTCTAGGATCATCACTGCTGCAGGGCTGTTCCGAGCATTGTAGGATGTCTAGCATGATCCCAGATCCTACCCACCAGATGCCTTTTGTGCCACCCCCAGGTGTGACAGCCCCCAGTGTTTCCAGACATTGTCTCGTGTGGAATGCAGTTGCTCCTGGTTGGGAGCGGCTGGGACAGGGCACTCTTCAGGACATAAGATCCATTGGCCTGGTGACAGAGGCAGTGTGGAGGGAGGAGGCAGAGCACAGGGCAGGGAGGCGGGTCAGGATGGCTGTGGTGTCTGTGCTGGGAGGGGGAGCCCAGGGGCAAGTCTGAAGGAAAGTGACACGTGTTGATGGTTTAGATCTGGTCAGAATAGAAACAACAATGAACTCTATTCATAGAGCCGGTGGTTAGTGTTATCCTTGGTACCTGGCTGCCTGGTTCCCCCACTGCATGACCTTGGGCAGGTCACACACCTCTAGACCAGAGATGATCCTAGAAGCCAGTCCACAGAGTTGGTGTGAGGACTCAGTGGATGCTTGCAGACACTGAGGTGCTGGACATGACTGGTGGCTCCAGCCTCCACCAGCCAGGCTCTATGGGTGTCATTGGCTTGAGGTTGTATTTGGGGAGCCTGAGGACCTCAGCTGAGGGAGGGTCCAGCATTCAATACAGAGCTGGACCTTGAGTAGCATGTGGGCCGCTGGCGTAGGTTAAATGCAGGCGAGAGTCAGCCTCGTGGAGAATGTCTATGCCTGGGGACTCTGCCTACCTCTTCTGAGGGCTGCATCTTGAAGACCATTCTGCAAGGGACTGTGTGGTGGGGGTGACGGTGGCACCATCTCAGGCTTATCCCCAAACAGATTGCAGATACCAGCTTCTAATCCAGTTCTGGGCTTTTTCTTCTAGCACCTTCTGGCCAAACTCCTTTCTGCCCATTACCTGCAAGATACCTCAGAGCAGGGACATTGCCCTAGGAGTCCTGAGAGCTGCATATACCTGGGCAGTAGTTGTGACTGTGACCAGAGTCTCTGAACTTTGCTAGAGGCTGGCTGCCAGAGGGACAGCTCCAGTTCAGCAAGAGCTGTGTGCCAGGCATCAGGGGACTGGGTATGGTGATGAGGGGAGGGGACTTAGAGCCAGATGACTTGGATCTCAGCCCCAGCTCTGCTGCCTTTTTATTTTGTGGTCATGGACATATTACTGAGCCTCTCTGCTCCTCCATTTCTTCATCTGTAAAATGAGCATCATGACGGCTCCTATGTCCAGGCTGGTGTGCTGAGTTTAATTGCTTAAAACGGTGCCCAGCACACTGTTAAGACCATAGCAAGATTTGCCTTGTCATTGATCTCATCCTCATGATGACTCAGAGATGGATGCTGTCCCCACTCCACAGGTGAAGAAACAGGCCTCCAGGGCTTGCAGAGCCTGAGCATATTCCAGCAGATATTGGCTAGGGATGAGGATGTTTCTGTCCAGGCTGTGTGGCCTTAGGTTGGTTATTTCACCTCTCTGAACTTCAGTTTTCACTTATAAAATGGTCATTTACCATGTGTGTTAGGTCTTCATGACGCATGAGGAGATAAATCAGTTGGCTGACAGGGCCATTGAGGACCTAATGAGGGAGCACTTCCTCAGTGGGAAGGAAGTGACTCAGGAGGGAAAGGGAACTTGTTTGGCAAAGTAAAACCCTTTCCTTGAATACAGCTTGGACTTGCTCACCTCCCTGGTGAAACCTGAGCACATTTGAGCCAGCCACGCCCATGAGGGTGAGCCTGCAGAGGTGGCTGCCCAGGACCTTCCTGCCCAGAGCCTGAACACAGTGTGTTCCTGACCAATTGCCCCTGCCCAGGGCCAGATTGTTTTGTCTTGGCTTTCCAATGGCTGGGCCCCTGGTGTCAGGTGACAGCCACACAGGGAGGGCCAGGTTGCTTGCCAACTGCAAGGAATCTGAGCTGGACCACACCCAGTATCGGGAGAGCCACCTAGCCAGCCTGGTGGGTGTGCCCCTGTGGCCCTGCACAGCCTCCTGGGGCTCTGGTCCCTGACATTTCTCCCCCCACCCTGTCCCCACCCCATCCCCACCCCTGACAACTATCAGGACTCCTCAGGTCCTTGCTCCTGGATGGGACCCTCCCTGGCTGAGGGCAAGATCAAGGGTCCCCACTGTCTCTGACAAACAACTTTTGTGAACTTTTTTTCCCTTCTGGGGACCTGGATCCTGGAGCTGGGGAGACAGATGGCCTTTCTCTCCCACACCCACTAAGGTTGCAGTTTGGCGCCTCCTGCGCCTCTTTGCTCTCCTTTCCCCACTCCCTGTCACAACGGCTCATTGTTCTCTTCTCCCTTGGTAGAGGTCACCTGAGCCAGGTAGCAGCGTGGGGGCTCCGGTGGGGGGATGGGGAGGATGTTCCCAAGGCTGCTGAGCTTTGGGCAGCCTCCTTGGATTCTCAGCTGGAGTTAGCGGGGGTCCTGGGTCAGGAGGGCTGGTCTGGGAATTCAGTGCCCACCTGCCAGGAGCTGTGCCTGCTGCCCCAGGCTGAGCCCCTGCCCCTCTTGACTACATGGATGCTCAGGGCTGTCCGTCTTCCTTGGAGGGAGGCCATCTGCATACTCCCTCTTCCAGGGCCCTAAACAAGGCTGGGTGTTTGCTATCCACATGGACCTTGTACTCCAGTGATGGTGGAGAGGCTTAACCCTTAGGGGTTGGGGGAGGGAGGACAAAAGTGTGGGCAGGGTACACTGGTTTGGGACAGCTGGGGCAGGGGTGGGGTGCCTGACAGAACTTGGTTCCTTCCCTTACCTGGTTTCCCTAGCTTCTCCCTGTCCCTTTGATTGATTCATAGATTGGCCACTCGCAGTCTTCAAATCCAGATCTCTCCTTCCCTGTCCCAAAAAGTCTTCTCATACCTTCCAGCCTAGCCCAAGTCCCTGTACTGAAAACTGCTTCATTTAGAGATTTGTGTGGGATTTTGTGCGTGTGGTGCTGGGATTGAACCCAGGGCCTTGTGCATGCAAGGCAAGCGCTGTACCAGCTGAGCTATAGCCCCAGCCTAGCCCTTTTTATTTGGAGACGGGGTTTTACTAAATACTGATGCTGACCTCATGCTTGTGGTTGTCCTGTTTCAGCCTCCTAAATTGCTGGAACTATAGCTGCTTTATGGGTCGATTTGCATGCCCTGAGCTGAGGGGTCCCCAGGGAGCCACACTGCTTACATTCAAACCCACTCTCTTGGGCTCACTCCCCTTCTTTTGCTCTTGAAGGAGCCTCATCCTTCCTCTGTTGTCTGTGCAAGGTGTCCCAGGAGATGCAGCAGGGATGCCGCAGAGGAAGCTGGGCTTCGGAGGCAAGGCCTGTGCACTGTGGCTGAGCAGAGCCTTCTCATGCTCCTAGGTGGCTTTCCTGAGGGTCTTGTATTCCACCAAGGACAGCCCTGCTCAGGATAGTCAGGGTATCATCCTGTTGATGGGAGAGAGCTGAGACCCAAGAGCAGAATGGCTTACTAAGTGAAGAGGCAGGAGGGGAGTGGAAGCCTAGTGGGTCTGACTTACTGCCTGTTCTGAATGGCCCTTTGCAAGAGAAAGAGGGGATGGGAAGGAGCGGTGACCACAGTGTCCCCATGACACTGAAGGAATTGAGGAATACGTGTTCATGATGGAAGAATGGGCCCAACTTCATTGTCTTCTTGTGAGTTGGAGAAGAGAAACTGACCTGCAGGAGGGCCTCAAGTGAGATGTTCGGGGAAGTGCCAGTGAATTGATGGGATCTGTGACCTGGGAGCCTGACAATAAGCTCCAGATCCAGACCTCATAATCCCAGCTACTGGGGAGGCTGAGACAGGAAGATCGCAAGTTTGAGGTTAGCCTTTGCAATTTAGTGAGACTCTGTCTCAAAATAAATTTGGGGCTGGGGATTGTTGCTCAGTAGAGCACTTGCCCAGCATGCGCAAGCTCCTGGGGTGATCCCCAGCACCAAAAAAAAAAAAAAAAGCTGCAGAACTGTTTTTCTTTGGCTTTAGTTTCCTGCTGATGCCCTGATGCCCTGAAGCAGAGTTGTCCCAGGATTGGTGCAACAGGACTGTAATATGAGCCTTGTAATTAAAAATTTTCTAGAAGCTGTATTATAAAATCTTATAAACATTTGAAATTAATTTTATAATATAGTCTCTTGAATCCAGTATATCCAAAATAGTGTTCTTTTGACAGGAAGGCAATATAAATTAATGAGATTTTTTTTGTTGTTGTTTTTTTGTAGTGGGACACAATACCTTTATTTATTTGTTTTTTTATGTGGTGCTGAGGATCAAACCCAGGGCCTCGCACGTGCTAGGCGAGCACTCTACTGCTGAGTAGAGCCCCATGAGATTTTTTTTACTGTATTTTTTTTAATACTAAGTTTTTGAGATCTGGGTGTATTTCATACTTTATAGCCCATCTGAATTCAGTCATAAATTTTCCTTGAAAATGCTAGATTCTATTTGGGATTCGGAAGATTTACAGTTGAAAGGGAGACTGGAAACTTTCTCCTGACCCCAGCCCCTTTTCTGTTGGGGCTGGGGTTGCAGAAGACCACTCATCTAGCCAGTTCAAGGTGGGCTCAATTCTCAGCACCACATAAAAATAAATAAATAAAATAAAGGTTTTGTGTCCAACTACAACTAAAATAATATTAAAAAAAATACTCAAAGAGTTTTCCAATAACTGAATTGAACATCCATTCTTATATTTAAATTGATTGAAATACAGGAAAGTTTAAAAGACAACTTCTTGGGGGCACTAGCTGCATTGCAAGAGCTCTGTAACTCCTCTGGCTCCTGGCTGCTGCTCTGGCAGCCAGGGGTGGGGGGCCTGCTACTGTCCACCAAGCTCTGGAGGATATTTCCCCCAGAGTCTTCCAAATTCCAAATTCCACAGGCTTTACCCTGAACTGCTGCTGGCTGTGATGGGAAAAACGTCGCCTTCTCAGGAACCTACTCCTATCTCTGGCAGCTGGCTTCCTGAGGCCCCTGCAACCTGTGGCTGCCTGAGGCCTGGCAGGGCCCCCAGGGGAACTTGTCCCACACAGCCTATCTGTTCCCTTCCCTCCTTTTCAGGGAAATGTTTACATTCCAGATACTCAGCTATCTACCCAGGGCTTTTCCAGGGCCTGCATTTTTTACATAACTGAACTGGGACCTAGGCTGGTTTAGAGGCTCCTGCAGGGTCCTTTATGCCCTCCTGGCTGTCCCATCCAGGTATATCCATTTGCTGTACAGACTCTTCCCCCTCCTCAGGGCCCCTTCTCAGTTGTACAGTGCTTGCTTCACATGTACAAGCCCTGGGTTCAATCCCCAGCACCACAAAGAAAAATGGGGGTGGGGTGGGGGCTTCTAGCTCCAGAAATCCCAGCAGGTCTTGGGGCTTTCCTTTAGGCCTGACCCTGGCCTGGGCCTCCTCTAGTGAACCACGGTACTGGACTGGCCTGACCTGGATTGGCAGAGGCAGGCAGCCTTTTAGTGCCAAGCTGTTAGGCCTGATGCTCAGGGGCCCGACAGAGCTGCTCAGGATGGCTGGGGAGGCCCTCTTGTTGCTGCAGCGTTTTGGGCTTGGCAATTTCCTTGGTTAAAAGCAGTCTGGTTGGCATGGCTGTGCTCTACTCCAAGCCCTTAGCAGTGTCTGTGTCCCCTGGGGGTTGGGAGTAGCTGATTAAGAAGTAGCACCAAGAACCTTTCCCCAGGCGGTTTGTCCATCTGAAGCCTGATGTTCACCTTCAAACCTTTTCAACCTGCCTTTTTACCTGGGGCAGCTGCCTCCCGAAATGCCGAGGGTTGCAGACAGAACCATGGTCAGTGCAGTTGGCAACTGCAGAAACTCTAGCTTCTAGCTGTACCAGAAGCTCAGGTAGTGAGGCAGCTCCACCTTGAGAGTATTCTCCAGCTGTTGAAAAGTCGCTTTCCAGCATTTACCAACCAGGCGACAAAGCTACACGTGCCTGGGTGTATCTGTGGTGTGACTGGGGTCATGCCTCTGCATTATTAAACTACATGGGTTTGGGGCTGGGTGGTGGCTCAGCGGTAGAGCGCTCGCCTCCCACGTGAGAGGCCCTGGGTCCGTGCAGTGAGTTATAATTGTGTTCAATTATAACTAAAAAATAAATATTAAAAACAATAAAAATAAAAAAAAATAAACTACACAGGCTGAGGTGTGGCTCAGTGGTAGCACATGCAAGGCCCAGGGTTCTTCCCCAATACTGCCAAAAAAAAAAAAAAAAACCAAAAAAAAGGCTGAGGGAAAAACAGAATAAAACCTCATTAAAAATAAGCTAGGCTAGGTGCAGTGGTGCATGCCTGTAATCCCAGCAAGTTGGGAGGCTGAGGCAGGAGGATCCCAAGTTCAAAGCCAGCCCCAGCAACTTAACAAGGCCCTGTCTCAAAACAAAAAGGGCTGAGGATGTGGCTCAGTGGTTCAGTACCCCGGTTCAATTCCTAGTACCACAAAACAATTAAGTAAATGTACACACGTGTATAGTCACAAGCACAGAAAAGACTCAAAGGATATACTTCCCAAGTTAGCGAGGACTACTTCTGATTGTGGGATCAAAGGGTAATTCTTGATTTTTTTAAATACATTCCAACATTTCTACAGTGTATGTTACTTCTGTAATAAGAAATGAACAAAAGCATGTACCTGCAACCATGCTCCAGAAATTGCCTCTCTGGAAAGGTGGTTGAGAAGAACTGTGACAAGGAGGGCCCTTGATTTGAAGCAGCAAGCTGGAGGCAGAGGGGGCCTTGGACAGTCCAGACCCGGGCAGGGACGCCAGGATGCTCTCAGGGTATGGGGTGGACCTGGAGCTGTAGCACCACTAGACTTCTTTCTTGAGGGACCAATGTCTCCATGGTGCCACTCCCCACCCTACTGCAGGAGGGTGGGGTAAGCCTGTCAACAACCAGGGTGCACAGGTGGAGTTGGGGGTCTTATGGAGTGTTAGGTGGCCAGTGTGGTGCCAGGAATAATAGCATGCAGTAATGATCAGGGTCAGAAATGGGCCGCAGAGGTGGGGCGTGGGTGGGAGGGGTGTGAAAGGGCCCAGGCCTCTCCTTCCTGTTGGGCCGACTCTGGGCTATGGCTCCACCTATCACTAGCCCCAGCCATGGCAAGGCAGAGGGGACACAAGGACACTGAACGTGTTTGGTCTTCGTGCCTCTTATTGCAGACAGTGGAGCATGGCTTCCCACACCAGCCCAGTGCCCTTGGCTACAGCCCTTCCCTGCGCATTCTGGCCATCGGCACCCGCTCCGGAGCCGTCAAGCTGTATCCTTTCCAGTGCCCAGCTCCCACCAGCAAGTGGGGGGAGTGAGATTTGAGATTTTTCTTCTCTCTCCTAACCCATGGGCTATTGGGATAAGAGCAAGATGTTCCTGATCTGGTTTTGAACGTGATTTTCCGGGGGGATGGGATATAGTTGTTGGAGGGGTGAGAGGACTGGGTATGGTGAGCTGTTGTGTGTCCTTCTAGGATTGAAACTGGGGAGGGATGGGTGTGTTTAGTCTCCTCTTGTTCCTTGGTTCCCTTTCTCACCCATAGCTGGAGATTTCAAGAATGGAGCCCTACTGGGTGAGGGAACCTCTGTGCAACCAGGCACCACGCTGGGAGGAGAGAAGCCTGGTCCCAGTGTCCGTCCTTCTGCCTTGACAGGGTGTAGGGTCTCAGAGGCCTGCTTTGCAAGGGCTATGTTGAGGGCTAGGGCCCCAGAGAGCAGGGCCTGACACCAGTGTCGGGACCAGAGCCTGGTGGGTGCCTGCCTTCCTAGTACCTGGCCCAGGCTACAACGGTGGGGTTTTTTGGGGGGTCGCTCCAAAGGCACAACCCTTTCAAGGAGTCCTGGCCTTTCTTCCCCTGCTTTCCTCTACGCTACCTGTTCCCCTACCAAAAAAAATTACAGGTGACACTTCTAGTCCCACGTTCCCGCTTGGTAGTTGCCCTGAGTGCAGTGAGTGGGGGCAGGTGACCTCCTGGAAGTGGTTTTGTTTGTTTACCTTTTTCCTTGGTAAAAAGCAGAAGTCACAGGGAGGGAAAGCCCTCAGTGAGGGGCAGCACCTCTTCTGGAGAGCATAATGGATCCTGCTTGGCTGGGACATCCTCCACTGGCTGAGGCTAGTTGTCATCCAGTGGGGTGGTTTTTTACCCAAAGCCTCAGCTTTGGTTAACTGGGGTTATTTTGGAGGCAAGTCCACAAGTTTCAGGAGGAAAGATTGCCCCTGAGACTTTTCCTCGGCAGGCATGGCCTAGGCCATGCATCTGGGGGCCCCCATGGCTATCTGACCTGCATTTCCGGATGAACTAGGATGGGGCCTAGGGCAGTTGGGAGATGGGGACTGCCTTGAGTAGCTCAGCTGGCACCTCATGTAGGTAGGCCTTTGCTCCTCTGTCAGAGCATTGGGGCAGCTGGAGGGTGCAGAGTCCCCAGGAGGGCTGGGCTGGCGTACACACAGCACAGGGGCACAGGTGCTGCGACTCCAGCCTTCTCCAGAGTTAATCATTGCCAGGCCACAGCCATATATCCTGGTTACCAGTCCTGGTGCCAAGACGCAGGCCAAAGCTGCTGGGGGTGGGCCTGCAGTGGTGCCTATGTTTTCTCGCAGGTGCTACCAGGTGCTGGCTGAAGGGCCTGTTGTAGGAGGGGCAGCCTAAGAGTTACCAAGATGGGCTCCATCTTTCTACAGAGTTGCCCCCCACACACCTGGCTGGGAAAACTCTTCTTCAGAGGTCAGGTCACTGGCTGAGGTTCCTAGACCAGGGCCACTGCTGTCTGCCCTCACCCCAGGTGCCTGCACATGGGAACTGATGTCTGGAGGGAGGGGGAGCCCTTCTCTCCGTTTGTACTCCTTGCCTCCTGGGCCAGAGAGCCTGCAGCTCCAGGCTAGCAAGGGCTGGTCCAGCTTTCAAAGGTTTTCCTGAGCCTTCTCCTAGCTATGGTGCCCCAGGGGTGGAGTTCATGGGGCTGCACCGGGAGAACAATGCTGTGATGCAGATCCACTTCCTGCCTGGCCAGGTAAGGGCTGACTCGGGAAGAGGAGGGCTGAGGGCCTTCTCCCTGCTCTTATACACTTACATCTTCCTGAAAGAGTGGTGTGTGGAGGGAGGCATGGGTTGGAGTTTGAGGCTGCTGGGAAAACATGAGACCACCTCCCTTTTCTTAGCTGGAGGCTTTCAGGCCACTCTGAGAGTAGCTGGGGATTTTTGGTCCTGGGCTTCTTTGAAACAACTGGCCCAGCTGGGTAGGATGTCACACACCGGTAATCCCAGAAACTCGGGAGGCTGAGGCAGGAGGATCGCAAGTTCAAAGCTTCAGCAACTTTGTGAGACTCTGACTCAAGGGAATGGGGGCAGCTGGGCATCATGGTGCTATAATCCTAGCAGCTTGGGAGGCTGAGGCAGAAGGATCACGAGTTCAAAACCAGCCTCAGCAAAAGCAAGGCACTGAGCAACTCTGTGAGACCCTGTTTCTAAACAAAACAAAATAGGGCTGGGAGTGTGGCTCAGTGGTCAAGTGCCCTTGAGTTCAATCCCCAGTACCCAAAAAAAAAAAAAAAAGGGATGGGGAGTGTTGCTGGGGATGTGGCTCAGTGGTTAAGCAGCCCTGGGTTCACTCCTGTCCCCACATGCATTCCCTTCCCAGTGCCAGCTGGTCACCCTGCTAGATGACAACAGCCTGCACCTGTGGAGCCTGAAGGTCAAAGGTGGTGTGTCAGAGCTTCAGGAGGATGAAAGCTTCACCTTGCGTGGCCCCCCAGGGTATGGAGGATGGCCCCTTCCCCTCCCTGCCCAGCCTACTCCTCACACCCAGCTCTGAGGCAGGCTTGTCCTTTGAGGGCTCTGTTATCTGCATGCCAGTGCGGGGCTGCTGCATACCCATGCTCAGGTCCTCCAGTGCAGTGGGTGGGTTTGCAGCCTCCACCTACACCCTTGCCTTGTCACGCAGGAGGGTCCCAGCCCAAGCTCTCTACCATCTGTTTCCCACCTTGGCAGAAAGTGACTAATATGGTTTTCCTGGTTGAGATGCTCTGAACCATTAAAGACCATGAGGGACCTATCTTCCATGGGCTGTTAAGGACCCTATCCTCTGGGTCCCTCCTGCCTCCGCAGCAGCCAACTCATGGGCAGCTGTCCACATTGGCAGGGCTGCTCCCAGTGCCACACAGATCACTGTCGTCCTGCCTCATTCTTCCCGAGAGCTGCTCTACCTGGGCACCGAGAGTGGCAACGTGTTTGTGGTGCAGCTGCCAGGCTTCCGTGCCCTGGAGGACCAGACCATCAGCTCAGAGGCCGTGCTGCAGCGGTAAGCCACTGGACATGGCCTTATCCCTTTGGTCCCCAGATATGTCTCAAGAGTTTATTTCTTCCTGGAAAGTCTTTGGGACAGGAAGGGAAACCCTCAACTCTCTACCTATCCCCCAAATTGAGAATCTCTCACCCCTTATGTCAGCATCGTAGCCCTAACAGGGATCTTGGAAGTAACCTGTCACCTAATTTAAAGGTGAGGAAAGTGAGGCCCAAAATGCTGGTGTGAAGTTACCAACTCAGTCCAGTGTCCTTTCCCTGAGATTGTATGTCTCAAAATCTGGGGGCTGTACCGTAGGGTAGCTGGGACCCAAACCCTGCTCCACTGGGCCAGCTCCTGCTGTGCCTTATGTTTGGGGCACGTGCTGAGCTTCTACTGGTGCAGGTTCCATGGCTGAAAAGCCTGTAGGTTTGTTGAGGTGGCCGGTGCTCTGCTGCTCCAGGACTACATGGCAGCAGAGGGAGGCAGGCTCAAAGGGAGACCAGGGAGCCTGCCTAGGCTTGCTGGGGGCTAGGTTGCTAGTGACAGAATGTTCTGCAGTCCCAGGGGACAGGGGCCCTGGTCCTAGAGGGCTCTAGGCCAGGCTTAGAGCACATAGCTGGCAGCCTAGACTCTCCACATCCCTGAGTGACACTGAAGCAGGTTCCATCTGGCCAGGGCAGGGTTGGGAGGATTCCTGCATGGGGCTGGGTCCCTCTGTGTACAAACCCCAGTGCCTTTCTCACTTAGCAGGGTAGGGCTGGGGCAGTGTGCCTGAGGTCAGGGTAGAGCAGTTTGCAGGACACCAGGAGGGCACAACTGGGGCCCAGCTTGGGTGCCATCTGTGGGCACCTTGGTGGGAGAACCTGCCCTTTCCCCGCCCCTTAGCTGATCTGAGGGGAGGCAAGGAGGGGCCTAATGCAGAGAGGCTGCCTCCAATCTAAATCCTCCTTTGGCCTTCACTTTGACCACACTTACCTAGGCTTTTAAAGTGGCCACCTCTGGTGACTGTGACTCTGAGCATGTCACTATCCTGAGGGGAAATATGTACAAAAGATACAGGTGGGGCTAGGGCTAGGGCTCTAGGAACTGAAGGCACAGCCTCTTGCATGTGAGGCACAGGCTCTACCAATGAGCTACACATTGGTAGGTAGCTCATGGGGTGGGTCCCTCTGTGTACAAACTCCAGTGCCTTTCTCACTTAGCAGATAGGGTTTGATCCTCAGCACCATAAATAAATAAATAGATAGATAGATAAATGCATTGTGTCTATCTACAACTAAATTTTTTTATATTTATTTTTTAGCTTTAGGTGGACACAGTATCTTTATTTTATATTTATGTGGTGTTGAGGATCGAACCCAGTGCCTCACACGTGCTAGGTGAGCACTCTACCACTTAGCCACAAGCCCAGCCCTACCACTAAAAATATTAAAAAAAAAAAAAGAAAAGAAAAAAGAAAAGACAGAGGTGTGGCAATGACCATTCCAGAACTTCTTTCAGTGGTGAGAGGTGGGGTGGTTGGGTGCTATCTGATTATGCAGCAGCCTTCAGCTCTGTAAAGACATCATTTGCCTTCAGTAAGATGGCCTTGCGGCCAGGCACATATCTGTAATCCCAGCGGCTCGGGAGGCCGAGACAAGAGAATCTCATGAGTTCAAAGCTAGCCTCAGCAATGGCGAGGCACTAAGCAACTCAATAAGACCCTGTCCCTAAATAAAATACAAAATAGGGCTGGGGATGTGGCTCAGTGGTCAAGTGCCCCTAAGTTCAATCCCCAGTCCCCAAAAAAAGCCTTGAATGATGTTCAAACACACGAGAGAACAGCCATGTCTCATTGGATGAGGGGAAAAACAGTATGCAAAATTATGTGTATGGGGTTATTCCAGTGTTTAAGTAATAGCGTGCCTTAGGTGGCATGAGGTCACATGCCAGTGGGCACGGTGTGGAGCACAGTCACCGGGATGTGCAGCAGCTGCCATCCAGCCATGCAGCTTCATTCTGTTGTTCTTCCAGATGCTTCAGTGTGTTTTCCAAGATGGTGTTATTCTTTCGTTGCTTAACTTTAAGAGATTTTTTTTTTTAATAAGTAATTTACCAGGACCAGGTGTAGCTCATTGGTAGAGCCTGTGCCTCACATGCAAGAGTCTGTGCCTTCAGTCTCTAGAGCATGTGTACACATGTGCGTGCACACACAAAGTAATACTTCATGTTGGAATCCACTTCAAAAATCAAAACTTTACAGATAAGTGAAAGTGACCCTTCAAGTCCCACTCCCAGTGCTAATTCTGATTCCACAGAAGCCATTGCTTACAGCATAGGGTATGAGAAAGCTGAGAGGTTTGGTTTGGTTTGATTTGCAGTATAGGGGTGCCTTCAGGGTCCAGGCTCCCATTTGACTTCTTGGTGTTGGGTCTCGGTCTCATGTCTGCTGCCTCATGGTTCTCTGTTGGCCTCAGTACCTCCAGAGTCACGTCAGCATTCCAGATCCAGAAGAGGAAGAGAAGTCAGTTCTAGGGCTGGGCCAAGTAATATAGAGTTTTGTTGATCTTTAAAATTTCTTTCTTGTGAAATACCACCTCCTTGTAGAAATGCCCTAAATATGACCATATGGTTGCACGATTCTTAAGAGTGATCCTCCCTCTAGCCAGCCCCTGAGCGTCCCCACATGCCCTTCCTCATCACAGCTCCCGCTTTCTTGCTCCATCCCTCCTCCAGGTTGACTTCCAGAAATCACGTCCTTGCCTTTCTTTAAGGTTATATCACCTCTGGTGGCATTCTTGGGGTTTTATTTATTTTTTAAATCAGTGTGTCCTGGCCACCTTTCCGTGATGGCACACAGGCTGCCACTGTTGCTGTGGGCTGACTGCACTGCCCTCTCCAGGTTGCCAGAAGAGGCCCGCCACCGGCGAGTGTTTGAGATGGTAGAGGCTCTGCAGGAGCACCCTCGAGACCCTAACCAGGTCCTGATCGGCTACAGCCGAGGCCTTGTTGTCATCTGGGACCTGCAGGGCAGCCGTGTACTCTGTCATTTCCTCAGTAACCAGGTAGGTGGTGCCCCGACACAGGTGGATACCTCGTGGCTCTCCCCAGCCCCCACTTGGCAGTGCAGCCGCTGGGCGGCAGGAGGGGAGGATCAGACCTTGCTAACACTGCCCCAGTCCCACCCACTGCTCTCTCTCCCTCTCCCCCTCTAAAGCAACTGGAGAATGTCACTTGGCAGCGGGATGGCCGCCTCATTGTCACTTGCCACTCTGATGGCAGCCATTGCCAGTGGCCTGTGTCCAGTCAGGCCCAGCAACCTGAGCCCCTGCGCAGCTCCATGCCTTACGGTCAGTGCCTCATGGTCTGAGGAGTCCCTTTAGTCTACTGAATTCAGACATGGGGTACCCTGTTCACAGAAGCAAAACCTGGGCCCAGAGAGACTCAGGGCTTGATCCAAAGCCACACAGACTTTGGATGCCCACTGAGGCTATCTCTAGGAACTGCTCAACGAGACTCCCCAGCCCAGATCCACATGAGGGTTTGGGTGTGAGGTGTCCTTGCACATGAGCAATCTGTGCCGGTGGGAACCGGCATATGCTTGTTCCAGCTGACCACTTTTCTTTTAGGTCCCTTTCCTTGCAAAGCAATTACCAAAATCTTCTGGCTGACCACCAGGCAGGGGTAGGTATGGTGCTCTGTCCTCTCTGTCTCCCAGAGACTCCCTTCAGGGCTAGAGAGGCTTTAGGACTACTTGGGGAGATGGTCCTAGGGAACAACTGCAGGTGTGTCTTGGGTGCTAGGTAGGCAGAGAAGGGCAGGCTCTCCACCCATGCCTCTCAGGGGCTGCAAAATCCATACATACACCTTCCTTCCACCCTCCCAGAGAGATGGTCTCAGTAAGCAGGTCACAGACCCTTCTAGTCACAGGCCTGTTTCTTCAGAAAGAACGATGCAGGAAGGCCTGAGGTAGAGGCAGGGACTCAGCTGGAGGCTGCCTATCCTGCCTGGCCCCAGGTTCTCCTGGGCTGCTGCAGTGGGCATGAGGCTGGGGTCCAGCCTTGCCCCCGCCAGTCACCCTGAGACCGGCCTACCTCCCAGCATGGGACCCCACCCCAGGCTCTGCCATGAAGGCTGGCCACTTCTCTGTGCTCTGGAAAGCCATACCACAGGCCCAGCTCCAGGCTGCCTTGGTGGTACGGAGCCCAGCCCAGCCTTCCCCTTATACCCGCAGGTTGCCCTTCACCATCTTCCAGGGCGGCATGCCACGTGCCAGCTATGGGGACCGCCACTGCATCTCAGTGGTCCACAATGGCCAGCAGGTAGCCTTTGACTTCACTTCCCGTGTCATTGACTTCACCGTCTTGGCAGAGGTGGACCCTGCAGCCGGTAGGCAAGCTTCAAGAAAGGGCAGAGGGTGAGGCGTGGGAGGTGCTGGGTAGGCACATAAATAAAGGGGAGGGTCCTACACAGGCATGCCGAAACAGCCACCCTCCTGCATCCTTCTTAGTGCTACAAAGTGTCACCAAGGCCAGTGGCATGTCTCTCCATTCTCTCCCTCCCTGTGTCCTCCCAACTGGGTTCACAGCCTGGAGCTTCATCCTTACCAGGTCACACCTCCTGCCTGCCCTGAACTTTCTTTGCCCTTCCCAGGCTCTGAGGGACTTAGCCCAGTGAGGACAGATCCGCCTTGTTAGATTTACCGTCCACCAAGCTTAGGAAGAAGGTCCAGGCTGAGACACAGTGAAGCCTGCCTTCTGGGTGGGGCGGGAGGTAGCTGTGTGGGGCCAGCTCTGAGTCAGCCTCTTAAATTGGTGACAGGCAAGACCAGCAAGGGCTGATGTCAACATCTGGGAGGAGGCCTCCAGGAGCTCTCCAGGAGGGTGGGCCTCCTCCACTAGTGAGTGACCCACCCAGCCCTGGTGTCCCCATCACAGAAGAGACCTAAGCCTGCTTTTCCTTTTTTCCTGGCCCCTCCTTCCTCCTCTTACTTGATGCTGAGAGCAGGGCTCCAGAGCTGCCTTCCTCAAACCAGTCAGTGCCATGTGGGGACAGAGCCTGGAATCTACTGGGCTGTCGCCTCCCCCTGCTTCCCTTGGCTGACTGGATCCTCTGATCCCCAGCAGAGGATCCTCCCAAGAGAAACTCACTGAGCCGTACACTGAAAACCAATGGTGTGCTGGGCACAGTGGCGCACGCCTGTGACCCCAGCCGCTCTAGAGGCTGAGGCAGCAGGAATCATACAGTCGAGGCTGGCCTGCAACTTAATGAGATTCTATCTCAAGATCAGAAAAAAAGTGGGGGGTGGCTCAGTACCCCTGGGTTCAATCCCAGCAATGCAAAACAAGGCAAAGCCAGGGCCTTCTAGGGCTGGCCATGCTCCTCTGATTGTCCATCTGTGTCCCCAGATCGGATCCAGTGGCCTGGGTTGAGTGCATGATCAGAACTACTCCCCTCAGGCAGGGTGTGGGCACCCTGAGTCTCTTGTGCGATTCCTCTGCCATGGGCCTTTGCCGGGCAGACTTTCTTATTTAATAAGCAGCCATCACCCGCCAGGCCCTATCCCAGGAGCAAAGTCCCTGCTCTGGTAGGGCTTACTCAAGTGTGGGGAAATAGGGAAAAAACTGATAATAACATCAGAGGCAAGAAAAAAGCAAAGCCAGGTGAGGGGGCAGGGGCAGGGAGCAGGTAACCGGGCTGATTTCGGCAGGGTGGCCAGCAAGGCCACCCCTGGAATGAACTTAGAGGGCAAGGTAGGCCCCACAGGGACCTGGGATGAGAGACTTGAAGTCAGGAGAGCTCTTTGCTTGCTCAAGTGAGATATGGACAGAGGGAGGGAGGTGACTCCAGACGGGGACAGTGCCAGATTGTAAAACTAGAGGCTCGGAAGGCCTTTAGGTATATTCTGAGAGAGGTGAGAGCCCCAAGCAAAGGTGCCATGGTCTGGCCTCTGTTCGGAAAGGATCTGTATGGGAACTTCCCATGGGGTGGAGGTGGGAACCGAGGGGGGGTGCTGAAGCTCAGGTTGGGACGGGGGCACAGGACATGGTTGGGTTTGGAGTGTTCTAACAGTCAGCCTTGACCTTGGTCCAGACCCATGAAGGACCGGGTAACAAGTGATGTCCCTGCCCCCTCTCCTCAGTCCTGCCCTTGTAGAGCAAGTGCAGCCATGGGCAGTGCATACACAGTGCGTCATCTTACAGAAACAGGCAGTGGACCAGCTCTGGCCCTTGCACTGTGATTTGTCAACCCCTTGTCTAGGTGGAGGTACATGGAGGAAAGATGGGGTCAGGATGGGAAGGGGTATTGGCTCGAGTCTCAGGAGGTTTGGAGAAGGTACAGGGAGGAACAGGCTTTCTTGAATGGAATCGAGTTTGAGGAGATGTTGACCAAAGACCTGGGAAAGAAGAAAGCTCTGGAGTTACCCACGCAGAGCTCTGAAAAGCCCGGGGCAGGTGAGGCTGTCCAGTAGCGCAGGGGACAACAGATGAAAGCAGCATGAGGAAACCCGCCCTGGCGCATGCTGAAGATAGTAGGAACTCGGAGGTTGGTGGAATCTAGCGAAGGAAGCTGAGCGCTGGTCAGAGAGGCAGGAGACCTGGGAGACGAGGGTGGGCGGCATGCTGCACCTGCAGAAAGGCAAAAGAGGGCCCCAGCTGGGGGAAGGTGCACACCTGGTCACGTGGCAACCAAGAGGAAAGCTCTCTGCTGGGGACAAAAGCCTGACTGGAGAGAACTGGAGGGGAGCAAATGGAGGGAGACAGGATGGGCTCTGCCAGACAGCAATACTGGGATGGGGTGCTCATGCAGGGAAGCCCTCGGAGCAGAAAATGTCCATCTGTGACAGATGTGCAGCCAGATGAGGCTTCCAGAATGTGCAGAAGCACTCAGCCAGGCCGCTGCTATGGGCTGGCAGCAGTTTCTCCAGGTGGATAAGGTGGGAGCCTGGCAAGATCAGCCTGGCCTAGGAAGAGGGGCTCCCGGAAGCCAGTTTTCAGGACATGTTTATTGAGTGGCAGCTGGGGTCGGCCCTGATAGAGGGTGTTGTGTGCAGTAAGGCAATGCACCATGGGCAGCTGGGGTGCTAAAGGCCTGCTCGCTGCTGCTGCAGGGACAGCGTCAATGGGCATATCCCAGCCGCAGCTCGTGGCCTGAACAGGGAGAGCAGGAACCAGGGAAGAGGGCTGGGCGGGCTCCGTTCCTGGCAGGGACTCTACCTTTTCAGCCTTGGCTGGAGCCCAGGTTCCAGCCAGGTGTGTCCCTCCCTGTGAGCTTTGGGCCAGTTAGCTCTCCGCAGCGCAGACACAGGCAGGCTGCTTCCCCACACCTGCTGCCTCCCTGAGGTGAAAGATTTTGTTCTTGTAGCCAAGAACAAGGGCTCTCTGCACCTGCAGATTCCAGGCTCCAGCGCTGTAGCTCTTTCTTCAGGGCCAGGCAGGGGCAAACTGCTTGCTCCTGGGCCCTGACCCTTGGCCTGTACCCCAGCCTTTGATGACCCCTATGCCCTTGTGGTGCTGGCCGAAGAGGAGTTGGTGGTAATTGACCTGCGGACAGCAAGCTGGCCATCTGTCCAGCCACCCTACCTGGCCTCCCTGCACTGCTCCGCCATCACCTGCTCCCACCACGTCTCCAACATCCCTCTGAAGCTGTGGGAGCACATCATTGCCGCGGGCAGCCGGCAGAATGCTCAGTTTTCCACCATGGTAGGTCCAGCCCCAGCCCCTGCCCT
>NW_025999895.1:5559425-5571753 GCF_001458135.2 Marmota marmota marmota | reverse complement strand
CTGCCCCAGCCCAGCCCAGCCCCATCCAGCCTTGCCCGTCTTGGGGCCAAGCAGTCCTGGAGTTCTTGGTCTCTTTCTCCAGGAATGGCCCATCAATGGTGGCACCAGCCTGGCCCCACCCCCACCCCAGAGGGACCTGCTGCTCACAGGGTAAGTGACTCTGATGCTACTTTTCCTCCTCCCAGGGGAGGGGCAAGGTGGGTGAGGGCACCGCCCTGAGGAGTGTGTGCCAGACACTGGGCACCCCAGCCGGCATCACTCTCACGGGGGACAGGTGGGCTCTGCCCACAGGCATGAGGACGGCACTGTACGGTTCTGGGATGCCTCTGGTGTCTGCTTGCGATTGCTGTACAAACTCAGCACCGCGCGGGTGTTCCTCACTGAAACGGACCCCAGCGAGAACCTCAATGCCCAGGGCGAAGACGAGTGGCCTCCACTCCGTAAGGTGAGGCCAGGAACCTGGAAGCTGGAGGTGGGGCGGGGAGGATGGGGCTGGCCCTGGCTGCTCACAGGTCTCCTCTCCCTCATCAGGTGGGCTCCTTTGACCCCTACAGTGATGACCCCCGGCTGGGCATCCAGAAGATTTTCCTCTGCAAATACAGTGGCTACCTGGCTGTGGCAGGCACGGCAGGGCAGGTAGCAGGCTGGGCAGGGACAGGGATTGTGGAGGAACGGTGGGGTGACTCTGGGCAGCAGGGACAAGAACCAGCCTCCGAGCACCCACCCGCAGGTGTCACCAGGAGTGCACATTCTCTGTGCTTCTCCCATGGGATGGAGGTTTCTCAATCCAATAGAGAAAGGCCCCTAGAAGGTTCCTCGATCCCATAGAGGAAGGATGGTTGTTTCCCTCTCCTCCTAAAATCAGAACAAAGGGTGGAAGCTAGGCAGAGGCTGAGCCTGGACTTGAGTCCTGATCCTTTGCTGTCCTTTGATGCTGGGGTCTTGCTGAGCACATCTGCCCCCACCCAGGTGCTCGTGCTGGAGCTGAACGACGAGGCGGCAGAGCATGCTGTGGAGGAGGTGGAGGCCGACCTGCTGCAGGACCAGGAGGGCTACCGCTGGAAGGGACATGAGCGCCTGGCCGCCCGCGCAGGGCCCGTGCACTTCGAGCCCGGCTTTCAGCCCTTTGTGTTGGTACAATGCCAGCCCCCAGCTGTGGTCACCTCCTTGGCCCTGCACTCTGAGTGGCGGCTTGTGGCCTTTGGCACCAGCCACGGCTTTGGCCTCTTTGACCACCAGCAGCGGCGGCAGGTCTTTGTCAAGTGAGTGTGATGGCTGGGGCTGGGGTCTGGAACTAAGGCCTTGGGAGGACCCTGCACCCTGGCAGCACTGATGACCTTATGTCCCCCAGGTGTACCCTCCACCCGAGTGACCAACTAGCCCTGGAGGGCCCACTGTCCCGTGTAAAGTCCCTCAAGAAGTCCCTGCGTCAGTCATTCCGCCGGATGCGCCGCAGCAGAGTGTCTAGCCGGAAGCGGCGGCCAGCTGGCCCCCCAGGAGAGGTGAGGCTACCCTTGAGCCATGGCCAAGCCCAGGGCAGCCATCACCTGGACCACGTGACTCTCCCTCCCTGGGCTTCATGGGCTACAAACAGAGGCTCTGAATCCAGGCCACCTAGGTTCTCACCCCACTAACTGTGACTGCCAGTATGTCACGCTGCTTTTGTGCCTCAGCTTCCCCAAGCACAAAAGATTGTAATGCTTACCTTGGAGGTGAGTCCCCGGCAAAAATTAGTTGTTTTCTTATTATTCTGCCCCTTTCCCTACAATGTGCTGGGAGGCCAGGCAAGCTCCCTCCAAGGCACCTCCCACTTGTACAAGGTCTGCTTGGACATGGCTATGGCCAGCCTTCCAGCCTTTCTGGGAGGATTGGCATCGAGCAGTGCCCCTGGGGTGGGGAAACAGACCTCTCTCTCAGGACCACCCACCTCACGGCAGATGCAGGCAGCAAACACCAAGCCCGAGCGGACGGGGCTGCAGAACATGGAGTTGGCACCTGTGCAGCGCAAGATCGAAGCCCGCTCAGCTGAAGACTCCTTCACAGGCTTTGTCCGGACCCTCTACTTTGCCGACACCTACCTGAGGGACAGTGAGTGGCCTGCCTGAAGTTGGGGGGTTGAGGGATACCCCTGGCGTGAGAGCACGTGAGAGCTGCTGCCTATCTGGGACTTCTGAGGGGTTCCCATTGTGAGCAGGGGAGATCAGAGTCCCCATCTGCCTTTTCCCTCCCCTACCTGGGCTCCCAAGTAGAGTTGCCCTGGCTTCATATCCAGGCTACCGCGCTCTAGAAATAGAGCCTTGGACACATCGTTTAACCTTTCTGGCCTCAGCTCCCCTCTCTGTGGAATGAAGGATGCTGTCTTTTTTTCTGGAGCATCTGTGAGGGTTAAGATGATGTGGTGCCTGCTGGTACCTGATAGGCAGGTGGAAATGTCCACTATCTGGCCTTCTCCTCTGATGGGTGGGAGCATCCTCGGCCACATCACAGCTAGGGCTGAGCTGTCGTGGATTTGGGACCATCCATGTGTGGGCGCCATGCAGTTGTCAGAGGGACATTCCCATCTTTTCCTGGGAGGTGGGCAGGGCCTACAGCATGTCCATTTTGAAGAGGAGAAAACCTCTTTAAAGTTTGCTAACTGGACTTTGGAGTCACGTGGTATCTAACAATCAGGACAGGACAGAAGCCCAGCTTGCCTGTTCCTGCCCAACTCCCAGAGCCAGAGGCTAGATACGCAAACCTTTTCCTCTTGGTAGGCTCCCGCCACTGCCCTTCGCTGTGGGCTGGCACCAATGGAGGTACTGTCTATGCCTTCTCCCTGCGTGTGCCCCCGGCTGATCGGAGAATGGATGAGCCAGTGCGGGCGGAACAGGGTGAGTGCTGACAGGGGAGTACAGGGTGCTTGATCTGCCTGGGCTGGGTGAGGTGGTATCTCCAGCCTGGCCACCCACCATAGGGCCCTCCTCCTCTTTTCTATAGCCAAGGAGATCCAACTGATGCACCGAGCGCCGGTTGTGGGTATCCTGGTGCTCGACGGGCACAGCATACCCCTTCCTGAGCCCCTGGAAGTGGCCCATGACCTGTCAAAAAGCCCAGACATGCAGGGAAGCCACCAGCTGCTTGTGGTGTCAGAGGAACAATTTAAGGTACCACATGTGGCAGCAGGATCCCTCAGGAATTCCTGGGACCTCTTTGGGGCTCCGCACCTGGGCACAAGTCATGAAAGCTGGGGCACAAAGTTTTATTTGGAGTTAGTCGTAGGTGACAAAGGCACAGGAAAGAAGGGGAGTGGTCTTGTATGGGGTCTCTGGACCCCAAGCTCAGGCAGGGACACTGAGGCAGCACCTGAGTCTGTGGGAAGGAAGACCACCAGACGTGGAGGTCGGCAGCCTCCTGTCCTCCCAGTCCAGTGCAGTGACTGTGTGTTAAGAGCTGGGTGCAGGGCGGGCACTGAGATAGGGTGGGGAGCATCTGCTGAGGGCAGACCAAGAGAACTATGGTATAGCCACAGCATGAGCACTGCCCTGTGCCCCAGGTGTTCACGCTGCCCAAGGTGAGTGCCAAGCTGAAACTGAAGCTGACGGCCCTGGAGGGCTCCAGGGTCCGACGGGTTGGCGTGGCCCACTTCAGCAGCTGTCGGGCCGAGGATTATGGGGAGCACCATCTGGCGGTCCTCACCAACCTGGGTGACATCCAGGTGGTCTCACTGCCCCTGCTCAAGCCCCAGGTGCGATACAGCTGCATTCGCCGGGAGGACGTCAGCGGCATTGCCTCCTGTGTCTTCACCAAATATGGCCAAGGTGTGCAGGCGGGGCAGGTGGATGGGGGCTCCCCGGCACTGCTGAGGGCTGGAGAGGGAACAGCAGCAAGGCCGTGGCAGCCAGGCCGGCTTGGCTCCAGGTGAAGAGCAGAGAGGGAGGTTCTGTCTCCTAATTTCCCCTGGGGGGAAGCTCTCCCACAGCCTCAGCCCGGGAGCCCTGGCCTCGCCTTATCTGTCAGATTTCTTTTCTGCTCTCCAGGTTTCTACCTGATCTCACCCTCAGAGTTTGAGCGCTTTTCTCTTTCCACCAAATGGCTGGTCGAGCCCCGGTGTCTGGTGGAATCTGCCAGAACCAAGCACCACAGCCGCCCCAGCAATGGCAATGGCCCTGGCCTGGACAAGTCCTTGGGCCAAACCAGGTGAGGGAGGGCAGAAGACCTTGGCATGGCCTCTCCCCCCCCCGCCGCCTCCCCTCTGCTGACTAGTCAGAGGCCCCCTTCCTCCCTTGCAAGTCACCAGTTCAGGGAAGGGCTCTGTTGGCTCTGTTCTTCTCTGACCCGGTACTGTGGCAGGCCAGGCCAGTTGATGCCACGCAGTCTTCAGGGGACCAAGGCTTTCAGGGCCAGAGTAAGGAGCTTAGAGGCTCCTGGCCCTCACTGTCTTTCCCCCACAGGAACTCGGGGAGCCAAAGTGATGGAGAGGGTAAGTCAGGCCTCTTGGGGCCACCACCTGGGGGAACATCTGGGCCACACCTGGTTAGACTGGGGCGGGAAGGGAGGGATGGAGCCCCAGGTGAGCAAGGAGATTTGGTGCTGGGAATAGGAAGTGTACCATTGTTAAGAGGAGAGCCAGGTAGAGAAGGACCCAGGGTAGGGTCCACCTCACCTGCCTCTGCCTTCCAGAGAAGAAACCCGGCCCGGTGATGGAGCACGCACTGCTCAATGATGAGCGTGAGTCAGGGTGGGGGCTGGCAGGAGGCGGGGAAGGGTGTTCCTGGATACTGGGTGAGGCCTGGAGGGCCTGGTGAAACTGAGGGCTGTTTCCCTGAGGTGGGCAAGACGGGCAAAGCGGGGAGAGGCTGCTAGCTGGCCCAGCCCCTGCTGGCCTCACCAGGCCTCACTGCCCTGCAGGAGTCCTGAAGGAAATCCAGAGCACACTGGAGGGAGACCGAGGGTAAGTCCCCAGGCTCTTGGAGAGGGGGCGGAGAGCACTGAGGGTGGAGGGGCCTGTGGGTGGTGACTCCCTGTGTTTGCTGCTGCAGGAGCTGTGGCAATTGGCGGTCTCACCGAATGGCTGTGGGATGCAGCCTCGGTAATGGGGGAGGTAGGGACTCAGGGCACTGCTTAGGAGGGTGTACTTCCTGGGGAGGGATCAGAGGAAGAGCGCTGGGCCCCTTCCCCAGGGTTGATAGGCCTTTGGGGCCATCCTAGCCCTGACACATGCCCTGGAAAACAACTGCTTAGGCTCAGAGTAGGTGACTGTCCTGCCCAGGATGATCATGAACTGCTTTCCCCCCATGTCCATCCACAGCAGAGTGAACAGGACAGGTGACCAAGCTGCAAGATGAACACACACTACTGAGGGCCCTCAGTGGGCGGAGCTGCTCCTGCTGGAGAGGCCCGTGCACTGGGCCAGGCCATGGGCTTCGATTGCCCCTGGTCTCCACCCTGCTGCTGCTCCTGGCCTTGCAGGAGGAGAGACCCCACTCCCGGGGCAGCCCCTCCTGGCCTTGTCTGTCTCAGTCCTTTTATCAATGTTGCACAGTTTTTATTCCTCTGTCCCCCCCCCCTTTTTGTAGTGGGTTGGGTTTTAAATTATAAATCTTAACTGCCTTTGGGTGAAACAGAGTTTTTAATAAACACCTTATTACCTCTTGACTGCACTGGTCCGAGAACTTGACTTCAATTGTCCAAATAAATGGGAAGTCTCAGCAGATCTGGCCTCGCCCCGGGTCTGTTCCCAGCCTTGGAAGCCTCAAAGAACCAGCTTTTTAAGCATTTGAATCTGAGCCCACCATGCTTGTTTGTATCTGAACATAACTGAGTGCTCATTCTTTGGGAATAAACAGCGAGTGTGAACCATCCAAAGTCTGTCCCACCTGGAGAACAGGACACCCCCACCCCCTGTGGAGAGGTACAGGGCTTTGGCTGTGAATTTAAGAGGTTGGTACAGTTTGTTTTATCTAGTTAGCTTAAAGAACAAATGTCAAGAGACACAAAGTTTCCTGCCCTAGACACCAAGAATTGAAGAAAACCGTGATAACATAAGCACTGTGAATCAGAGCGGAGAGCCAGCGCTTCCATTTGACGACTGTCTGCCTGATTAGATCAGATAGGAGGCTGAAAACGAGCCTAGCTTGATGGTAGCACCTGTAGTTCTACCTACTCAAGAGTCTGGAGCAGGAGAATTGTGTCAGCCGAGGAATTCAAGGCCAGCCTGGGCAATGTAATAAGACCCTGTCTCGAAAAAAGAAAACACACACCCCTGCAAATACTAGGAAGACTTTAAAAACAGGCTTACCTCCGCGCTCACTAACTGGAGCCTTGCCTAAGTACCCAGTGCGCTCAAGTGCTAGCTGACATGGGCAGGTTTCTTTCAGTTCTAAGGCATCCTCATGCTGGGATGTGAGGTGAATTGTTTCTGTTGCCGGGCATGAGCAAACAGAAGCAGCTGGTCCTCTAGCAAGCGAATTGGAGGAAGCTAGGCTGGCACAGGGAGAGGAGTCAGGGGTCCTTCTAGCAGTCCACAGGAGAGGTGATAGGGAGCAAATTGAGGCATTCAAAGGTCGACAAGTGTCGCTGCCTTGTGGAGAAGCCAGCAGATGGGAGGTGCTGGCTCCAGAGGTCATGGAGATGTACCATAGGAAACTGGATTCAGGGTTCTCAACTTAGATCTGAGGGTTTCAGGCATCCAAACAGGTGGGAGGCTTGGTGTCCACTTTGACTTTGAAGTTTGGCAGATCCAGCTCTCGAACCCTGGCTTGGTCTGTGACTGGCCCTGTGACCTTGGGCAGATGACCTCCTGTGCCTTAATTTATATATAAAGTGGGGGATAATAGAAGGACCTGTCTCGGAAGGTTGTAAAGACTAAATGAGAGCCTGTAAGAACACACAGCACCTAGCTCCTTGTAAACACCCAAGCCAAGGAGGTCAGAGTAAGTGAATAGTGGGTGAGGCCAGCAGAGAAGGATTTGGCTCCCCAAGGGAAGACATGGGGAATGGAGTCACAGAGAGCTCAGAACACAGCCGCTGGAGGAGTTCCCAGTGTGAGGGAGGGCTGGGGATGTAGTTCAGTGGTAGCATGTGTGCCTACCATGCATGATGCCCTGGGTTCCATCTCCAGCAAGAAAAAGAAAGAAAAAAAAATTTTAAAAATTAAAAAAAAAAAAAAAAAAAGAATACCCAGGTTGATCCTTGAGTGATCCAAGTCCTGGCCTGAGTCAACAGGAAGAGAGGAAGTCACCTAACCTCACCAAGCAGGTAGAAGATTGAAGGGGGACATAGCTCTCTGTTCTCCAAGAACAGGACGCATTGTAATAGGGTCACATAGCTAGCTACCAGAGCTTTGTGGCTGATGCCAGCACCTCACACCCATTCTCCAGCTGGGCCTTTAGAGCCAGACTGCCTGGGTTGGCGGTCTATCTCTGACACTGACTGGCTGTGTGTCTCAGTGGTCTCCTCCATAAATGGGCATCTTTATAAGCACCTACCAGTGTGCTTTCAAGGATACAATGACTTCATAGTAAAGCACTTAGAACTGTGCCTGGTGTATCATAAGCCCTAAAGTGCTAGCTTTTTGCAATTATTCATGTTTGCCCAGGGCAGAGCAGTGAGCGAGCTCTTTCTGGTTTGTTTCCTAGATTGGTTTTTGCAGTACTGATGATTAAACTCAGGGTGCCCTGCCACTGAGCTACACCCCAACCCTTTTAGTTACTTACTTTGAGACAGGGTCTCTAAGTTGCCTAGGTTGGCCTTCAATTTACAGTCCTCCTGCCTCAGCCTCCTGAGTAGCTGGGATTACAGATGTGCACCACTGTGCCCAGCCCTGAATTATCTTTATAAAATAGGTGCTGTGGTAGTGCAGAAGTCAAAGGAGCACAGCTTGACACACTCCCCCGTGCTAAACAGCATCCCCCACATCCCAGGGCAAACTCTCAATCACACTGCCTGCTTTTGCACTATCAATAAATGGAATCACGCAGCAGATACTCTTTCATGCACAGCTACTTTCACTCAGCATTTTTGAGATTATCCACGTTGCTTGTGGTTGTAGAGGGTTCTCAATGCTGTGCAGTGAACCGTTGTGTAAATAAATACCTCTCTCACCCCACATTCTGCTTTGTGTGGGAGATTCAAGCTCTCTGAATACCACTGCCCGTTTACCTGGCAGCATTGATGGTGGGGGGTGCAGCTTAGAGCTGTCTCCAGACACAGCTGTTACCCATGAGCTTGTGGTTTCCGGGGACAGCTGACTCCTGGAGATGCACACAGCACTGGATGAGTCACTTTCAACTCTGCTTAACCAGGCCTCTGGGCTGAGTGGCCCTCGGGGCGTTCTGAGTGAGACTGCTCTGCTGCCTCTGAGGCTCCTTCAAGGGGATATGCAGAAACAGATGTCAGGCAGGCATTTAAGGGAAAGTGCTGCAGTCTGGAATGTTCCTCCCCTGCTCCAGGACTAGGTGGTGCTGCTGGTGAACAGAGGCCAGAGCAAGATGGGTCAGTGGGACACAGGAGTCCCTGAGGGGGCAGGTCCTGGGCCTTGGCTCAACAACTCAGCTGGCTCCATCTTGGGGCCCCAGAACCTGCTCTTGCAGCAGCTGCTATGTCCCAGGAACCTTCCGGTGACCTCGGGAATCCTGACTGGGTTGAACTACAGTGTAGCCATCAAGAAGCAGACTCCCCACCCTGTGTCCTAGAGGAAGACCCCCCAAAGATGAAAAAAGACAGGTCTCAAAGGATCATAGTGTCTCTAAGAGGAGGGAAGTCTGCTTTTTTTCCCATAGAAAAATGAATTTAAGGCATTGGGATTTTGTTTCAGAGTGTTGGTACCACTTTTCTTTTTTATTTTAGATTTTTAAAATATTTTTTAGTTGTAGATGGACACAATACCTTTACTTATTTATTTTTATGTGGTGCTGAGGATTAAACTGAGTGCCTCACCCGTGCTAGGTGAGTGCTCTACCACTGAGCCACAACCCCAGCCCATATTTTATTTAAAATTTTAAAATAAATTTTATATTATTTTACTCATTTTATTATTTATTTATTTATAATTTATTATTAGTTTTATTTAATTTATTAAATTAATTAAACTTAATTTCTTATTTATTTATATTTTATTTTTTATTTGTTTCAGTGTGTTGGACACCACCCTGTATTAATACTTTGCAGAGACACCTGTTCTGTTTTACTGGTGGGAATGTATATTAATACAATCTCCATGAGGGAAAATCTTGGTGTTTTAGTCAGCTTTTGTGTCACTATAACCAAACTACCTGACAAGAACAACTTAGAGGAGGGAAAGTTTATTGTGGGCTCATGGTTTCAGAGGTCTCAGTCCATAGACTCTGGCTCCATTGGTCTGGCAGAAAGTGAGGCTGCACATCATGGGGGGAGGGCACAGCAGAGGGAAGCTGCTCAGCTCATGGCAGTGAGGAAGCCGAAGAGGGGGCCACTGGTAAGGGGCCATGGAAGACGCACCCTTCCAGGGCATGCCCTGGTTACCACCTCCTCCAGCCACAGTTTACCTGCCTGCAGTTACCACCCAAACTAAGACAGACTGATTAGGTTACACCTCTCACCATCCGATCATTTCATCTCTCAACACTTCTGCATTAACAGGAACTTTGGGGAACACCTTATGACCAAACCATAATGTTTGGAAATCTTCAAAATTACAAACACATATAGCCTACGGTCTATCAAATCTACTTCTAGGAATTATTCCTACTTGGATACTGATGAAATTCCATTTTTTTTTTTAACTTAAAGGATGAGATGAGGCAGCATCCTCATCTATCAATAGCTGGGTGAAGTAGCTCACGTCTGTAACCCCAACTACTGAGGAGGCTGAGGCAGTAGGATGGCAAGATCCAGGCCTGCTTGGGTAACTTCGTGAGACTCTTGTCTCAAAATTTTTAAAAAGTCTGGGGTTATAGAGCTCAGAAGCAGAATGCTCCTGGGTTGAATCCCCAGCAACCCCCCCACACACACACACACAAACACACACAATTATATGTACCTATAGGTATATAGATACATACCAAGAAGTTGGTTAAATGATGGTGCATTAATTTGCTGGATTACCATGCAATTTAAAAACAAGGGAGAGAGGGAAGTTTTCTATGTATTATAAAATCTCCAAATGAAATTGTTAGGTGAAAAAAAAGTAGTGAGATAAGATTCCACTTTTGCTAAAAGGAAATAAAGATTCATTTTTATCTGAATGGATAACTCTGGAAAATGGGAAACCTCAAGGGGAAATTGAATAGCTGAGGGTCAGGAATGGGACTTTTGTGAATTTTGAACTATGAAAATGTATTTCCTATTCCAAAATAAATGTTAATATTTATTGGGGGTGGTGAGGGGATAGATCTCTATCTCAGAGGTAGAGTACTTGCCTAGCATGTACAAGGCCCTGAGTTCCATCCCCAGACCCATAAAAAAGAAAGAAAGAAAGAAAGAATAAGGAGGAGGAGGAGGAAGGGAGGAAGGAAGGAAGGAAGGAAAGAAAGAAGAAAGGAAGAAGAGAGGGAGATTTAATTGGGGATTTATGGGGTCTGGTTTTGTTTCATAACTGTAAGAGGGTACACAGCCATCTGTTTTATACCAGTTCAAGATGCACCATTCAAAGTGCAATTCTGGATAAATTATAGTTCACAATGGAAAAGAACAAACTAATAATACTCATGGAGCATTCCCTGCATACCAGGTTCACCTGGTCCCAGCCTCCCAGACCCAGGAGAAGTAGGAAGCCCCACACAGTTTCACTCTGCCCTCCCCAGCCAGGCGAGCAAACAGGCAGAAGCAAAGGTGGGCCCCTCAGTCTGGCATGGTGCCAGGCTAGCCTGGCTGGGAGCGAGTCCCAGCAAGGTTGCCCTGTCCATGGCCTTAATCCACAGAGTCTCCTCTTTCACAGGTGCTTCTGCTCCATTGTTGGCTGAAGGGGTCAGGACTTACTGTCTCCTGCATTATTGATGCTCTAAATGGAGAGCCCTTAGCCTCTCCAGAACACAGCTGGGTGGTATGCTGCTGCAGCCCAAGGGCACCCTGAAGCAGTCAGACCCCTAAAAGGAAAAAGAACTTGAGAAGTGTGAAGCCTGTCATCTCGGGACTGTTATGGGTGGGAGCAAGAACAAAGCGCCCCAGCGCAGGGCGAGACCTGGGAGGCCAGCCTCAGGGGAGCAGGAGTCCGGATCGGCTAGTGCTGATAGCGCACTTAGCCAGGACCACCGACCTGGCCGCGGCAAAGCCCTCCGGGCGAGACCCTCCAAGGAGCCCGACACCGCAGGGGACAAGAGACTCGCTAGTGGCCACAGGAAGCCGGCCACAGACGGGAACGGTGGCTGCAGAAAGCCAGGTGCTGAGCCGCCACCGGAGGCACAGGAGAGGCAAGGCAGCACGCGGCATAGGGGATCCGGGCCCTTGGAGAGTCACCGACCAGGGGACAGCCGTGGGGAGCGCCAGGATGAGGAGAGTCTACCGAAAGAAGAGGGTACAGCCCAGCGCCGCCGTCGCCGCAAGAGGAAAGGAAAAGGGCAGGGACCCTTGGCTCAGCCCGGCCGCCGAGAGGCTCGGAGCCGCGAAAGTAAACCATCGGGAGGGGACCGAGGCAGCTCTTGCCGGGACAGCGAAGCTCAAGAGTCTCAGGAGACGAGCAGCCAGGGCAAGGGGGCCTTGCAGCTGCGGACTAAGTCAGAGCCAACGGAAACGGGCCCGGAAGGGAACAAAATATGGCCAGAGTCAGCGCTGCATCCAGGCGAATGCCAGACCAGCAGCAGTCAGGGCAGTGACGAACCCTCAGCTCAGCTTCTGCATGAAGAAGTGTCGTCGGGGACAGGGCCCCAGGGAGCGAGTGAGGATTCTGGGACAAATACGGACTTGAGTCCGGAGGGGACCGGGCCTGGACCGCGCCCACCGGCACCCCTGGGGACAGCAAGATGGGTCCCTGATGCCCAAGAGATCGACCTGGGTGGAAAAGCCACGGCATGCAGCTCCCTCGAGCGCAGTTGTGCGCACGTCCCTGGGAGCTCGTGGGATTCTCGAGACCCCATGTTTTCTCCGGACTCAAGTGAAGGCTGGGCGCAGCAGGAGGCGGAGCTGCAGGACGCCCAGCCTGAAACAGTCGAGGCCTCTGCGGCCCCGGCTCAGCGCCTCCAGACTGGAAAGGTGGTGGGGAAGTTGCAGGGGGCAGAGGACCAGAGCGAAGCGGCGTCGGAAAAGGGAGCAGGTCCAGAGGACCCAGCGCCACTGGCCACCCTCACGGTGCTCCGTAAGCTCCGCGCGAGGCCCACTCCAGGCCCCTCTCCCCAGGCCTCAGGGTCGGGTGGCGCGGGCCTCAAGGAGCGCCTTC
>NW_025999895.1:5510144-5559152 GCF_001458135.2 Marmota marmota marmota | reverse complement strand
TGGGGCGGAGCCTCGGGAGGGCGAGGGGCGGGGCCGCGGGCCAGGACGGAGGCGCCGTCTAGCGTTGCGCCTGGCGGGCTTAGCGGGGTTGAGAGCATCGCCGAGGCCTCCACCTGGCGGTGGCAGGAACCCTCCACAGGGCCGGGATAGCCCGGCCCCGGAGGACCCTTCCGACGATGAGGACCCCACTCCGGATCCCAAGTTCGCAGTCGTGTTCCCCAGGATGCACACGGAGGGGAGGGCTTCGAGCAGCAGGAGCTCAGGGGAAGTGTCCGCGGATGCCCACACCGGGGAGGCTGCCGGGGAGAGTGAGAGGCACGTGGCGAGTGGAGAAGGAGCGGACGGGCCCCGCCCCGCCGTCTTGCTCGCGCAGACTCCCCCCGACTCGACTCCACTCGAGGAGAACGGCTCCAGCAGCGAAGCGGAGCCAGAGACCTTGGAAGCCGAGACCCCGGTGCACTGGGCGCGGGACTCAGGCCCCCACCAGGACCCTGGGTTGGGCACCAACGCGCTGCTGCCCCGACTCACCTTGGAGACCCGCCTGGAGCGCGACAGGAGCTCCTGCTGGTCCCTGAGGGAGCAGTGGGAGCCGGAGGATGAGGCCGAGGCAGCGCTGGAGAGGGACCTGGAGATGAGCCTTGGGCCTGACCTGAAGGCATCCTTCCTGAAGGCATCCTTCCTGGGTACTGAGGGTAGGAGCCTCAGAGACGGCCTGGAAGACACTGAGGACCTGGCCCGGCTGGGGTGAGCAGCACAGTTCCAAATCGGCCGTCCCTGCCTCGCGGTTTCTTATAGGCCACCTACACTCTTCTTTATAAACTGAATAGACTTCTATAGAATCCTTAGAAAGATTTTTTTGCCCCACAAAAGGTTTTCTGACTAGAGGGGGCTGGTGAGGAGTGAAAGTCAGGTGTCCCTTCCTGGGACTTCCTCTTGTAATTGGCACAAAGCTTCCCTTTCAGGGGCCTGTTCCTTGTCTACCCCCCATAGATTGGTCATTTACTGAATAGACCTTCCCTCTGTGGTTAAGGCTCTAAACAGTTGGAAAACTTGCCCCAGGTGTCCCTGAAGCTCCTGGCACAGCTAGGCCAGGACCTCCTTCATCTCCCAGCTCCTCCCTTCCACCCTGCTGTCCCCACAGGTTGGTGTGTGACAGCTCTGTGCTGCTGTGCCTCAAGAAGAGGTTTCACCTGGGCCGCATCTATGTATGGGGGCCTACAAGGAGCGGGTGGTGTGCTGGGTTCCCTTTCCCCTGGGAATAGAGGGCTCCTGGGCATCCCAAGGCTTCTCCTTCCTCTTTGTGCCTGGGCTGGGTGGTGAGCCTCTGTCTGGGGTCTTACAGAGCAGCGTGGGGTCCATCTGGGAATAACCCCCACTTGCATTCCTCCTGCTGCCTCCATGCACCAATAACAACTTCTGCTTCCTTCCCCAGACATTTGGGGGGCCCCTCCTGGTGGCTCTGAATCCCCACCAGCCCCTGCCTCTCTTCTCATCTGAGATCTTAACCAGCTACCACCCTGGGAAGGCCCCCAATACCACCCCGTATGTGCCTTTGGTCTTTCAAATTTGTGTTTACCTCCCTGGTGGCTGGGCCCCAGCATACCCCATTGACTGGCCCTGGGGCCTGTGGGCATGTCCCACCTATACCTAGGAGCAGCCTAGAGGCCCATCTCTGGCAACCTTCCCGTCTTTCTGCCCTCCTTCCCCAGACACGTATTTGCCATCGTGGCAGCAGCCTATAGCCTATTTAAGAGCACTGGGCAGGACCCCTGCATCCTCCTCAGGTGAGTGCTGGCTGGCCTGCCTGAGCCCAAAGGCCTCCCTGAGGACTCGCAGGTGGGGCATGAGGTCTGGTGCACCACAGGGTGACAGCTCTGGATTTCACTGGGGTCTGCTCTAGAGGTCACCACATAGGCCCCTTTCTGTTCGACCTCCACGCCCTGCATCTATCCATGTTTCTGGGGTTCTCCAGTGTGTCACTTCCAAGTGGCACAGCCCCACTGTGCAGGTTCACTGAGGCAGTCCCACAGTCTCCTTCCTGGAGAACCTCCTGGCCTCCACCCATCCCCAGCTCCTCCCTCCTGCAGTGGGCGCAGTGGCTCAGGGAAAACAGAAGCTGCCAAGAAGATTGTGCGGTTCCTGCGCAGCCTGCAGCAGCAGCAGACAAGGGACAGAGGGTGCCAGGTGAGGCTGGGCTGAAGCTGTCTCCCTCCAGGGGGCAACTGGCCACTTGCCAGGGGTCCAAGAGAGACCATCCCTTTCCTTTGGGCCAAAGGACAGTGGTCTTGTGTCTCTGGCTTCTCCTGGAGTTAGCTCCAGGCATTGCCTGTTGTGGGGGCTGGGGAACTTTTCTGAGGGGTCTGACTGCCCCCATGGGCCCAGCACAGCCAGCAGGCACAGGGAACCCTTGAGGCAGTACCACTGTCATCCCAGAGATGCTCAAGCACCCCTCCTCCCCACAGCTGGATGATGTGCTGCCTGTGCTCAGCAGCTTTGGCCATGCCAAGACTCTCCTCAATGCCAACGCCAGCCGCTTTGGCCAGGCCTTATGCTTCTGCCTGCAGCGGTGAGTGATGGGGGTCCATTGGCATCTGTAATGGGTTATCCTTACAGGGAGCCTGGGGCTGATGCCCTTGGTCCCAGCCTCTCGTGGGCCCATCCTAAGCAGGGCCCAAGTGTACCATGGGGGCACCCTGGCCCATCTCCTGTGCCCGCAGTGGTGTCATTGTGGGAGCCTCTGTGTCACATTATCTGCTTGAGACCTCCAGAGTGGTATTCCAGGTAAGGGTGCCCTCCTGTCTACCCCTTCCAAATTCCCAAAGTGAGGGGGCCGTGCCTCCAGGCATCGTTCCACCTACGCCAGTCTTCCCAAAGGCCCAGGCTGAGCGGAGCTTCCATGTTTTTTACGAGCTGCTGGCGGGGTTGGATCTCATGGAGCAGGAGCATCTCTCCCTGCAAGGACCAGAAACCTACTACTACCTCAACCAGGTGAGGGTAAGGCTCTTGTGGTTCAAGGGCCAGGTCTCAGCCCAGGTGTGAGGAGCCTTCGAGGGAGGTAGTGGGAGACCAGACCTGCCCCCTCAGCCCCTTTGTGCTTTACAGGGCCAGGCCTGCAGCCTCCAGGGCAAGGATGATGCCCTGGACTTCAGAGGGCTAGAGAAGGCCCTGCAGGTGCTCGGCTTGGGCCCCGAGGAATTGACTGCAATCTGGGCCGTGCTGGCCACTGTCCTGCACCTGGGAAACATCTGCTTTTCTTCTTCAGAGGTGGGCTTCCCCTGTGGGCAGGGCTAGTGGAGACACTGATTAGCAGTAAATTTTTGCGCAGTCAGAACAATGAAAATGATGTCAAGCCCTCACGTGTAGGAGCCTACAAAGCCCTGGGCTGTCCCCAAAGAGGGAGACACCCATTGTTTAGATGAGAAAACTGAGCCCTGGAGAGTCTACATTTTCCCAGTACCTGTTACACTCAGCTGCTGCCCATCAGTAGAGCACCTGGCATTAGCTGAGCAGTTATTTTGTGCCTAGCCCTGGGCAAGTCACTTGGCACATGTTGTCTAACTCAGTTCTCATAAAAACACCATGACCTACGAGTTACTGTTTCCCCTTGGCAATAAGGCAGTGGAGGCCCAGGGAAGGGACTCACCAGAGCCACCCAGCTAGTCAGGAGGGAAAGTCAGGACTTGACTTGGGGGCCCTCAGACCCAGGGCCTGGCTCACCATGACCCAGATTTCCCCCACATGTTGTCGTCCCTTTGGATGATGGCAGCTGACATGACAAGGAAATTCCTGTCCCTGCCCTGGGGAACAGGTCCATTTCATGAACAGAGTTCTCCCTATCCTTTTCTCTGTCCAGTGGGAGTCCCAGGAGGTAGCTTCTGTGTCCAGCTGGGCTGAGATCCACACAGCAGCCCGGTTACTCCGGGTGCCACCAGAGCGCCTGGAAGGGGCTGTCACCAGGAGGGTCACGGTGAGCCCCAGGGTCCTGGGAAGGTGTGGGGACAACCCAGGCCTCCTCCAGGCTGGGTGGTACCTGAATGGGCCACCGGCCTGACATACCCATGCACTTCCTCTGGCCTCCAGGAAACGTCCTATGGCCAGGTCTCCAGATCCTTGCCCGTGGAAAGTGCCATCGATGCCAGGTGGCCCTGGGGATGGGAGAACCAAGCCAGGCCTGGTGCTCTGCTGCGTGTGGCTTACTCACTGTGCCCACAGGGATGCCCTGGCCAAGGCCCTGTACTCACAGCTCTTCAGCTGGCTTTTGAGGAGGATCAACTGGCAGCTGGCACCACCTGAGGAGGAAGGCAGCGTGGGCACCATCACTGTTGTGGACGCCTATGGCTTTGAGGTCGCCCCCTTGGGAGGGGCCCAGTACAGGGGATGCCCATCTCACACTGATATATTTTTTTTTAATTTTTTTTTTTTTAGTTCTTTATGGACCTTTATTTTATTCATTTATTTATATATGGTGCTGAGAATCGAACCCAGTGCCGCCCACACGCTAGGCAAGTGCTCTGCCACTGAGCCACAGCCCAGCCCTCACACTGATATATTTCCGAGCTGCCTGCCCACCTAACCCTGTGCCCTCACTGGCCTCTTCTGCACCTGATGGGTGGCTGCTCCAGGGACACAGAGGCCTGGCCTCTGGGTGCTTTAGTCTGGTTGAGGGTGACAGGGAACACTCCATTCACCTCCAGCTTCCTGCTTGCCACGCTCCTGGGTTGGCTTCCTACAGGGCTTCTCCTTTCTTCCCCATGGCTGCCCTCTGGGAGAGGCTGAGGCCCACGCCAATCTCCATTGCCAGCACATGCTGCCCTCCTTCTGTGGAGCAGAGGCTCAGGAAGCTCTGGAGCTCCTAGGTTTCAATCCTGTCACTCAATCCTGTGACCTCTTGCAGGTTGATTAACCTGTCTGAGGCCATCTGCAAAGCAGGGGACCATAACAAGACCTCCCTCTTAGAACAGCCCCGGAGAGCTGTGTGCTCCCAGTGCAGTCATTCTGCGCTGCCCTTGCTGTCCTTTCTTGACACAACCTCTGCAGGGTTCTGCCCTGTTCAGCCCTACAGAGGCCCCCCAGAGGCCCCAGGGTAGGCTCACCCACAGCCTCACCCTACACACGGCCGGAGGGGAGGGGAGAGGGAGAATCCCCCAGATCTCCCTGAGTTGTCACGTGCTCCGCACCCCTTTCCAGAAAATTCACTTCTTCAAGGCAGCAAGGAGGGGGGTGGAGGGAGAGGAGGTGTCTGGATGGGCACTGTTCCCTGCTCCTGTCCATCCTGCCCCCCACAATATGTTCTCGGTGACTATCCCCACCTGTGAGGGGGGTGTGCGCTTGCATGTGTGCTGTTTGGGGTGTACAACTGCATGAAGGGGTGCTCTGCTGGGCTTATAGTCAAGCACTGAGCTGCACAGAGGAAGGCACATAGTCCCTTTGGGAGGAAGGCTGGAGGGCTTCCTGGAGGTGGCAGCCTGAAACTCTGCTTATGAGGACGTGGGATTCTGATAGCAAACTAGGTAGTGGGCAAAGGCACTGCCTGGACCCAAGGATGGCTATGAGCAGAGCCCCGAAGGCTCACAGTGGGCTGGAGCAGAGGCAAGGGTGTGGGCAGCTGGAGGGAGGCTGGGCTTGTGGCTGGGTCAGGGCTGAGGTGGGCTGTGTGTTGTGCCAGGGCCTTTGGACCCCATCCTATTGGCAGCAGCATCAATCCTGGGGCACTGTTTCTCCCTGATCCCTGGAGAGGATGGGACAGCTCCTAGGGGAGGGAACAAAGGGCACAGGCCTGTGTGCAGCCCCCACCTGCGCTGGCCCCACCTGCCATGTGTGCTCACCTCGCTGTCCCTGCTGTCCCCACTATCCCGTGCCCCAGGCGCTGCGGGTGAACAGCCTGGAGCAGCTGTGCAACAACCTCGCCAGCGAGCACCTGCAGCTCTTCTCCAGCCGAGTGCTGCTGGCCCAGGAGGAGGTAGGAGAGCTGAGCACAGACAGCACGGTGCCAGGGCACTGCCCAGTGCAGAGGCCACCTTGGTAAAGGAAAAGTGATGCATGAGAGCTTGCCCGAGTCCCCCTTTCATGGGATGGCTGGGTTCTTCTGAACTGAGTTCACTCATCTATAAAATGGGAAGGTGAGCCCTGCTTCAGCTCAGGGGGTCCCTGGGGACGTAGATCGTAAATGGCCAAAAGCTGTTTGTTCCCAGGAGGAGTGTCGGCGGGAGCTGCTGCCCTGGGTGCCCCTCCTTCAGCCTTTGAGGGAGTCCTGCCTGGACCTCCTAGTAGACCATCCCCACAGCCTCCTGAGGATCCTGGATGCCCAGACCTGGCTGTCCCAGGTGAGGGCTGGGGCCCCAGTGTCAGGGACAAGGAGTAGGGGCCCTGGTTGGCCAGGCTGGAACCTCGTAGAGGTTATGGGATCCAGAGACCCTTAAGAATTTGAAAATGGGGGGCTGGGGTTGTGGCTCAGTGGTAGAGCGCTCACCTAGCACATGCGAAGCCCTTGGTTCGATCCTCAGCACCACATAAAAATAAATAAATAAAGGTATTGAGTCCAGCTACAACTGAAAAATAAATATTAAAAAAAGAGTTTGATAATGAATTTCTGTGCCAGGAAGTATGCTAAGGATAAAAGGTGAGCAAAGAGACACCGTAGAGCCCAGAAATGCTGATTTAAAAGGAAAAGGCTGGGTGCAGTGGTGTACACCTGTAGTCCCAGCCCAGCAGGCTGAGGCAGGAGGGTTAAGGCCAGCCTGGGCAACTTAGAAAGATCATGTCTTTTTTTTTTTTTTTTTTTTTTTTNCTGAGCTAGTTCCATTTGCCTTTTTTTTTTTTTTTTTTTTTTTTTTTTTTGTAGTTGTAAATGGACAGAATGCCTTTGTTTATTTTTATGTGGTGCTGGGAATCGAACCCAGTGCTTCACACATGCTAGGCAAGCGCTCTGCCACTGAGCTACAGCCCCAACCAAGATCATGTCTTTAAAAAGGAGGATGGGGTTGAGGATGTAGCTGAGTGGCAGAGCGCTTGCCTAGCTCATGCAAAGCCCTGGGGTTCCATCCCCAGCACAGCGCGGGAAGGGGTATAGAAAACCCTAAGCCAAAAATGCAGAAGCTGATATAAAACCCACATGCATGATCTGTGGGTGGATTTGTGAGGCTCTAAGAACATATGTGGGTCCCAGGCCTTTTTTGGGAACTGAGGCCAGAAGGTAGAACAGGAATATCTATAAAAGTTATATATATCATGACCCTGAATATAAGCCATGCCCATTGTCCCAATTAGAGGTCAGAAATGAAAAATAATGGTAGAATAATCCAACACATAATTATGATCATTCATATCACATATCATAGATGATAGTCACCATGATGTCAATGTAATACTTAAGTGTTAATATATAATAGATACTGATATGTAACATATTACCTTAATATGTAACTTTTTTTTTTTTGATATGAGGAATTGAATCCAAGGGTGCTTAACCACTGAGCCACATTCCTAGCCTTTTTTTTATATTGTTTATTTTGAGACAGGTTCTAAGTTGCTCAGGGCCTTGCCAAGTTGCTGAGGCTGGCTTTGAACCTATAATCCTCCTGCCTCAGCCTCCTGAGCCACTGGGATTACAGGAGTGCACCACTGCCCCCACCTGTAACTTTCATTTATCGTTTGTTTTCCGGTTCTGGGGATTGAACCGGGTCTCACACATGCTATGCAAGTGTTGTATTGCTGAGCTATATCCCCAGGCCAACATTCATTTATGAAACTCAAACATATTTGAAATCCCTTACTAGATAAGACAGTATATTAATTTGTAAAGGATTGCTTTTCCCCCTGCTCACGTTACCTTTTTTTTTTTTTTTTTTGAGTAGTGAGTACTGGGAATTGAACCCAGGGCTTCACACATGCTAGGCAAGCGCCCTGCTATTGAGCTAAACCTCCAGCCTTGTTTCCACTTTATTTTGAGACAGAGTCTCAGTGAGTTGCTGAGGCCAGCCTCAGACTTGTGATCCTCCTGCTCAGCCTCCTGAGTAGCTGGGATTACAGGAGTGCATCACCTTGCCTGGCGCACGATGTCTTATTAAAACTTGTCACTGGTGTCTTTGAGGCCGCAAGGCTACTTTTGGAGCACCTAGCATGGCTTTCCAAGGCTTGAGACCCCCTCTAGTTCTATGCTATTTGAAACGCAGCACTGGGTGGGTCTGAGCCATGGCTCTCCTGTGGGCAGCAGGAGTCAGACTCCCCTGATTGATTGCCATGTGCTCATTAGCTCCGTCAAGTAAGCTCTGCCTGGTTACATGTGGAAAATAATGTTTGAAATACTCATTTAGAAGCTGTAATTGTGGGATCCTACATCCGCAGTAATTGCTGCATCTGTCTTAAAGTCCCCTGGCCCTTGTTTCCTTTAATTGACCCTTCAGGCATCCTCCTTGAGCTGCCAAATCTAGTACTGACACAAATTTGAGGTCAGCTTTGACAACTTAGACCCCGTCTCAAAATAAGATTAAAAGGGCCGGGGTATAGCTCAGTGGTGGCGCACCCCTGGGTTCAGTCCCCAGCACTGGAGAAGGGAAAAGAAAAAGAAAAGGGAGAGACACCTTTCGAGCGACTCAATAGTCACTCTTCCTGTCTGAGGAGAGTTTGGGGGGACAAGACCTCCCTTATATTCAGGGCATATGGTCCTGGGGTCACTGGGAGGGAGTGCAGTCTCTGCAGGGGACAGTGTGTGCAAAGCCTGAGGAGGTGCCACTCATCCCCTTATCAGGCCACAGACCACACCTTCCTCCAGAAGTGCCACTATCACCATGGTGATCACCCAAGCTACGCCAAGCCTCAGCTGCCCCTGCCCATCTTCACAGTGCGGCACTACGCTGGGACAGTCACCTACCAGGTATCTGGCCTAGGGACAGACTCCAGGGTGGATCAATGAGGTGACATGACCTTGATGTCCCCTCCTAAACTGAGTCACTTGACAGGTGAGAGGATATGGGTGAGAGGCACTTCTCATGCTTAGCCCTGTGTCCCCACCTGGGCCATCGGCTCCACTCAGTTCTGAGCATGATTTTTGGATTCTGTGTGAACATCTTGGGGCGACAGGGTCAAAGCCTTGGGACCTTCCAGATGTAGAGGCAAAGCACAGGCCTGGGCCGCGGCCGAGAACCCAGGCACTTTGCCTACCGGGCCTCCTTTTCCTCATCGGTAAAGTGGGCATGAAAGTCAGTCCTACAGCATTGGCATGAGTATTAAATGCAGTAGCACTGAGGGGCCTGCTAGGTGCTCAGTGAATGGACTTCCCTGTCCTGCTCCGAGTTTCACATCTACCGAGGACTTCCCAAGAGGAGAGTCCCTGACGGGAGGATTCCTGGATGCAGGAGGGTACAGTGTGATAGACTTGAGGTGGGAAGCGTCAAGGAGGATCCCTGGCGGCGAGGGCATGCTCTGGTTGTAGAAGAAAACAAAAACTACCTGGGAGTTAATAAAGACAACTGTGAAGACTGGGAACGTAGCTCAGGGGTAGAGCACTTGCCTGGCTCGTGCAAGGCCCTAGGTTCCAAAACACAACTCTGAATATCAAAAAAGAAGACTTAAAAATGGAAGACAAGCCGGGCACGGTGGCACACACCTGTAATCCTGGTGGCTTGGGAGGCTGAGGCAGGAGGATCACAAATTAAAAGCCAGCCTCAGCAAAAGCGAGGTGCTGAGCAACTCAGTGAGACCTGTCTCTAAATAAAATACAAAATAGGGCTTGGGTGAGGCTCAATGGTCAAGTGCCTCTGAGTTCCATCCCTGGTACCCGCCCCCCGCAAAAAAAAGATGTGTNACAACAACAACAACAACAACAACAACAAAAAAAAAAAAAAAAAGGAAGATAAACCACAATGTGGTCCGTTCTTGCCTAGTCAATCTAGAAAAGTCATTGCCTTTCCAGCCAAAACTCTGATGGAATTCTTACAGGAGGGGAAATGGATTGTTGATAAAAATTATTCCGAAGCTTTATCTGGAGAAGAAATGCAGGAAAGTAACCAATAAAATACTGAAAAGTCAAGAAGGGGTGATTTGCTCTCCCAGGTAGGAAAACGCCCTGCCCCGAAAGGGGAACGGCATTCATGAGGAGTGGCATCCACGGAACGGAACAGCCAGTCCAGTGGCCGCCTCAGGGCTGTGAGAGGCCTGCACAGCTGACCAGGGGCCTTCTGATGCTGGAGAGAGGCTGCCCTCCTCCTGCGGGAGTCTGGCCACCACGCACAGCCTTCTCGCTTCCCGGCCCGCTTACTCATGTCTCCTGTAGGTCCACAAGTTCTTGAACAGAAACCGGGACCACCTGGACGCTGCCGTGGTGGGAATGCTTGCTCAGAGCCAGCTCCAGGTGCCCTGCAGCCTCAGCCCTGCCCCTCCGTACTCTGTCCCCATTGTCCTCCTCCCTGTATGCCCTTGCCAAAGGGGCTGGCCCTCAAGCCCCAGCGCCCTGCATGACAGGCTCAGTGTGCCGGAGCTGGCCTGCCTGGGTCCCCAGGGCTGTGGGGCAGGTGGGCGGGCCTCGGGGGCCTCAGCCCTGTCTTGCCCCACAGCTGGTACGCAGCCTGTTCCAGGAAGCAGAGCCCTGGGCTGGAGGAGGGCCAGGCCAATCCACGCTGACCTCTCGCTTCCAGAAGTCCCTAGGAGACCTCCTAGCCCGGCTGGGCAGGTGAGGGTTATGGTGCTCCCCCACAAGGCCCCCGGAAGTTGAATGGGGGCTGGTCTGTGCCCAGTGACCTCCCCTTCCATTTAGCAGGAGCCACATCTATTTCATCCAGTGCCTTGACCCCAACCCTGGAAAGGTGAGCTCCCGGGGTCCCAGGGCCTTCCCCACACTGCCCGGCCCTGCCCCTTTCCCTTGCTCCCCTGGACGCAGAGCCCTCAGCCCCTCCTCTCACTGGTGCTCTCTGGCCCCAGATCCCAGGCCTCTTTGATGTGGGACATGTGGCAGAGCAGCTGCACCAGGCGGGCATCCTGGAGGCCATAGGCACCCGCAGTGCCCACTTCCCTGTGCGCATGCCCTTCCAGGCATTCCTGGCCAGGTAGGGCCTCAGGGCGGGGCCTCCCGGGGGCCCAGCACCTGGGGGGCAGGGCTGACAGGGAGGCTCCCAGGCCGACCTGGGAGACCTGGGCTCCTTCCTGGAGGGAGGGACCCACTTTCCCTGGGACCCTGGGCCTGGCGTCCAACCTTCCTTCTCCCTTCCCATCACCCTTCTCACCCTGCTGCACTCACGGGCCCTTCTCCATCCCACACGCCTCTCTGGTGCTAATGCCCAGGGACCAGGGATGAGGTTGGCAAAGCCTGTCCTGGGGGCTCACAGTGTAGCCAAGGGACACAGTCGGTGTTCAGGAAGTGCTGGCTGAATTAGTGACATGGGAAGGGAGGACAGGGAGAGCAGAGCCCTTCAGATGCACACAGACTTGGGTCAGCCCTAGGAACACTGGGCGGCTCTGGGGAGTTCAGAAACTGCTAGAAAAGCTGGTGACTTGTGTTTTTTGCCTATTTGGCCTTTGCCACTGACTGGATGGCCTTGCAGGCGCCCCCTGAAGGGCTACCAGGTGTGTGCACCTGTATTTGAGCCAGACACTGAGAAGGCCAGTCAGGGAAGGTTCCTCCCTGCCCTTTAGACACTTACCAGATGCAGCATTGCCACCTCCTCCAGGAAGCCCTGAGGCTGGGTGGGGGGTTTTGGGGTACAGCTGTCCTCTCAGCACAGTCCAGATCTGTCTGAAGGTCTGTGGTGAGCATCCCCTGCTGCTCTGGGGCTTCCCCCAACCTCCCTTCCAAAACCACGCCTTGACACCCGCCTTGACACCCGCTGCGTAAGGCTGTGCCGGCCACCAGGACTCACCAAGCTGCAGGATCACATTCCTGTTGCTTCCACAGCCCAGGACTGGTCTTATGGCCCTATCTGTGCACCGCATTCCAACCACCTGTCTCCTCCCCAGAGCCGAGGAGAGCCCTGTTCACAGCCAGGTCTCAGCACCCAGCCATGCGCCTAGTATGGCAGGATTTCCACATTGTGAATGACCCAGGAACTAAATGAATATGGAGGGGCTTGGGTGCAAACCAGTGTCAAAGGAGCTAAGAAGCTGTCCTGACCTGGCTCTGCCTCCTTGGGGCAGGTTCCAGGCCCTGGGGAAGGAAGGACAGGAGGACTCCGATCGGGACAGGTGTGGTGCCATCCTCTGTCAGGTGCTGGGGGCTGAGTCACCATTCTGCCACCTCGGGGCCACTAAGGTGGGTGTGTGTATGCAAGGATGCAGTGGGGCGGGCAGTGGCAGGTGGAGAGGGGCTGGGTGGCAGGCACCCCAGAGCACAGTGTGGCTGGGAGGGAGGAGGCTGAGGAAAGAGGAGGAGAGCAGGTGGGCACTGGTCCCCTGCCTGTTCCACTGCAGCCACGACCTTACCCACAGGTCCTGCTGCAGGAGAGGGGCTGGCAGCAGCTGGAGAGGCTGTGGGCGCAGAGGCGCACCCAGGCTCCTCTGTTCACCCTGCACCGGGGCCTCCGTGCCCGCGTCTCCCGCCAGCGCCTCCGCCTCCTGCCCCGGATACAGGCTCGTGTGCGCGGGGTCCAGGCCAGGTGGGCCACTGGAGCCAGGGCTGATTAGGGAGGAGGCCTTAGGGAAGAGGCCACGGGCTCCTCCTCAAGGTGGTGGGGCAGTGTTGGGGAGGTAGGGTCCCAAGGTAATTCTGCCTGCCCCAGAGACATCCCATCTGCTCTGGACTCCTCCTGACAGCATTCCTGCCACGCCAGGCAGCCTCTGCTTGAGTACCCCAGGCACAAGAGGCTACCTGAGAGGCCACCTGAACTATGGGTCCAACTCCTTGACCCGCTCTTTTCTAGTCTGTCCTCCACCCTGCAGCAGGAAGGGTCATTTAAATCAGGCGCTGGAGGTGTGGGCCAGTGGTAGAGCTCTTGCCTGGCGTGCGAGGCAGCCACGCACGGGCTTCTCAGGCCCATGGTGCTGCCCTCCTCCCCGCTGACTCCCATTCCCCCATCAGCTCCTGTTGACCCTCCACAGCCATCGTCACCCATTCATGCCACACATTGGGACACAGGGGTGATGGCAGCAGGATGGTGCCTCCCGGGGTGGTTAACTCAGCCCCTAGTCACCCCAAGGGATGACTAGGACTGAGAATAAAGTGGAGACTGCTCTGTGTGGACAACACCAGGGGACCCTCCGAGAGGGGCAACGGTCATCCCTGCTCATTTCCAAAACTTTTCCATTGAACGAACACAAACTGTTACCACTGCACAGACTCCCTCTTCCTCCCGCCCTTGACCTGTGCTAGCTTCCAACCTACTTTCTGCCTCTATTCGGGATGTTTCATGTAAGTTGACTTATAGGATCCTTTTATATCTGGCTTATTTTATTAGCATAAGGCTTTTTGTGTCCATCTGTGTTGAAGCATGGATCAAAACTTCACTTCTTTTTATGGCTGAATAATGTTCCATTGTATGGATTGGCCACACGTTATTTATCAGGTTATCCATTGATAGATATTTGGGTTGTTTCTATTATTTCTGAATAATGCTGCTATAAATACAGGTAAACAAGTGTGTGTTCTAGGCTCTGTTTTGTTTTGTTGTACTAGGGATTGCTTAACCACTGGGCCACATCCCTAGCCTGTTTTTTATTTTTTTTATTTTGAGACAGGCTCTTGCTGAGTTGCTTAGGGCCTCACTCAGTTCCCGAGGCTGGCCTTGGACTTGCGATCCTCCTGCCTCAGCCTCCCAAGTTGTTGGGATTACGGGCGGGTACCACCATGCCTGGCTCTAGGCTCTGTTTTTAAATCTCTGGGGTTTGTACCTAAGAGTGGAATTGCTGGACCGCGTGGTCATTTCTGTGTCGAACTTTTCGGGGAGCTGCTGGACTGTTTCCCATAGTGGCTGCGTCATGTTTGTTCCTACCAGCAATGTACAAGGTTCCAGTTTCTCTATATCGTTGGCAATACCTGTCATTTTTTTGTGTTTTTACATCATGCCCATCCTAGTGAATGTGACTGCTAACTCATGGTTTTGATTTTTATTTTTCTAGTGACCGATGACATTGAGCATTTGTTTGTGTGCTTTTTAGCCATTATTTGTCTTCTTTGGAGAGAGATCTATTTAAGTCCCCTGCTTAGCTTTTAAATGGGCTGTTCCTGATGTTGAGCTGTAGGAGTTCGTTTTATTTTCTGGATATTAAGCCGTTATCAAATATGTGATTTGCAAATAGTTTCTTATTCTGTGGTTTGTCTTTTCACCCTGTTCATAGTGCCCTTTCAGCCACAAAAAGTTGCAGGGTCTTTTTTATTGTTGTTGTTGTTGTTTGTTTGTTTGTTTTTTAGTTGTAATTGGACACAACACCTTTATTTTGTTTATTTATTTGTATGTGGTGCTGAGGATGGAACCCAGGGCCTTGTACGTGCTAGGTGAGCGCTTCACCACTGAGCTTTTGTTTCTTTGTTTTGTTTTTGTTTTTGCAGTGCAGGGGATCAAACTCAGGGCCTCACACAGCTAGGCGAGTGCTTTACCACTGAGCCACGCCCTTGGCCCTATTTTTATGTTTATACTGTTCAGGATTCCTCCTTTGACAAGTCTTCCTATGACTGGGAAATTCTGAAAGCTATTTTATTTTCATATTCCCTTTTCTGGGATCTCTTATTTAAATTTATGAGGTCACTTTTTAACTTTGTAAGTTCTATAGTAAAACAAAGAGGTAGAATAATTTATCCACAGTCACATTGACTAATTAGCAGGGAATGATTTAGATCCAGGTAATCCAGCTCAGGAGTCAGGTCTTGATCCCCTTTTGCCAAACAGCCGCTCCATTTACCTGTTCCTTTTTCACAATGTCCTGTTCTTTTCTTGTTGCTTCTGTTAAGCGTTCAGGGGCTTCATGGTCCAGAGTCAGATTTACATAATGTCTAGGCTTGGAGGGATTGAGTACCAGGCAGTAGGTATAAATTTGGAGCCTCATCACACTCCCTGGCCTCCAGGAAGCGGTACCTCCGGCGTCGAGTGGCTCTGGGACAGCTGAACACCATCCTCCTTGTGGTCCAGCCCCTGTGCCAGAGACGGCAGAGGCTGCAGGTGAGGGGTATGGGGGACAGATACTGGGCTAGGGAAGCTCAGGGTGTCTAAATCTCAACAGTGTCTGCCCTCAGCCCAGCCTCACAAGAACTGAGGTCTCGGAGACCACGTTGAACTCTTCCCTGTTTCTTCTCTGGCCAGGGCAATCTGGGACCTGGGAGTCTATTGTCTTCTTTCTTGCCTGGAGTCTCTTCCATTCCCTCTGTCCCTCCCGTGGGCCCCTTGTTCTCCCCCTCTTGCCTGATGACTCCAATTTGAGGCCCATAAAGCCGCTCAAAGGTCAGTGCCCACATAGTGCCTCCCTCCCTGGCGCCTCCCTGGCTGAACTTTGTCCTCTGGGACCATTTCTTCCCGTCCTCCTGTCCTCTTCCCTGAGTCCTGGCAGACGGGCAGTGACGTGCACAGTGAGGAGGCAGGTGAGAGCTCTGAAGGGCTGGGGTCAGATAGGAACAAACCGGCCACTTGGCAGACAAGTGGCCCCTCTGGGTCTGTGCCGATCCTTTTTTGGAATCAGGGCCTCCAGCAGGCAGGAGGGGACTCTGGCCTGTGGAACTGGGGAAGTGCCTTTGGGAGGCTCACGGTGGTGTTTATGTGGGGCTGGGTAGGGAGTCAGCTCTTCCTGCATCTCCCCCACAGCTTGGCCAGCCGCGTGGCCAGGGTGGTCGGCACAGTGGTGGGGCCTCGGAGAAAGCGCCAAGCATGGTAGGTGGCCTGGGACTGGGAAGGGACTCCTTGGGGGAGGGGGTCTGAGCCTGCTGAGCCTGACATAGCTTTGGGGAGGGTAGAGAGGGGAGCTGCCAGGGTCACTATCCTTATGTGTCACCTGAACAGAGGAGCAGCCACCCTCAGTCTCCCTCCGAGGCTCTTGGGGCTCTATTTGAGTGCGTGGGACCAGAGTCCTTGGTCTTTGGAGGGGATGTCTATTGTTCTGGGGGAAGGGGGATACCAGGTGCCTCTGTGCCCTCGCTTGGTTCCTGGTATCTTGTTCCTCCCCACCAGGAGCTGGGGCGTTTGGAGATCCCAGCTGAGCTGGCCTCCATGCTGAAGAGAGCAGAAGGTGGGTCTCCTTGGTGCCCCAGTCCCTTGACTGTGCAGTGACTCTGCCTCTCCCTGAGCTCCCTGCCAGCTTCCTGGAGATAGGTGCTGGGTACCTTCAGTTTCCTCCTGTGCTCCTTTCCAGGTCACCAGGATGCCCTGGCTGGAAGCATCACCGAGTCCATGCCTCCTGAGGTTCCTGCCCGGCCCAGACTGAGCCTCCCCCGGGACATTGACCAATTCCCCTTCTCCAGTTTCATCGCTAGCAGCTTCCAGGTGGGCCCCCAGGCCTGAGCACTTCCTGCTGGCCCTGCGGTTCCCAGTCTCAGCACATGCCAGGGATGAGCTGGGCCTCCCCACCTTCTGTACCCTTTGTAGTCACCCGGGCTGTGGGTGCAGCTGGACAGATCTGAAAACACCCATTAAACCGAGATGTGTCACCATAGAGTTATTTCCATCTGTGAGGCCACACCTGGGTGCCTACCTGTGGTATGGTTCCGCCATTGAAGTCGTGTCCTTAAGAATGTTCAAAGCAAGGGAAACTGTCTGGGAGGCAGCGTTCAAATCAAAAGCAGGATTCCACGCTGCACATGTAGTAGGATCCCAATTTTGCTTAAAAAAAAAAAAAAAAACACCCAAAAGTGGGGATGCTAGGGTATGTGTATCTAGGCACAGAAAGGAAGACGAGAGAGGCTAAAAGGCTTACTCTGGTTCTCTCTGGCAGTAGGATGTTAATGGTGGTTTTCATTTTCTTTTTTTTATCCTTTTCTGTGCTTTCTCTACATATGGATCTCAATCTAATCAAAGATTTGTTAAGATGCATTTCTGGGCTGGGGATACAGCTCAGTTGGTAGAGTGCTTGCCTCACATGCACAAGGCCCTGGGTTCAATCCCCAGCACCACACACACACTCACACACACATAAAAATAAAAAAAGAAAGATGCATTTCTAAGATGTCTTTGTGCACCAGTCCCCCTCCTTCTCCTGTGCGGGTCCCCAGGACTGTCCTCCCGCTGATCAGCACAGAGGACAAATGCCATGTCACCCTTCTTCCCTGCAGGAGCCATCCCTGCCCAGTCCAGGGCAGCTGCTGGCCAAGCCCCTGACCCAGCTGGATGGTGAGAACCCCCAACTTGCTCTGGACATCAACAAGGTGGTGAGTGACACATTGGGGAGGGGACAGTGTGGACCCTCCAGGGACAGGGCAGCACATGAGAGTCCTGTCCCTCCTGCTCTGGCCTGGCATTGTGTGGCAGATGCTGCGGTTCCTGGGAGACGGGTCCCTGCAGTCCTGGCAGGAGCAGACCATGGGTACCTACCTGGTGAGGCAGGGGCAGCGCCGGCCAGGGCTGCGGAACGAGCTCTTCAGCCAGCTCGTGTCCCAGCTCTGGCAGAACCCTGACGAGCAACCGAGCCAGCGCGGCTGGGCCCTCATGGCTGTCCTGCTCAGCGCCTTCCCCCCAATGCCCGCCCTGCAGAAGCCACTGCTCAAGTAATGGGATCGGCAGCAGGGGACCTGGGGGTCAGGGTCCACACGCCTCTCCTCTACTGCAACCCGGTACTGTCCCTGCAGATTCGTTTCGGACCAGGCCCCCCAGGGCATGGCGGCAGTATGCCAACACAAGCTGCTGGGAGCCCTGGAGCAGACACCGCTGGCCCCTGGGGCTGCACGGGCCCACGCGCCCACCCAGCTTGAGTGGAAGGCAGGATGGCGGAGGGGCCGCATGGCGCTGGATGTCTTCACCTTCAATGGTGATGGCCCCCTCCTGCCAGGCCTCCCCGCCCTCTACCCTCTCGGCTCCCTTCCTGCTCTGGTCTTCCTGCTGCCCCCCGCCCCATGTCACTCTGATCTCCCCCCTCCTCTGCTTTTGGATTCCTCCCTGGACAGTAGCCCCTGGCTGCCAGGGTGGACCCTGCTGTCCCTCACCCTTGTCCCACCTCCTCCCCTGCAGAGGAGTGCTATTCGGCCGAGGTGGAGTCCTGGACCACAGGGGAGCAATTTGCCGGGTGGATCCTACAGAGCAGGTATGAGGATCAGGCTGGGGGCCATTGGGACCAGAGCTAACGCTTGTCCCCATCCTTGTTCTCCCTCCCTCGTGCCACACACCTCCTAGGGCTCAGGGACTGAGGCTACTCCCCAGGGTCAGGGAGGGGGCTGGGTTAAGGTAAGTGAGTGGGTCAGACCGTGGATTCCAGATGGGGAGCAGAGTGGAGGGGATGCGCCAGAGCCCGGGTCCAAATCCTCACTCAGTAGTTCTGTGGATGAGGGCAGCAGAGCCGCGGGGTAACGAGGAGGGCTGCCGGCGTTGCCCAGCGAGACCGGAGCCCTGCAGCCCACTGACGATGCCGATGCCGAGGGCCGGAAGGGCCTGGGCTGCCTCTCCTTGCTCCCTGCCCCTGCAGGATGGTCATCTGACTCACTGACCAACTCCCTACTGCATGTTGCTCTTCCACCCAGAGGCCTGGATGTGCCCCCTCGAGGCTGGTCTGTGTCACTACACTCTGGGGATGCTTGGCAGGACTTGGCTGGCTGTGACTTTGTGCTGGACCTGATTGGCCAGATGGAGGACCCTGGGGACCCAGCAGGTCCCCGCAGCTACCCCATCACCCCCACTGGCTTGTAGGTCTACCCATGCCCTCCATCCCTGGTCTGCCCTCCCCTGGCTAGTGACCCCTGTAGTCACCCTGTCACACCCTGAGGCAGCATAGGTACTGCTACAGACCCAGCACTGCCCCCAGCCTTCCCCACCCCATCCCCACAGTTTGGGTGCTACTCTCTGCCTCAGCAGCCCCGTTAGCTAGACCTACTGGTTTCTGCAGAGCCGAGAACATTCCCCCTGCCCCTGGTGTCCAGGCCCCCTCGCTGCCTCCAGGCCCACCTCCAGGTCCAGCCCCAGCACTGCCCAGCAGAGGCCACACAGGTAAGGCTCGCTGAGTTGGCAGAGTGCTGGGAATGGGAGTCCAGCAGCCCTAACTCTGGCCGGATGCTCCAAACTGTCCCTGCCCCACAGGGGAGGCCCGGACATCGGGGAGCCTGGATGGCTTCCTGGACCACATCTTTGAGCCTGTCCTTGCCCCAGGCCTCAGTGTGAGTGTTCCCTACATCCTGGCCGTGCCTCAACTTGCTGGGGCCTCTGCTGCTCCTTCCATTTTTCCCAGGCACTAGTTCTGACACTGTGACTATTGTCCCTTCAGGATCTGGAACAAGGCTGGGCTCTGAACAGCCGCATGAAGGGAGGGGGTGCCATCGGGCCCATGCAGCAGGGCTACCCCATGGGTGAGTGTGGGGTTGAATTCCATCCAGGGCCACCTGGCCCAGTAGCACAGTCAGGGGTGGCCTGGACCCCGAGGCAGCTGGGACAGGGATTCCAGCCAGCACCCGGGGGGCTGATGCCCTTGCTCTTCTCTTGGCCTGGGGCTGGAGGGAGATTGTGTGTGAGCTCAGGCAGAGACTGACCTGGAGCCTGGTTCTTTAGTGTACACAGGGATGATGCAAATGCCTGGATACCAGCCAGCTATGATGCCTCCACCAATGCCCATGATGCCAGCGGTGGGCACAGTCCCCACCATGCCAGGTAAGGCCAGGCAGGGGGCATCAGGGTCCCTTGTAGCAGCTAGCTTTGAGATTGAAGCATGAAAGGGCCTTCTAGGAGTCCCGAGGGCACAAGTGGCACTCACCTGCTCTGGCCACCTGCTGCCCCTGTAGCCATGATAGTGCCATCGCAGCCACAGCCGCAGCCACAGCCCCTGCTTCCCAGCCTGGACACGAGGCAGCTGGCAATCCAGCAGCAGAACTTCATCAACCAGCAGGCGCTGATCCTGGTGAGAGTGGCAGGGCCCATGGGGCTGCCTGGGGGAGGATGGGTGTGTGGGGTGGGGGCCACACAGGGTTCTTACCTGGCCTCTCACCCCTCCCCTGAAGGCCCAACAGATGACCACCCAGGCCATGAGCCTGTCCCTGGAGCAGCAGAACCAGCAGCGCCAACGCCAAGCCCAGGCCTCTGGGGCTGCCTCCCAGGCCCCGCCCTCAGCTGTCACTCCCAAGCCCAAGAAGCCCCCTGTTCCCCTAGAGAAGCCAGAGCATGACCTAGAAGCAGGAGGGGCCTGCTTGAGGGTGAGGAATGAAGGCCAGGTGGATACAAGGCCTGGGGAGGGTCCAAAGATGCCGGGCTGAGACACATGGGCTGGGTGCGTGTGAAGGTTTGGGAAAGGGAGCAGAGGGGGAGGTCGTGGACAAGACGTGTGCTTGCTGGGGCTGCAGTTTGCATCTCCCTTGGGCCAGGAGGAGACCTCAGAGGAGGCTGAAGACAGGCCCCAGCGCCCTAAGAGCTTCCAGCAGAAACGGGACTATTTCCAGAAGATGGGTGAGGGTGCTTAGGGTGGCAGTCCATGTGGAACTCTAACTGGCCAGGGGAGGAGAGGGTGCCCCCAGATCTCCGTCAGTATGGCCTGCCGGGGGGCCCCGGTAAGAGCTGCTGGGCAAGCATAGATGACAAGAAGGCCGTGTGGGGCATTTACAGGACAGCAGCAGATCAAGGTGAAAATGGTGAAGCCTCCAGCCAAGGTCCAGATCCCCCAGGGGGAGGAGACGGAGGAAAAAGAAGAGGAAACAGGAACAGGTGAGGCAGACAGACGGGGCCTGGGGCTCCTGCTTTTCTGTGCAGAGTTTAATGTTCTTTCTTCTTCTGGTCAGTGCTGTCCCCTTCTTCCCCTCCTCCTCCTGTCTCAGTGAAGAAGCCACTGAAACAAGGTGTAGCCAAAGCCGCAAAAGAGGCTGAGGCTGAGCCAGCTGAGGCAGCACAGCCAGCCCAGGGTGAAGGGCCCATGGTGCGCAGCTTGGGCCCCACCCCGCAGCGGCCAGAACCCAGCAAGGAAATTCGCAACATCATCCGCATGTACCAGAGCCGCCCCAGCCCTGTGCCCGTGCCCGTGCAGCCAACCAGGTCAGCCCAGGGAGTGATGGCTGGCCTGCTTCTCTCAGGAAATTTCCCCAGAGACTTAGTGATCTTTTGCTTCTCCTACAAGGCCCCTCAAAACTTTCCTGAAGAAAAATGACCCTAAAGACGAGGCTCTGGCCAAGCTGGGGATCAATGGTGCCCACTCGCCCCCCTCAGTGAGTTTCCTGTCTATTTTCTTCAGGGCATGGTCTGATCTACTCGTGGGGTGAATTTAGCCTTGCCAACTGACCCAGCTCTTGTGCCTTCTCTGTCCCCCCCAGACTCTGTCCCCCAGCCTGGGGAAGGGCCCACCACCAGCTGTGGCTCCCCGACCCAAGGCCCAGCCACGGCTTGGGCCCTCCAACTCCATCAAGGAAAAGCAGGGGCCCCTTCGGGATCTGTTTGGCCTAAACCCTCCCACTGCCCAGGAACCCCTACTGCCACCAGCACCCCCACTGCCTTCATCCGAGGAGCCCAGGACCCCTTTGGCAGAGCCTCGCGGTAAGGAATCCCATCCCCCTGTGCAGTGGGGCCTCACTGGGTCAACAGCCTCTGGGGACCCCATGGCTGAAGTCATCTCTACACAGCTGAGGTCAGCTGCTTGGGCTTTTGGACTTTGGAGCCATGGAGCCCCAGCTTCCGCATTCCCTCCCCGGGCAGGGCTCAGGAACCCTGGGCCTGTCACTGAGGGACTGTCAAACACAGAGTGTTGTCCAGGATGCAGACCTGGCAGCTCTATGGGGAATTCAGTGTTCATGACTGATGTGTGCAGGGACACCAGGGACATCTAGGGCCAGAAATGGAGGCAGGAGATAGTGCTGAGTTCAGGAGTAATCCAGCTGGGGGTTGAGGGAGGCAGGCAAGGACAAGGGTCCTCCCTCCCTGAACCCCTGGCCTTCTGGCCCTGGCAGCCCCTCACCTGAAGCTCCTTATCCTCCCTTGACAGTCTTGTCAGAGCCCATGGGGGACCGGGGCATCTCCACCCAGTTCCTTGTGCCCTCTGGCAGTGTGTGCTTCTCCTATGCCAGCGCCCCCTGGAAGTTGTTCCTACGCAAGGAGGTGGGCATCAAAGTGGGCATCAGAGGTGGGCCTTGGCCTGGCCTCTTTGGGCTGGGGATCCCGACCTGGCACTCCTCATGACCCACCTTTTCAGGGCTGGTTTCCCAGTCTGTGCCTGAAAGAGCAGAGGTGGGCTGGGTAGGACACAGGCCCACCCAATCTCTACTCTTTCCCCTTCTCCTCCAGGTGTTCTACCCTCGGGAGAACTTCAGCCATCCCTACTGCCTCCGGCTTCTCTGTGAGCAGGTGAGGGCTGGGCTCGCCTGCCAGCCTGCCACGTCTGCAGCCAGACAGCATCCTGTGGCCCTTAGCCCAGCTCCTAGCTCGGGTTAACACCCGTGTGAGGGGCATAATAGCAATGGCACTTTTCGTGTGCCCAGCCCTGACTCTTAGAGTCCTTTACAGAGTGAAGAACATGATTAACCTAGTTTTAGCAATGAGGTCCTGGTACACAGTAGGTGCTTCATAAATGGTGGTTGTTGTGTTGACACCTATGAATGCTCCTAGGGCTGTGCTTTTGCTCCCAAAAAGTAGCCTCCTTTCTCCCTCTGGCCACATTCTGTTCCTTTAGGGCAGCTCGCCTCAGCTGACCCAACAGTGGCAACCAGTGGGGGAGGGACAGAGAGACGAAGGGTAGGAGAGCAGGTGACTGCTGGCAAGGGGCAGGGAGCTGCCTGGGCTGGGGAGCTCTCTGTCCCTCCTGACTCCTCCTGGTCCTCCACTGGGCCCTCCAGTCTTTCCTCCCTGTATGTCCATGGCTGCTCTGGGGTGGGCTCTGGCCTCAGGACCTGTGGTGGTGACCACTTGGCTCTATTCCTAGATCCTGAGGGACACCTTTGCTGAGTCCTGCATTCGGATCTCCCAGGACGAGCGGCACAAGATGAAAGACCTGCTGGGTATGGGTGCAGGGACACTGGAATCCGGGAGCTGGAGTGCCAGGGGCTGGGCTGGCCCCAAGGGAGGATGTGGTCACGGGAACCCTTTGAGATCAGGGACCTGCCTGCAGGAGACTTGGAGGTGGGCCTGGACTCCCTCGCCACTGTCGAAGACAGCGTCAAGAAGCGCATTGTGGTGGCCGCACGGGACAACTGGGCCAGTTACTTTTCCCGCATCTTCCCTGTCTCGGTCAGTGGGGCTCTGGGAAGGGCCAGGGTTGCACCCTGAGTCTGGGCCCTCCACAGGCGGGATGAGTGCTGGGGGAGGTGTGCCAGTGGCCCAGTGCAGGTCCAGGGAATGAGCAGTGCCAGACTCCAGGAGCCTGTCCCTGACCTACCCACCTTCCTGGCAGGGCGAGAGTGGCAGCGACGTGCAGCTACTAGGTGTTTCTCACCGAGGGCTGAAACTGCTCAAGGTGACCCAAGGCCCCAGCTTTCACCTGGACCAGCTGAAGACACTCTGCTCATACAGGTGGGCTGGCCTGGAGCCTAGGCTGAGGGTGGGGTGGCAAGATGACCCCCAGCTCATGCTCCATCTGTGTGTAGCTTTGCTGAGGTGCTGGGTGTGGAGTGCCAGGGCAGCTCCACCCTAGAACTGTCGCTGAAGAGCGAGCAGCTTGTGCTGCACACAGCCCGGGCCAGGGCCATCAAGGCCTTAGTGGATCAGTTCCTGAGTGAACTCAGGAAGGTAAGTGCAGGCCGGGTGCTGGGTCAGAGGGCAGCCTGCATCTTGTATCTCAGCCTCTCTGGCTTCCCTGGACTGGGACTGGGGGTTTAGGCTGGATCCCTGGAACTTCAGGGTGCTGGGTGGAGGGAGAGGTCAACTGGGGAGAAGGCGGGGTGGGCAGGCTTGCTGCTTCTGGCTCGCTCACCCACCTGCCCACAGGACTCCGGCTATGTCATCGCCCTGCGAAGTTACATCACTGATGATCACAGCCTCCTAAGCTTCCACCGTGGGGACCTCATCAAACTATTGCCAGTGGCGGACCTAGAGCCAGGTATTCCCCAAGGAGGGCATCCTACTGGCGAAGCCTGCTTAAGCTGGCGCGGCCAGCTGGGTGAACCACTGTCTTGGGCATGCCTTCTAGGCTGGCAGTTTGGCTCTGCCGGGGGCCGATCTGGACTCTTTCCTGCTGACATGGTGCAGCCGGCTGCCGCTCCCTACCTTCCCTCCCCTGAGCAGAGGAACGGCTGGCGGCGCAAAAGTCAGCCTCAGCTGGGAGAGCCAGGTCCCACTCAGTGGGACAGGGCCTCGGAGGTGAGAAAGACAGGAGAGGCAGAGGCAAGAGCTCTCTAGAGTCAAGGAAGGAGAGTGTGATTGCCCCAGCGGCTGCCTGCCTCCTGTGCCCTCCAGTGGCCTGGTGGTCAGTGCTTGGTGCATTGCTGTCCCCCCTCTGCCTTCTCTTGCCTTCTTTCCTTGTTTCCGAACCAGCAAGTCTGTAAACCTCCCGTAGCAGGGGCTGGACCTAACCCTCTGGCGCCCACATGGTGCTTATTTCAACACAGCTATCAAGGATTCTCAATAAACAGTCTTGACTTTCTTGGCTTCTGGTGTTACTCCTCTCGGGTCTGGCAAGACTGGGACTGGGGCTGGGGCTGGGGCTGGGTAGGGCCTTGGGGACAGGTTAGTGGGCACTCAGGTGGCACCAGGTTTCCTGTGCTCCCAGCGCCCTGCTCGCCCCTGGAGACAGGCACACAGTGATGATTCAGAGGCCACCAGCCTGCCCTCCTCCATGGCCCATGCCTCTCTGTCCAATGACTCCCGCAACTACACCATGCAAGAATTTGCCCTGCACTACTTCCGGAAGCCTTCCACTTTGTGAGTGCCCTGGGCCAACCCCTGTGCCTGTCCCCAGCCTTCCCAACCCAAACCCCCAGCCCACAGCCACCTGGCTGGTGCGTGCCCACCCTCTCCATAGCCTAGAACAAGGGCAGGTGAGCCAAGCAAGCAGGGCTGTCCTTTCTTGTGTCTGCATAGGCTGGACCAGAGAGGTGGCAGTGCCCAGGGGAAAGTCATAACCAGCCTGGTGCAGTACACCAAGGTAAGGGGCCAGGTGGGGAGGAATCCGGCCAGTGTCTCTGTCTTTTGACCAACATTGGTCCAAGACCCACAGCTGAGCCTCTTCTGCCAGTCTCCCATCCAGGAATCTCTCATCAGACTTAGTGATGAGGACATGAGCAAGCAGGCTGTGGCGGGCTTCCAGGGTGAGTGGTGTGGGCATCCTGGGTCCCCATGTCGACAGTGCCTTGGGCCTACACACCTGGTCCCCCTTCCTCCCTAAGCTCTACCTGGCTCCTCCCCAGTTTGCCAAGTCAGACATGCTTGCTGGTGGTTCCTGTGCCCCAGGGTCCTCCCCCACTTGTGTTCTCACCCACAGGTTGTGGGTTTTTTGGAGTTCGGGGCTGGAAGGCAGTGGATGGGTCCAGCTGACAGCTTGTGCTGTGTGTGGCCTTGGGCACCCATGTGATTTCCTTGAGCCCATTTCCTCCCTGGTAAAGCTGCCCTGCCCGGCACATGGGCATTTGGAGAGTGAGGCATCAGATGGCAGGTGAAGGCCCATGCAGAGACGGCATGAGCCAGGCCAGGCCCCAACCCAGCTCACCTCGCTCCTCATCCTGCCTGCAGCTCTGATGCAATTTATGGGGGACAAGTCTAAGCCATGGGGCAAGGAGGAGATGGACCTGCTCTATGACCTGCTGAAGGTATGGAAGAGCTGTGTGTGCTAGAGGCTGGGCAGACACCTTGAGCCCTGAGGGCCTCTTTCTGTTCTGCCTGCGCCTCAACAGGATCCCCTCCCCTTGGTTACTGTTCCTTTTAATCAGTCAAATGTATCTGCTGGGAGCATGGCTGTGAACCCAACAGGCAAGACTGGGACTGGGGCTGGGGCTGGGGCTGGGTAGGGGCAGTGCTGCTGTAGGGAGAAGACTCTGTGACAGAGATCTGGAGGAGTGAGCCATGTGTACACAGAGACAGGACATCGAGGCAGAAGGAAGAGCAGGGCGCAACAGTTGTGACAAGGCTGTGCACCTCAGCACCGACAGAGCAGCATAGCTGGACTCTGATGAGAAGAGGGAGGGGGTGGGGACAGGCAGGGTACATGGGTCCAGGTCACAGCAGGGACTTTGATGGTGTACTGACAGGAATCACTGAAGGGTTTTGAAGAGAGACTTGGCTTACATTTCCCATCCTGCTACTGCTTGAGATTGTGGGGTTTAAGGGCAAAAAGAAGTTACTGCAGTGATCCCAGATGAGAGGGTGCTAGGTCAGGATCAGAGGCAGCAGCAGAGGGACAAGGGGAAGATTCAGAGCCCACACCCCTTGCCCCAGCTTGCAGTGGGTGCAAGGGGATAGAGCAGGGACTGTCTCTGGTGAAGAGCAGGTCTGGGTTTCTGGAGGGTCCGTTTTGGACATGTGAGGTCTGAAACTCAGACTTCAGATTAAAGGGGTCTGGGATTCAAGGGGGCATATAGTCTAGATAGAGGCAGGCACCTGAGACCATCAGGGAGGGTGCAGAGAGAGGCTCAGGGCATCACAGTGGTGGAGGCCAGGGAGACAGGTGGATCCAGCAAAGATGACCAACAGACCAGAGAAGCAGGTAAAGAAAGCAATTTAAAGAAGGTGACCAGGGTTAGGATATGGTACCTCAGGAGGCTCTGGGTTCCATCCCCAGCAACACACACACACACACACACACACACACACAGTTGTTCATATGCTTCCAGCTGCTGAGACAGAGAGGTGACCACTGGGAGGTCACCTTGATTGGGCCCCTGCCTGGGACCATAGCAGAATCTCTTCCTGACTTTAGACCCCATGCATCCCTCACCCTGTGGGCCTGCCTACTTGCCATTCTTGTCTCCACAGCTGTGCAGCAAGGAGGACCTCAGGGATGAGATGTACTGCCAGGTCATCAAGCAGGTCACAGGACACCCCCAGCCGTGAGTGGGCACAGGGGTGGGGACCTCAGGGGGGGCAGTATGGCACTGTAGTCCAGCCACCTGCAGCCCAGGCTTTCTGTCCCACAGGGAGCACTGTGCTCGGGGCTGGAGCTTCCTCAGTCTCCTCTCGGGCTTCTTCCCCCCATCCACCACGCTCATGCCCTATGTGACAAAGTTCCTGCAGGACTCAGGCCCCAGCCAAGGTGCTGGTGGGAATGGAAGGGGAAGGGGCTTTGGAGGCTGGGAACCCACTGGCTGGGGAGGGGTTTGGACACACGTGACCTCCTTCACCATGGCCCCTCTGCAGTGCTTGCCCGGACCAGCCAGGAGCACCTCCAGCGAACAGTCAAGTATGGGGGGCGTCAACAGCTGCCCCCCATGGCTGAAATGAAGGCTTTCTTGGTACTGGGAGTGGGTGGATGCCTTCTGTGGCTTCCCTGGGTTAGGGGGCAGTATGGGACTGCTGGTTACTCAGCCTACATTCTGTTTCCACAAGAAAGGGCATGCAGTCCGCCTTGTTGTGGTCCACCTGCCTGGCGGTGTGAATTATAGGACAAATGGCCACATGTTCACGGTGAGCAGGGGGGCCAAGGGAAGAGGCCCTGGGCCTCAGCTCTGGGCTCCCAGCCTCCTTCCCCCATCATCACAGTCCCATCACCGTGCACAGGTGGCAGGAGAAGTGCTGGAGGAGCTGTGTGGGCAGATGGGCATCAGGGACCCCCAGGAGGTGGAAGAATTTGCCCTCTTTCTCATCAAAGGGGAAGGTGAGTCCAGGGAGAAAAGGGAAGAGCAGCCAGGCTGGGTCTGGGGAGGAAGCCTCACCTGGGGGCCATTCTGCTCACAGGAGGTAGCTTCTGTGCTGGGGTGGCAGGGTGGGCTGTAGGCAATTCTGACCTGTGCTCCCCATGTAGGTGAGCTGGTTCGTCCCCTGTGGCCCCACGAGTACCTCAACGGAGTGATGGTGCACCAGGATGTGAGCCTGCACAGCCGGCGGCTGGGCTGGGAGACCCCACTGCATTTCAATCATCCCACCTACATCAGCACCCACTATGGCCAGGTCAGTCCCCGCCCCTGGGGCTGCTATCCAGTGCTGCAACAGCTTGGGGGCGGAGTCTTCCTGGGCAACATCTAGGGCCCTTCTCCACGAGGATCTGGATCTATGGCAGCTAGAAGGGGCTGCTGGCAGAAAGGGTTTGAGCTCCTGGGGGCTTTAGGCTGCCCCCCCTCATGGCCTTGCTCCCACCAGGTGCTGCGGGACTACCTACAGGGGAAGCTGATGGCCAGCGCCCAGGCAGAACACCAACTTGCCCGGCTGGCTGCCCTTCAGCACCTTGGGAGGGCCAGCAAGAGCCCCCCCTCAGGGTGTGTGAGCTTGGCCCCCACACCTGTTGTGTCCCCACCCACCTCAGCACCAGCCTGAGCTTCTCCTCCAGACCCTAGCCCCCTCCCTCTTCCAAGGCGACGGTCACTCCACTAACCCTTCCTGGCCCTACTCAGAGTGGCCTGAACAGCCAAGGCAGTGGATATCTGACCTCTTTACCCCACCCCAAGCTTCTCCAGGGTGAGGCCCTCACCTCATTCATGTGCATGATCTCTTGTCTTACCCATAGTAGGCACTATTACCTGGCACCATATGCCCAGCCCTACACCAGATGGTCATTGGTGGTGGGATTGACTGACCTCAGCTCTGTACCCTAGGCAGGACCTACTGGCTTATATACCAAAGCCTCTACAATGGCAGGTGAATATGGCAACTATAGAGAGATTGATGGGTCAGGAGCTCAGGCAGCTACAAGGACACAGCCCCCAGGAAGCACAGATCAGCTTCATTGGTAGGTCTGATGCAAGGAGGTCATGGGGTGGAGGCTAGAGGGGTCTGCCTGCCCTTACCTGCCCCAGGGAACAAAGCAGGGCAGGCTCCTGGCCCCTGAAGTCAGAACCCTTGCCCTGGCCCTCTCCACTCACAGAGGCCACAAGTCAGCTGCCCCTCTTTGGCTACACTGTGTACATAGTGCTTCGAGTGAGCAAGCTAGTCCTCCCAGGACCTGCCCTCCTGGGGCTCAACCGCAGGCACCTCATCCTCATGGACCCCAGCTCCCAGGTGGGCAAAGCTCCTGCCCTGGTGCTGGCCCAGGATTCAAGGGCCATTCCTCTGCCACTATGGATTGAAGCCCCACCCCAGAAGAGCCAAGCTTTGCCATCTCTATAATCCCCAGAAACTGTGCTGCTCCATAGCCCTGAAGGACCTGCAGCGGCTCCGCCTGCTGAGTCCCCTGGAGGAGGAAGGGCCCCCTGGTCTGGAACTCAACTATGGCTTGGCCGACAGCCCTCAGACCATCTGGTTGGAGCTGCCACAGGTGAGTGGCCAGGGCTTCAGTCACCCTTTGGAAGGAGGATGAGTGCCTCCAACCAGCTCTGGTGTGCAGTGGGACCCACTGCACTGTGAGCAGTGCCCACTGCTCAGGAGTGGTGTGGGCAGGGGCGGATGGGAGCTGGCTAGGGAGCCTAATGCTGACGTGCCTCTGCCCAAGCAGGCCCAGGAGCTACAGAACACCATCATCTTCCTGTTGGATGACAGTATATCTTCCACTTAGTGGCCTGGCCTCAACTGAGGGCCTGGGGTTGGACAGAAGAGGCAGCAGCCTCTGCCTGGCCCAGGTCTCTTCCAGATGGTCCGCCTTACAGGTCATTCCGGTTTGGACTTCATTACTTGACTCTGCTCTGGAACCCACCACAGAATAGCCTGGTTGGCCCAGGTGAAGGCTGAGGCAGGGGACGCCACAGTGACTTCAACTGGGAATAAAAATAGCCACACTCCCTCCAGGGTGGGGTTGGGGAAGGGAAGAGCTGTAGGAACTCAGTCCAGGCATCTGATGTTGCCCAGCCTGGAGGAGAGGCCCATGTTGCCACCCAGGCTCAATGTCAGCATGAACCTAGGCCTGGAAGAAGCAGCTGCTGAGGAAATAAAACTCCTGAGGAAAGACCTGTGTGTGTGTGTGCACGTGCCATGTGCTGACAAACAGGACTTTATTCTTGTCAACATCTCAGTTAGGCCTGTCCTTCCTGACTAGGAGTTTAGCAGGGGGGGGCCTGGCAGCTGCCCTCTCCCCATAGCGCTGTACCTGTAATCTCAAGGGAAGCGGGTGTGGAGCACCTGGGAGGGCCCAATACCTTGGAGAGGAGGGCTTCACTCCTGGCTGAGACCCATCCTATTAAGTACAAGATAGAGGACCCTTTCTTCTTCCTCTTAACCTTGTAGCAGTCACACCACCCTCCCCTTCTAACCTGGGGATCTGGCCCAGAAAACCCAGCCATGAGGGTCAGGAGAGGCAAGGAGGCTCTAAAAAAGGCCACAAGCTTTGCAGGCAGAAAGCTGGGCAAACCTCTGGCCTCTGACTAGATTTGAGAGGGTCTGGGGCCATCTCCAAAGCAAGCTGTGATTAGAAGTGGGAACGACCCCGAGAAAGATGGTGCCCCAGGCACCAGCAGGCTGGCACAGCTGCCCAATTCTGCATGAGGCCCAGGCTGGTCCATGATGGAGTCCGGGCAGGATGCTGGCCCTGTCCAGCCAGTGGTGGGGTCATGTCTGTGGGCCACACAGGCTGTGCCAGTCAGCTTCACTCTCGCACCGGGTGTGTCCATGGAAAAACTGCTTGATGAGGCTCTGGGCCTCTTCCTTCACTGCAGATTTGGGGCAGGAGTTTGTAATAAGTAAGGCCCAATCTCCTACTCAAAGAACTCCTGCACCACCTCCCAACCCTGGCCATGATGGTGCTCACCAGTCCTTCCAGGAAAGGTCCTCTGGATCAGCAAGTGTGAGAGATGGCGGGCGAAGCCTTTAAACAACTCCTAGAAGGTAGAGGGGCAACAGAACAGAGTGCAGGAACCTGCCCCAAGCCCTGGAGCCACCCACGCCCATGACCAAGGCAGGCCCAGGGGGGGCAGATGCTGGGTGTTGGCTGAAGGCTCAGCCTGCTCTGCCCCACTTGGTTCTGGGGCACCCACCCCAACCACCCATTACCCTAAGCCTGGAGAGGGCAAAGCTCCCCTTCTCACCCTACCTTGGATGCAAACTTGCCATCCTTGTAGAAGGGGGTCAGGTATCTGACCACAATATCTGCAGCCTCCTTCAAGGAGATTCCAGGAGCTGACAGCTGGCAGGGGTCTTGGGCCAGGGCATTCAAGGTACCCTGTTCACTGCCCAAGGCACTGCCCCTGACCTCTGCTAAGATGGAGGGCTTGGCTTGGGGGCGAGGTCTCTTTTGAGCCCGACTCCCTGGGTTCTCCTGGACAGGACAACAGTGAGAGGTCACTCTTGGGTTCCCTTTCACTGGTTCCTACCCCTCCTTTTGGAAGACTGTGCCTTAGCACCAGGTGGCTCCCTCTAGCCTGTCCCATCTGCCCCTGGGGTATAGAAAGAAGTAATGATTTCCCTGAACCCCTGACCAGAACTCCTGGTCTTGTCCACAGGCCTCCTCCATTCCCCTGTACTTCTTCCTTGATGATACCTGCTGGGATCTGGGCCGCTTGCCCATCTGTGTCTTCTTTGGGGAGATGAGCTGGGCTTCAGGGAACCCCTGGTCTTTGAGAGGGCAGGTGCTGGCCAGAGGGAAGAGCAACATCAGAGCTCCAGGGCCAGGTGTTCCTCAGCCCAACAGATTCATCAGAGCTTCAGAAGCCCAGTTAGTAGAGGGGATGCTGCCAGGCAAAGTCCATAGGACCCCATGACTACTGTGCCCTCACTCCCGCCCCTCCCTGTGCCCTTACCTTGGCCCCTCACTGGGACATGCCTCAGTCTGAGGAGGGTCCATCAAATATCCCCGGAGTCCATCTTCTTCCTCTGTGTACTTCTCTGAAGTCATCAGAGGTTCCTGCTTTCTCCCACAGGAGGGGCTGGCACCATCTGCCCTTGGGGCTGTAGTGAGTGGAGGTGGGTTTTCTGCCCTTTGACAGAAGAAGCGGGCAATATTCTGGGAATCCTTATGGGCTGCTGTGGCCGGGAGCTGCTGCTTCTTGCTGGCCCGGGCTTTGGTATTTGAACTTCTCCTGGAAGAGGCTTTCACCTTCTCAGCAGAGGGCCCTGCACAGTGAGCACTACCTCCAGGGTCTTCTCCTTTGGGCCCAGGGAGGGCCTCACTCACATCCTTATCCTGGATGCCAGAGGGCTGGCTGGGGGGTTCTTGCTCATCTCCCCGCACAGGCTGGGAAGACTCCTGAGTCCGAGACTTCTCCATCAGCTCAGTGGCTGTCTGGAATGGGCAGGAGCCTTTAGGGAAGCCAGCTCCCACCCTCTTGGCTTTGAGCTGTAAGGAACAAGAGGAAAGGCTCAGACCTCTAGGTCCCCTGGAGGGTATTGTTGATTGCTCCAAGCTATGGCTGTTGGGGTGGGGCTCTCAAGACCCTGGGAGTTGCACAGGACATCATTTGGGAGTCAGGCTGATGGGAGAAGAGGCTGTAGTTGGCAAAAGCACAGCTAGCATAGCAGAGATGTTCCAGGGGACCCAGGGCCAGGGCTGCATCCCAGGAGAGTGCAAGAGGATGTGCCCTACTGAGGGCAAAGAAGTGGGGCCTTTCCTGGGCCCAAGTTTGGGGTGGACACACACCAGAGTGTCACTCACCGAGTACACATGGGAGGCTGGTGGGATGTCATACTCATTGGGCTCTGGGGGCTCAGCCTGGGCACTGCAGCTTTTGGCACCACCTCCCACGTCATAGAGCTGTCCATCCTTGGAGGCTCTGTGGATCTCAGCTACCTGGGCAGGGACAGACAGGGAGGTCATGGTACCTACAGGCTCCTTCTATATTCCTAGCCCAGGTCTTCCTTTCCCATGAGGTACAAGAAGAAATTGGACACTGGACAAGTTGCAGTCCTTACAGACTTGGCTAAAAACATCTCCAGCTGGCCCAGAAAGCCAGACTCTCCTCTTATAAATGGCTCTTGGGGCCAGCGGGCTAGCAGATAGCCTGCCCTTTCCTACCCTGATCCAGTGAATGTGCCCTGCCCACCTGCCCCTTGCCCTGGGCCCACCTTCCTCAGCACGCTGGCCTTGTAGAGGTTGGCCATCTTGGCATTCCGGAATGTCTCATATTCTAGCTGCACGGCCTGGGCCTGGAGTTCTGTTCTGAGGGTAGGAATGAACACAAGGCATCTGGTGGGCCCAAGACCTCTCCCTGGGATCTCCTGCTGGACCCTACACAGAGACTGCAGGGTACCTTCAGGACCTGGTGGGGATAGGCCCAGGGATTCCAACCAGGACTTTCTGGGTACCCTATGGCTTACAGGTCTTCAGCAGACACTGGCAGCCCCTAAGTGTGGTCACACCTGCCCCCTGGGGGGGGGGCTGTAGGGACTGGGTGACTCTGAAGTAGGACAGGTGTAACGAGGGGCTGCCCAAATGAGCCTGGGGGTGGGGTTTGCCCAGAGTCTCCTGAGGAACTAGTGCTCAGAGATCTCCTCTGTCCCCAAGGCTGGCTCTTGCTCTGGCCCCATAGATCTCAGGACACTCACCCATTGCTGGAACCTGTGGCTTGGCGGTTGCTGCTCAGAGCCTCCTCCAGGAGACCCAGGCAGTGCTCACGGGCCTGTAGGGAGAGGGGAGTTGTCACCTGGCCTCAGGGGAGAGTCCTGGGGGGCAGGTGAGGACTTTCCCCTTTCTTACCTTCACAGTGAGCCTAGGAATCTTTCTGCTAGAAGCCTCTTTCAGGGGACAATCTTCATCTGGGGAGAGGAAGGATGGGTTCTTCCATTCAACTTCCTGCTCTCTGGAGTCCCTGAAGACCCCAATAAGGCAACCACCATCCAAACCCAGGGCACAGCCCATAAGCCCCTGGAAACATTTCTGTACCAACCTGGGGGTATGAATTCTTCTATCTTGGGGTCTTTGCCCTGGAAGACGGCATAAAGGGCCTATGAGGCATCCTGCTCTGTTGTAGGACAGTTCCCACCCAGGACCAGGGAAGGGTGTTAGAGGGTGAAGACAGGACCACCTGGGATGCTGCATGGGTCACTGACTCCCTGCTGAGTCCCCACCTCCTTCACCTTGCGCAGGCTCATCTGCTTCTGATAGAAGAGACTCCATTCCCGCTTGTGGGCCTCATCTCTGCCCTCATCACCACTGCCTCCCGAACCTTCATCATACCTAGGAAAAAGGCTGGTTGTGAGCAACTCAGGACTGAGGTTCTGTCCTGACCACTCAGGCTGCTGGTGGAACAACGATGTCCTTCATGCCCTGGAAGCTTGGGGCAACACTGAGATCCAGGCCCCAACCTAGTCCATAGGGCAGGAGGGTAAACCACAGCACTACCATGTCTGGCCTTAGCACCAGGAGAATGACAGACTATTTCCAATGGGTTGGGGGGCCTCTGGCTTCATGGCTCCTGACCTGCTAAAGCCCCCGTAGCCCCTGCGACCTCCTTCATACAGCTCAGGGTCAAAGCCATTCCCCTGGGAGGGCCTGATGCAGGTCTTGCTCCAGCTGCTGCTGTGCTCCAAGGCGTCCAGCTGTTTCCGCACAGCAGCAGGGTTTTGACAGTAGTCGCAACCTTTGGTGCAGGCAGGCGGAGCATCCCCAAAGTACTTGGCAATGGCAGCATGGCGGCACCTGGAGCAGGCAATACAGAAGAGATGAGGGATAAGAGATGAGGACCCAGGCAAGCTAGCATTTGCTCACCCCAGCTCCAAAAACTGGCTGAGTGTCACTGTCCAGCACCACACTTGGCATCTCACACATGCCACCTCATGGGGGCCTCACAAGACATATTTGATTTTGCCCATTGTATAATTGGGGACAGTGAGGGAAGAAGCTTTTCCAAGGTCATATCTATATATGTACCCCAAGAGCAAGGATATAAGCCCTATTCTGTCTATTACTCCTCTGGCCCCTGGGACCCTATCCTCCGGCAGTAGGTGCCCTTGGAAGAGTTCAGGCTCTGATACAGATGCTGGCTCTGCCATCAAGGCTGTGTCCCTGGGTAATCATCTCACCTTTAAAACCTACAGGTTCTCAATAAAATGGTGCAGCAGGACGCTGGCCTCAAGCTGTGTGAGGACTGAGAAGGGATGCTCCGAAGGGCATTAGGATACAATATTACTTCCCACCCTTCTCTGGGTCAGAAGGGGAGGGAATAGTAGGAGAGGGCCCCACTCCAGCCTCAACACTCTGCTCTGCTTGTCTCTTGATGACTTATTCCTTGTGGACCCTGATAAGCCTGTGTCCCAGCCTACTGTATCCAGGCCGAGACTGGGAGCTGCACAAGGCGTAACTATCGAGAGAGCTGGCAAGCAGGTGGTTCTGAGGGCCGGCACCGTACCGACTCACTGGTGAGCATTCAGCTAAGGAGACGTGGCTTCACTGGAGTCCCCTCCTCACCCCCACTGCCTTGACCCTGTCTTGGCCCTCTTGGGGTAACTGCCCAAGCTAGGAACAGACAGCAGCTTCCATCTGGCCCAGCAGGGTCTATTTCTGCTCCAATCCCCAGACTGAGGCCCCACCAACCCTCAGGCAGGTACAGAGGCCCTGGAAGGAACCATAGCTTTATCAGGGTAGTTACAATAGCCATTCCTGCCACTGAGAAGGTAGCACAGGGTAGAAGAGCCCAAAAGGGGAGGCTGGAGCAGAGGCAGGGCTGTCTGGGGCACCAATCGCAGGGATAAGAATAGCTGGTGCCAGATGCTCTAACCAGAAGTCTTCTCAAACGGCAGTCTCAAGGAACAAAAGCTGAATGTGACCAGCCCCCAAAGCAGTAGGGTCAGGTCACCCTCTAGCCAAGAGGACACAGCTCTGAAGGTAGATAGGAGCAGCCAGACAGCAGAGGTAGCCACCAGAGGGTGCTCTCATGCCCACTCCTGCCAGCCCTGGATGAATATGACACATATTACCTCCACTTGAGTCCCCTTGTCTATACAGTGACTGCCTGTCTGTCTCTGGGAGGCTCAGGCATTCAAGTGGTGTGGCCACAGCGGTTTGCCTCCTCCCTACCCCCCAAGCCCTGACTCACTGGGGTTTTGTGTTCAGATTCAAAGAGCTCCATTGACTGCGGGGCTAGGGTCAGTTTCTCTCCCAGGAGACTGGTCTGCTGGGTGGCACGACCAGCCAAATGTCAGAGGGCCCCAGCCACTGGGCTCTGGGGCCAATCCCTGACAGCTGGGCCAGGAGTCCGTGGGGGAAAGCTAAGCAGAAAGAAATCAGCAGTGTCCTTCCTCTTAAGAAGAGTTCGATGTCCCTCACAGGGCAAGCAGACCACTCCCAGGACACCAGGATTCCCAAAGACTTCCCAAGACACCTCTGGGTGTTGGGTGGCCTGCTGGCAACGCCTGCCTGTTTGCTGGGGTAGCCCAGCAGTCCCTCACTATTTACTTTCTTTCCTCAGAGAGGCCAAAGGGAGGAACAGTGGCTCAAGGTACAAATCGTGGGAGCTGGGGACACAGGACTGAATAACACTCCTGAGGGCGGCAGTGGGGAGCCCAAGGGCAGGGAAAACTGCTCCACTCTCTTTCCCTGAGGGCAGAGGATGAGCCCCTGGGTCATCTACTCAGAACCAGAGCCCAGCACCTGTCATCAGCCAACCAGGCCCAGCCCACTGGCTAGAGGGAGGGGAGAGGAAGAGGAGGAGGAGGAGGAGGATCCCAAAGCCCACTTCCCCAGCAAGGAAAGCCACTGGGTAGAAGTTGCAGGACAAGCTCCAGAGAGGGTTCCCTCTGGCTCCCCCTCTCGACGGTAATTTGAGACTTACATCTCCACGACAACCAACAACAAAAAAGCCGAGGCTGTCGGACAGCAGCTGGCTGTCAGCCTCAAGGAGGAGCTCCAGGCTCCAGGAGCTTGTGCTGAGAAGTGCCCAGGGGAGCTGCGGAGGGCCAGGGAAACGGTGTGCACGAAAGAGATACGAGGTGGTGGCCAGGGGCCCGAGGGGAGGCACGCAGACACCCTGATCCGGGCTTCCTTTCTTGCCTCCCCAACAGCTACGTTCCAGGTAAGTGGTGCTGGCCACAGAGAAGGGGGGAAAGGAAGACAAGGGAACAGCCAGGGTCTCCTGCACTGGGGTGGGGGGCCACATCTACCACAAACAGGGAGAGGAAAGTCTTGGAACGCGTCTAGTCACCTCCTCACAGGGAAATCCGACGTCTCCTGTGCACCTGGGCTCTCCCTTCCCCTGGGACCTTTGTGAGGGTAGGGTGGGGGCCTCTGCCCCAAGTGCTGCCCTGCCGCCTGCTGTGCAGCAGAGGGCCCAGGCTGCTGACTCTGCAAGTCAGTTTAAGCTTTTTCTATTCAGTGGGCTTTGGAGAGGGATTTGGCTGCCCCGCCACGCATGCCCGCTGAGCCCCCATTTTCCCCAGGATTAGGCCCGAGTCCTCCCCTCCTGGGTTCCCCTAGTGGAGGAGGCACAGGGCAGGGTATGTCCAGCCCATTCACAGCCCCCCGGGGAGGCAGCAGGACCTCAAGCAGCTCTGCCCACCTGTGTCCTGGACAAGAACAACAGCTGCCATCTCTTTTGGAGGTTTGGCCCACTCAATAACAGATGTTCCCACCTAGGGCTTGGCCCAAGAAGGTGTCCCTGGGCCCACTTAGATCCCCAGGAGCCCCCAGATCTCCCTCTGGCAATGAGTTCTGAACACTGAACCACGGCCATGTACACCCGATTCTAAACTCAGGATTGGGCTGGGAGATGGTTATGAAAGGTGTGAGGCTGGGGAGGGACCACAGGTATTCAGATCCCTGTGGCACCACAGAGATGCTGTGACCTTGAGACAGATATCTGGTTCTTCAGGCAGCACTGAGCACTTCCCTCCTGGGAAGGGCTCCACAAGTAGAGGCTACTTACCCCTTCTGCCTCCCTGTCCTTACATCAGAGTTAAAGTCCCCGACACCCCTAGACAGTTCTTCCCAAAGCAAACAAGTTGGCATCTAGCAAGAAAGAAAAACAATCCAGGGAAAAGTGGAAAGCAAAGATCAGGCCAAGTGTCCTGGGCTTAGGAAGAGGCCATGGGCTTTGCCTAGCTTGGGGACTGGAAGCATGTGGCAAAGGGAGGGGACTGAATGGAGGCCAGGGTGTACCTGAGGCATCAGGTCAGGGAAGGGAAGGGCACAATGGTGAGGTGTGTCTTATCTCTAAGATACCCCAACAGGCAGGTGCCCTACATCCACTGGACACAGGTGGATGAGGTCCTTCTAGCAGTCCAAGCAGGGACAGAAAGTGGATGGCAGGAAGTCCGCCTCCTGTCCTGGGAAGCTCTGGGGTTGGGGCAATGAAACTGCCAAAGGTTCTAGTGCCTATGTTCTATTTCAAATCAGAACCAGGGCTGAATGTCCAGCACGGTGCACACCAAGTGTTTCTACTCTGCTGGCCTCTGGACCCTACAAATCTCCCACGACTGTTGGTTATTTCTCACTGGAACCATTTCTCAAACAAGATAATGCCCCACAGGGCAAGGGTGGCTGAAGCCCACCATGACAAAACAACGGGGACTGAGCAAGAAGGTCCTCGGGGCCCTGAGCACACTGTGCTTATCAGGCATGCACACACTGCCTGTCCTCCACGGGGCAGCCTGGAGTTGGACTATCAGTTTTCTGAGGAGGAAACAGACAAGCCCTGGTACCAAGTGGCAGCTGTCTGGCCTGCAGGATGCCAGTCTGCTCCATGGCAAGGCTCTCTCTGCCAGGAGATGCCACACAAAGGCTGTTGCCAAGTCCCTCCAGCACTGCCAGCCTCCCTCTCTGTCCTGCGGGCTGTCAGGACTGAGGCACTAACAAGCTTGGGGGTGGGAGAGGCTCTAGTTCCTCTGGTTCTCAGGCAGGAAGTACAGTTAAAAAAGTTTGGTGAGTCTGAGAAAGACTAAGAAAATACATAATTCTCAACTCCACTTGGCCTCCCTGCCTTCTTCCCCCAAACCTGGGAGGGTAAAGCGGCAATAGGGGCTAGTCCCAGGGCTCCCACATTCCTCTGGCCACAGCTGGGAACACATGCAGCTCCCTCCAAGATAATGGCTGGGACACATGCCACAGGGTCACCTGACGGCTGCTGGTTATATTGGGTACCAGGCTTCAGGCACTCTGTTAGTCTTGCTTTAAATAGCCCGCTGGGAAGACGCCGGGGACCTGCTGGAATGTGCCTCTTTCCTTTTTTAAGAACAAGACCCTTCAGCTTGCCCCCCACTCTCCTGCCTCTTTCCTGGTGGGCCTGTTCTGCTCAGTCATAGGGCTAAGCTTGAATGGACAAATACCAACAGCCACGCAAAGAGGACCCCAGGTTCTTAGGGGAGAACAACCATGCCCAACAGCCCCACTTCTGTGCACAGTGCAGATGGAATCCCATGGGCAACCCTGGGTCAGTTTGCTGAGTGAGGATGGCCAAGTCCAGCTGGCTAAATTCAGCTCCCAGTTGGCAGTCTAGAGAAGCCTTGGAGCCATCCACATGCATGGCCCACCGCTGGTGTGGACCGACCTCTTCCAGAGTGGAGACCAGGCCCTCTAGGCATGAGTCTGCAGCTTTCCAACTTCACAAGCCCTGGAGGACACCACCTTGTAGCCCAAGGTCTGATCAACAAACCCTGTCTTCCCTGCAGGGAAGCTTCGGCCTCAGTGTCCCTTCCCTGCCCTGGGTTCTGACTCTCAGATGGACCCGGAGTCCCCACACCACTTCTCACTAACAGCCATCTCTCCCCTCCCCCACAACCTCTCCCTGGGTCTTTGGGTGTGGCATAGAAGAGAGAAAGCTCTCCCTACCCACCCACCTCCTGCCCACTTCCTCTTTTAAGGAGTGGCTCCACTGGGCTACATTAGTCCATGTGGGCAAAGTGCCAGTCAGGTTGAAAAGCCAGACCAAGTACAAATGAAGCCGGAGGGGAGGGAAGCAGGACCACTTCTGAGCCATGAGCAAATTATTCCTTTAAGGATGAGATGCCTGGAAACCTGAGGAGTGGTAATGGCACGAAGGTCCCAGAACAGAGGGGACCACCATCCTGTGCAAGCCTGTCCCACTTGGTCAGAGAAGGGCCTCATTTGGTCTGACCAGAGGGAATGGTACTATGCTCAAGTCAGCAGGGCACTTAAGATCTGTCCTTTTGGAGACAAGTAGTATGTGTGCTCTCAAGAAGCCTGGTATGCCTCAGTCTGAAGGTGACATGGTGGTGAAGTTAGAGCTTCAGGCCCACAAGAGCAGGGCTGACCGTGCAGAGCCCAGGGGCTGCCAGTCATGGGCAGTGTCCTCAGTGGACGGCTGCTACACTAGCCTAGCTTTCTGCTCAAAGCCTGAGATGGGCCCTCACTGACAGGGCACAGGGCAGGAGGAGCCTGTCCAGTAGTGACCGCAGAGAAGTCACATAGCTCTCAGGTTACCCATATATAAAAGCAAAGAGGTGGGAGTGGGTGAGTAGCAGTATCCCAGGATTCTGTGCGGCTTCTTACTGTGCAAACTGGGGTCTGATCTCCTTTGCAGAAATGTGCTAGCCCTGAGGTAAGGCGTGAGAGAAGTCAGGGGATGTAAGCCAGAGAACCTCACACTTCTGACAGGAAGTCACTTTTCCAGGGAGCCATCATATGCCTGCTACCCCCAATGTCACTAAACAACAAGTCCCCCTGTCCAGCTTCCAGACACAACAGAAACAAACCAGAGTAAAGGACAGACAGTCCTGAAAGGCATTTCTGGGGAGGGCTAGTCGACAGTGCATGGGGGGACAGCTCCTAAGCCAGGAGACCTGCAGCTGCCTCAACTCCCCTGGCAATGGCCAGGCCCCACCCAGAGGGTGTTCATATCCACCATGTATGGCTGGATGGCCAGGGCCCAAGTAGCTGGAAAGGTGGGCATCTTATCTCTGTGTCAATGCAGAGATGAAGTGACCTACCCACGACACAGAGGAAGAGGGGAGGTGGGATGATTGAAACACTGTTCTAAGAGGGTCAGCTGGAAAAACTAGAACAGTTACTGTGAGGAAGGGAAATTCACACCAGCTGCCATCAAGTTCCTGATGGATTGTGCAGGGGAAGAGAGACTCCCTGGAGGAAGGCAGGGGTCTGACCTTCTGTGAGCAGGTGGGCTGCTCCAGCAGGAGAGTCCTTGCCATCAGGTGCTCAACAGGAGGGCAGCAGGCCAAATGCAGGTGGAGCACCAGGTCAGATGGCCCACAGTTCTAACCCTGCCTCCAGGCAGCAGTGCTGGGAGTGAGCAGCCCTGTAGCTGGGAGAAACACAGCACAGGTGCTGCCTGTTGGGTTGAGACCAGGAGCAAGGAGGCAATCAGTAGAGCCAATCAGTACATCACAATCCCCTGGCCACCTGATCTACCACATCAGGCCCAGGATTAAAGCAGCTGACTTGGTGAACCGGTTCAGGCTGGCTGGCAAAGGTTGTCCCTGGTCCTTCTCTAAAAGGGCTCTGGCTCCCTTGTGCCCACAGGAGAGGTAGAAGGGGAAAGAATCCCTGATGCACAACAGGCCTCAACTAACAGATTGAACCTGGAGACTCCTTTGGGCCTCTTGGGCACCCTGGACAGGAAGAAGCTCTCTGGGGTGGGGGTGATGGACAGGCCTCTCTGGTCAGGCCAGAACAGATCCAAACCAACAGGGGAGGGAAGTCCTGATCCCATTCAGAGAGGACCCTTCCCCTGGCAAAAACGGGAGCAGACAGTGCGATCTCTTCCCCTCACATTAGAACAATGTACCAGCAAAAAACTCTGGCTGCTGGGAGTGGGGGGTCCCAGGGGACTCAAGTTTTATATCCCCCAAACCTCCTCTCCGCAGTGTTCACTACCACTGATCCCAGCCAGAACCCCCATGAACACGTCCTCCTGCCGGGCATGTGATGAAAGGCAAACATAGGCTGGGCTCCCGAGGTCCATCTCCCCAGCCAAGGGCATTGGAGAAGGTACCCAAGTCCCAAAGACCCAGGGGCTGATAGGGGAACTGTGCCAGCCAAAGTATCCTGGCCAAGCCTAGTTGTAGTGTCTCAAGGCAAAGGAATGTACAGCAAAGTTGTTCCACCTTGCGGACAGAAACCTTCACCAACTCAGGCCTTGGCTGGCAGCCCCCAAAAGCAGGCTCTTTATGTCACTCATCCCCAGTGTCCCTGATCCAGAGCTGGGCCAGCCAGGTTGGGGGCTGAGGGTGGCCACTGAGTGGGCCCCACTAACTCCCGGCTTCCCTCAGAAGCCACCAGGGGCACAGGGGTAAGACCTGACAAACTTGTTCTGCGGGCTGCAGCAGGAGAGAGGGTGGTTTGCTGGTGCTGCCTCAGTGTGCGGCCAGCCCCGCGGAGACTCCAGGCACACTCTTTCTGCCTCAGCGCAGCCCGCAAGAACCCCAGCAGGAGCTGGTGCAGCATGGCAGCCCCTGGCTTTGTGCAGGAGATGCACTCTGTGGGTGAGAGACTGTTGAAGAAGCTGCGAGGGCTGCCCCAGGCCGAGCCCGTGGAGCTTGTGGCCTTCTCCATCCTCGTCCTCTTTACAGGCAAGTGTGGGCACTCATAGTCTCCTTAGCACCCCATGGCTCCTCCTGGCATCTGGGAGAGACCAGAGCATGGTGCTAGCTAGAGAGCTGGTGGGGGTGGAGACTGTCCCCAGATAAGGAGGAAAAGCAGTTGCCCCTTGTGGGAAACCAAGGGATTTCCCCATATCCTCTGACATTGCCCAAGTGATGGGCAATGCTGGGTAGTACTGGGAACGGGGCCCAGGGGCACTGTCAGGTTTCAACCCAGAGATGAAGGGAGCCAAGCTTGGGTGGTGGAAGAGACACCGGGAAGGAGGTCAAGGCTCGGGGCCAGCAAGGGGACAGTCAACATCCCCCGTCAGACCCTCAGGTCTTTCAGACTACTAAACCAGACCTGGGGGAGCCCTAGCATGGGTCCAAGGGCTCCTCTGGAAAGAGGGTGGGCACCCTTGCCTTCCCCACCTTCTCAGGCCCACTCTCCCATCCTGCAGCCACTGTTCTGCTGCTGCTGCTGATAGCCTGCAGCTGCTGCTGCACTCACTGCTGCTGCCCTGAGCACAGAGGCAGGAAGGTCCAGGTGCGGCCCATGACCCCCCACTGAGGGGCAGCAAGACATGGAAGGAGAAGCTGGAGAGGCTGTCAGCCTGGCCCTGTGGCCCTCGCGCCTCCAGACAAGGACCCCCCCAGCCCCAGTTCTGGCCCTGTCCCGATACCAGGATGCTGACACCTGGAGCCTCACCAAGGAAACAAGGGCTGGGACACGCACAGAACTCCACCTGCTAGTGGACACTGGGTGTTGGGGAGGAGTCCACTGCTCAAAGACTGAGGACACCACCTGGGTCTTCTGCTGACCTTCACTTTTTAACAAGGACACAGGAGTTCCCATACTTTGATGGGGACCAGCCCACATTTGTGGGGAGCTGGCCCTTGGGGCTCTACTGATCCATGCCAAAGAGGAACAAGCCAATCAGAGGGACTTTGTGCAATAGCTACTGGATCCCAACCAAGGGGAACATGTCAGTATTCTAGCCTGGTATTTGCCTGTTTATTTCCAAGTAAAAGCTTTTTGGTTATATATTTCTGAGGTTGGCTGCACTCTGTGCATCAGGAGGGCGGAGCTGGAATTCCAGGGGTGTGACCAGCGACTATTCTTTCCAGGCCACTGCTCTCCCTAAGCCCATGAAAACTGGAAAATCACACAGGGAGGAGTCCCCCTCCACAGCCAAGAAACCAGTGGAGGGACACAGCAACATTCCTGTCACCCAACAGTTAACAAGCAGTGGCTGCTGGATACCCACACTGTGCTAGGCCCAGGAAGGCCACTTAACATTTTCCACTGTCTATAACTTCTGCCTGGACACACCACACTAGCAGGCTTAAACCCCTGGATCCCTAAACTTCTGAGCTCCAAGAAAAGAGGTCAGGTCCCTAGTTTTCTCTACAACTACTTCCCCGTTTGTGGGCTCACACCTCTCCTGCCACTCACTGGCTATGTGATTCAACCTCTGAGCCTGTCTCCTCCCTGGTGAAATGGGCTCATCCTGGCACCTGCTTCCTGTAGTGCACCATGAGAATAAACAAAGATGACCTCCATCTAGCACTTAGCACAGCTGAGCATAGTTCTAAGAGCTCCATAATTATGAACTGACTTATTCTCCCCTCTAGACAAGGGACCAACCCACAGCAACATGGACCCATTTTAAAGAATGGATCTGCTAAAAGGCAATGCCCCTTCCTGCCTCCCTCCAGTTAACTTTCTCTTTGAGAGGTAGAGCTACAAACCCAGAAATGGGGGAGAGAAGGCACATGGATGTGTCTCCCCACATGCCAACGGGGCTGGACCAGAGCATCTGACAGCACCTCCCCACCAGCCCTGTGGAGCCATAAAGGGGTCTGCAATTTCCTGGACCCTTCCATCATCTGGTCTGTGCAGAACACTCCCCAGGTGCCTGAGAGCAGAGCCCTGTCATGGAGAGGGGATGTCAGCCCTGTCATCTCTAGCTGGCAATCTAAGCCACACAGGCGGGGGCAGGCAGAGCAGAAGCAGCTCTCACTAGCTGGCTCTACTTCCTGGTCTCCAGGACTCACCTGGCAGGTTTGAGTCAAAGGCCTGGGGAGGAAGGGTTTCCATCCAAAAGAAAAGAAACCCAAGAATCCACCTGTCCCTAGTAGTGTCCAAAGTAAGGGATTCTAAAGAACAACGGCAACACTGAGGTCAGTGACAATGAAGAGCTGGAATCCACTGAGGGCTAGTCCACGCCCAAGAGCTGTCTAAGCATTTCAATGCAGATCAATTCATTTAATCATCACAATACTTTAATGCCTTAGATACCATTATTATCCCCATTTAGAGGTGAGGAGGTTGAGCCTCAGTGACACTAGGTGTCCAAGCTCAACCAGCTGGAAAGTGGCTGAGCCAGCCTCTGGGTCCAGTCTGTCTGGCTCCAGAGCTCCTGCTCACCACACCCAGGGTTCTGAGGCCTCCCGGATGTAGGACAGATAAGATTCTTATTATCCTCCAGTGAGGATAATAAGAACCCTACTGCCCAAACACCCACACCCAAACTCTGTGTCAAAATGACCTTCACATGAGTTGGAGGTACCCAACAGGGAAGAGCTGGGGTGGAGCTCAACCAGGTGTCAGAAGAACAACCTCGGGATGGTGGGAGGGAGGGAGAACCCTGCATTTTTCACTCCTAGCACTGCTGGTTGGAGGGTCCTGGGAACACTTGGTTGGGAAGCAGACCAGTGCTTGCCCGATTCCTCCAGAAAGCAAGGTTTCATTGGCATCAAGAATGGCCCTCCTAAAGAGTGGCTGAGGCTGAGACTCTGCTAGGAAAGCCTCCAGTTCCCAGCCCAGTTGCTGGGAGTCAGGCACCGTGAACAATCAGGGCACACACAGGTGTCTGGCTAGTCTATGTGTACCCTCCTGTCCCATGGCAGGCAGTACAAAACTGCTGGGTCCAAATATGAGGCTGTCCCTGCCCGCGGAAGACGTGCTCCTCCTGCTCCCTGGTGAACACTGAGCCCCCCAAGCTCTGCTGGGCCAAGTGCCACGCAGGCTCCCAGCCCACTCAGGTAAACAAAGCTGCTCCAGCCCAACCCCGGGACGCACAGCTCCTAGCACAGGGCATTCCTGGAGAAGGGGGCTTGGAGAGGAGGCAGCTACACCCCCACTGTGGGAAAAATAAACACAAAGACGCTTCAGACGCGGGCTGCCTGAAGATGGCTACATATAAGGGACGGCCATCAGGTTGCCTCAGGCCTAGAGAACATCTGACTGACTCTGGTCACCACCTGTCACTGTTCCATGCCACACTGGACCAAGCCACCAGCAGTGCTTGCCAGGGCCACTGCACAGAGGCCTGGGCAGTTTCCACAGTGATCTCACCAGCCTCCTCATGCCACCCCACTGTGGCCTCTGCTCCACCAGCGTCTGCTCTCGGTTCCTCAGAAGGGCTGCGCTCCACACCAAAGATCTGTGCACTGTGCTGTGGGAGTATTATACCTCATTACAACTACAAAACCTATTGGGCAAGACTCTGGTTAGCAAAATTTGGCAGAGCACAAAAATTATTATCTGCTCAATTATTAACACTTTAAAGCAATCTACAATAAAAATCTTTGTTATGGCACAAATGAGGAACACAAACTGTAATACAAATTTCAGAGCACAACTGAGGACAAATGAATTTCATCCTTAAAAAGTTCCCTTGATCTCCTTGTGCCTGCTCCATGCCACACAACACTGACCCTAGCTCTGTCTCCAGTCTTTGTGTCTTAATTTATGCACTGCTTCCTCACAGGACAGCAGGCCGAGCAACTGAGCTTCAGTACCCTCTCTCCTCCCCGTCAGCTCATGCTCTTCACACCAACATGCCAGCAGAATTATGCCCGTGTGGACAGCAGTTAGCTGAAACAGTCAGTCCACGCACCTTTCATGTGTATGACACATTGTCTACACGTCTCATCTTTTAAACATCTTTTGGTTTTATTTTTTAGTTGTTGATAGACCTTTGTTTTATTTATATGTGGTGCTGAGAATCGAACCCAGTTTCTCACACATGCCAGGCAAGTGCCTTACCACTGAGCCACAGCCCCAGCACCTACACATCTCATTTTAAATTGAGAAAGCCCACACATTTCCTGGCTAATCCTTCTGGGGTAGGGCGAGGGTCTTTTCTCTAAATGTAGGCTGGCTGACTAGAGTCCTTGTGGTATCTATTTTGTAGTTTTGATTTAATTACAGCAGGCCAAGATGGGCTGGGGATGCAACTCAGTGGTAAAGCACTTGCTCAGTATGCACAAGGCCCTGGGTTCCAGCCCTAGCAACACCCCCCCCACACACACACACACAAACACACACACACACACAGTTTGGAGTAGAACAAGAACTTAGGCTTTGCAAAGGAATCTGAGTGTGAAAGTCCACTGAATTTTTATAATGTTCCTATTTAGTTATCATGTCTGCATCTTTTTTGACAGGAATATAATCCCAGTGATTCCAAGGGGTCACGCAGGCACCTGTAGAAACAACTTCTTTCTCTACTTACTCTGAGGCACAATGTAGTATCTCAGAGCTCAGATTCTGTACAGCTAGTTCTCAACTATAACTAGCTGGCAGTCCCAGCCCCAGGGCTCCCAGCTCTGGGCAGGTTCTCTCTGTGGACAGGTCATCTAAACCATACTTACTAGCTGTATGACCTTGAGTAAGTTACTGAACTTCTCTGTGCCTGTGTCCTGTCTACAAAACTGGACTTTTAGGCGGGTGTGAAATCCCAGTTATTAAGGAGGTTGAGGCAGGAGAATGGCAAGTTTGATGCCATCCTGGGCAACTTAGCAAGACCCTGTCTCAAAATAAAAATATAAACGGGCTGGGGAAGCTCAAAGGTAAAATGCCCCTGAGTTCAATCCCCAGTACCCCCCCCACAATAATGAATAAAATTTTTAAAAATTGGTATATTAGTTATCATTGTTGCTTCATTTGCTTATGTTACATTCGATTATGTAACTATAACAACAAGTTCAACTGCCACAAACCAGTCTGGGGACAAACAACTGACTCTTGATAAGACCCTGGCTTGACTGGTGGAGCTGAAGTACCAGGGTGTGCCAGAGACCAGCGTGCTCCACATGCCAGGGACATGAGTCAGCAAGTTCTCCACAAGGAAGTGGAAAGCTCAGGCAGGCCAGGTCCACGCAGCTCTCCAGTTAAGAAGGCCTTGTTGCACTTGCTCATCTGTCAGCCACCTGGCTACACCTGGGAGAGTCCCCTAGGAAGGTTTAAAACAACACAGCACCCTGGCATCCCAAAGACTGATGTGCGGGGCCTGGGCGTTTCTAGAGATTCTAGTGACTGTCACAAGCAGGGTTGAGGACCTATGGGCTGGAAGATAAGCTCTCAAAGGGCCAGCCCCACTCTTCTTGTTTCAGTGGCTGGCACAGTTCCTGGTCACAATAGGCCCACCCATCCTAGCTTTTATTTATTTATTTATTTTAAAGAGGAAGTGGCTCTGATCAGGACTTTCTAAGGGTATCCATTTTTTTTTTTTTAAGAGAGAGAGAGAATTTTTTAATATTTATTTTTTAGTTTTCGGCAGACACAACATCTTTGCTTGTATGTGGTGCTGAGGATCAAACCCGGGCCGCACGCATGCCAGGCGAGCGCGCTACTGCTTGAGCCACATCCCCAGCCCCCATCCTAGCTTTTAAAGCAGTTAAGGGTGGCCATGAGGTTTTGGGCTTTGTTCCCTTTTCCTAGCTTCCCAATCACACCAATGGGTAGCAACCAGCCACTCAGCAGCCAAGGCCTGGCCTGAGAGGCAACAGGCACCATCAAGAAGTGAGGCCTCCACAGTGCTCCCCGCCCCAGATTCCCTTCAGAAGCTGCAGTTAATCATTCACCACATTCCTGGAAATAAGGCCTGGGTGGCAGTCCCAGCCCCAGGGCTCCCAGCTCTGGGCAGGTTCTCTCTGTGGACAGGTCATCTAAACCAAGCCAAGACCCTGCTCTATACAGGTAAGATGGGTGGGTGGCCTGGGGTACAGGCCCCGGGTTCAGTCTCCTCCCCCACCCCACTCCAAGTCTGACTGCTCTCTGGGAGCACTTCTGAACAGGTGCCCACAGTACCCCAACAGTGACATCACAAAAGGCAGGATGCAGCTGAGAGGAGTGTGAAAGGCAGAAAGGGAGTGGTCATTGCCAGGCAACCAGCCCCAGCCCACCGCTGTTTGTTCTGGTGGCAGCAATGCAGGTCTGGTCAGGGCTGCTAGTCAAAACTAACGCCTTCCCCCAAAAAAAGTTGCTTCCTTGAATCAGGGTGAAGCTCTGGTCACCTGGCAGTCTCTTCAGTTAGGGCCCCCCAAAGCGTGGAGCTTGTAGGACAACCTTGATTTGCCCTTGTAGGTCACAAGACAGTAACAACAGCAGGTAATGACTCTTTCCTTTCTCCTCTCTACTCCCTTCAGCTAAGGGCTCACAGCTCTCCAAACACTGGTTCCATTTCGAAAAGATATTTAGATTTCCTATTTTCAGGGGCCCCCAGGGACTTTACTGAAGCCTGAGCCACTTCTTGGCTCTTGTCCTTTTTTTTTTTTTTTTTTTTTG
>NW_025999895.1:5446647-5510120 GCF_001458135.2 Marmota marmota marmota | reverse complement strand
CTTTTTTTTTTTTTTTTTTTTTGAGACAGGGTTTTACTCTGTTGGCTAGGCTGGCCTCCAACTCATAGGCTCAAGTGATCCTCCTGCCTCAGCCTCCTGAGAACTGGGACTATAGGAGCACACCACAGCACATGGGTGGGCTCCTATGCGGTTGTTCTCAAAATGCCTCCCAAATGTTTAGCAATTGGGGCAGGAAAAGTTAGGGAGGACGCATAGCAGTGCTTTTTAGCTTTGAGTTGAGTAGGCCTCGGATAGAACGAATGTCCTGGCTCATACCAGAGCTATTCAGGAGAGAAAGGGAGGCTCCGGGGCAGCCTCTGGGAAGAATGCAGGGCCCTCTCTACAAAGGGGGAAACTCCATTTGTTGCTTGCTGGAGACTTGGAGCTCAGAGACTCACCATTTCTTCAGTGACCACACATGGCCAGCTATTCCCTGCAGCTGCTACTTAGTGTGAAGGTTGGGAGTGGAGAGTAGCACCTGAGACAGGACCTTGAGGGTCCAAACTCACAGCCTCCGTCTTTTCTTTTCCAGGTTTATATGGACCAAGCGGCAATCCAGAAGACCGCCTGGCATGATGAGTTTTGGGAGAACCCCTGGGAGCTGGGGGGCCTGATAGTGATTGGCTTATTTATCTCCACAGTCCTGTTTCTCTTCATGTTTGCTGTTGTGTTTGGTTTAATCCCTCCACTGGAGAAGACAGAATATGAAGAGGATTGATGTGACTTCCTGGGGGCCAAGAAGACGAGAGGTGGGCTCCTCTGCTTCTCCCATACCCCTCTGTGGTCCCCTCAGACTCAGGGTCCAGTCGTCTTTTCTCACCAGGAAAAAAAAATCTAGTCAAACACTGGGTCTGCCTTAGGGTTGGTCAGATAGCAAGATTGGGAGGTAGGTCTGATGCTGGTCATGCAGAGGTCTTCGCCTCTGTCCTCAGGTGAGAGAAGCAACAGATAAGAAGGTCCCCCAATAGATTCCCAGCCCAGCCAGCAACATGAAGAGGACACACATACACACACACACACACCAAAAACAACCAAACCAAATGAAGTAAAAAATTCCTTTTCAAATCTGTTAACTTGTAAGAGTGCATTTTCTATCTAGATGTGGTCACCAGAAGAAGCCAGCAAAGCCTTATGGGACCTGCAACTCTCCCTGTGTGCTGGCCCTGCCTGTCCGACCAGCCATCTGGCACGTGCCCCTAGGTTCTTGGAGCAAGTTTCAGTTCCTGAAAAAGCCCTGCTCTGTCCTGCCACAGACTTGGTGTGCACCACCAACACTACACTTGCTCAGCTAGTGCTTCCTCACCCTTTAGATCTCAGTCTAAACCTGACTCCTCAGGTAAATTTCTCCTGACTCTCTGGACTAGGGTAGGGCACCTGCTATATACTATCAAAACACCATTTATCTTTTTTTTTCAGAGCCCTTTTAACAGAAATTGTACATTTTTATTGTTTTGTTCTGTTCTGTGGTACTGGATACTAGATCCAGGACCTTGGACATACTAGGCAAGTCCTCTATCACTGAGCAACCTAAGCCTTTTCTATTTTATTTTGAGACAGGATCTTAGTAAGTTTCCCAGGCTGGCTTCAAACTTGTGATTCTCCTGCCTTAGCCACCCAAGTAGTTGGGATTGCAGGTGTACACTATCATTATCTGGCAAGAATCATCAGTTACCTGACAAATGCCTGTCTTTCCCATGGAAACTGAGCACCACAGAAGCAGGAGATGGGTCTCTTTCTATCACCATTTTATTCCCATGGCCAGTGTGCCTGGCAAAGCTGATATCAATCAATATTGGTTGAACACATGAGTGAATGAGCATATGAGTGGATAAACAGGAAGATACTGGGCTTCTGTGCTCCCCAGCTCGGAGACCGCAAGAGACAGTTCAGCTCAGGCCTAAACACAGAGCTGTTCTTCTATCTCAAGGTACTGAGGCCGCGAGGCCAGAGGTTGCTTCATGCCTTATAACTGTTCCCAGATCACTAAAACACAAAAAACCCTGTCATGAATAATGCTTTTCCATGGCTACAGCCCAGAGAAAACAGCTACATGCAGAGATGAGAGGCACACTGCTGGGTGCCACAACCTGGCCTCAATCCCAACTGACCCGAGTCCCTTTTCTGTTGGTCCCAGACCCTCCCACCCAGTGCTACTCACAGGGTGCCACCTCGACATGCCCAAACATCTACAACAGCTTTCTTTTAGAAATGTTCTGACCTTAGCAAACCCACTGCACTGGTCTATCCTCTCACTGCCAGGTGCCCGCCCTGAGGGAGTGCTGGCAGGAAAAGCTGCCTCACCTCGACCTCAAACCAGAACTATTCTTAGAAAAGGAGCAAATATAGGGTGGAAAGGAGCTTTTTCTTCATGTTCTGCCCCATTTTATAATAAACATTCCCTTTTATTCAAAGAGCAGTGGTCCTACAGACGTACCAGGGGTTTTATTCCAGCCTGAAAGCCCTGGGATCCAGAACCCTCACACACAGAAAACAAGACACAAGTACAAGGCTGTGCACAAAGCCCAGGAGGCCTTCAGCTGGACTCCCTGGGCCCATGGATGCCTCGGCCCCTACCCCCAGCTGGCCCACTGACACACTCAGAAACCCCAGCTCCTTGAAATGAGATGAAATAGAAGTAGAGGCCTCAAAGAGGATCGTCTCCCTGCCTGGCAGGTTCTAACCCCCAGAGCCTCAAACAAGAACCAGCCAGGGTGCTTCCAGCAGAGGGGGCTCTGACAATTAGCAAGAACACTCGGTGGTCCTTTTATTCCTCACCAGAAATGAGATGTCCGCTCAAGGAGCCCAAGAAGGCTGAATTTAGCAATCCCTAAACCAGTGCCTGAAAAGGGTTCTGGTGGCGAGGGCCATAGGCAAGGGTGGGCCTGGCATTACAGTCTACCACTTTTGCTGGGTGTGGTCCTACCACAGAGACCAAATGAGAGATGATCATTTCCAGAAGGAGCCACCAACTCATGTGAGAAGGACAGAGATGGGAATGCAAAGACAGTGCCTAAGGAAGTGTCTCCCTGGTTTCCAGAAGACAGCCCAAAACATCTGTTTCACACTGGTACTATGTACCTCTACAAAGAACCTTGTCTCAAGATTCTAGTCTTGAGTAGTACAGCACTCGCTTAGCATGCACAAGGCCCTGGATTTCATCTCCAGCACTATAAAAACAAGCAAGCAAGCTAACAAAAAGAAGACACTATGCTTACAAAAACCAAGATGGCATAGGTATATGAAATGAGCACTCCATTGACAATTAGGAGGCACAAATTTAGTGGTTTCTGTCTACCTTGAGCTTTATGATTGTGACCTCTCCAGAGCTTGGTTTATTCATCTGTTTTTGAGGCAATCATATCTGCTGTCCTCCCAGGACTGTTCCATGAGATCAGACGAATCTGAGAGCTTTTTAGACCAAGTATAACAGAGTCCTTTGGGGTGTCCCTCACAGGGGGCACTAACAACTACATGTGTCCAGCCACAATCATGACACCCTGCCCAATCCCCACAGATGAAGACAAAGGAGACAAGTGGGTTCCATGTGGGCTGGCTGGCTATTAGAAAGGGTGATTTCTCTAAAGCACGTGATGCCTCCTGGCCCAAAAGATAAGAGGGTCACATGCTTCTGTTTGGGACATAGATAAGAGTGGATACTTGGAGTAAAGCAAAAGACCCAGCTCAGTGGCATGTGATGACCATAATGCCAATGGCTTGGGGCTGGCCACATAATGTCAGTCATCCTAGAAGGGAGTAGAATGGAAAGGTGGATGACCACCTAAAATGCTAAACAAATCCTCAAACTGCCAGAGTGGCTGGGGTCTCCAGAAGAGAAGAGGAAGGGTCCTGAAGAAGGGTCCTCAATACAAAACCCAATGATCTTTGTCCCTTGGTGGACAAAGGCTGTTTTATGTTAGCTGGTCAGATAATGGCTGCTGGGGGAGGAAATGATCTGACATTTTGCTCCATAACTAAAATAAGTCACTTACCCCAATTCTTCACAGAAGGTCACCAGGGCCTCAAAAGCCAAAAGGGTGGCTTTGTCAGAGGCTTTGTTCCCTCTCTTTTCCTGGAGACAGAAAATGACCACTAAAAGTCACAGAGTTAGACTACATTGTCACTACAAAAATTAATGAGGGAGAAAACTATTACAGGACAATAATAAAGCCATTTACTAAATGGTATCCCCAAACCTGTGTGTACATCAAAATCCCTAGGCTAATGAATCAAACTCTCTGGGACAGAAGCCTTAATATTTGGAAATATTTTATACTTCCAAAAAGCTCCCCACGTGATTCTCATGCAAAGGGCCCTGGACTGCCATGTGGGAAGCATGATATGATCTGACTTCATATAAGTCCTTATATGGTGTGACCCTACCTGCTAATGTATATACAGAGGCTTAACACACACAAGGTTAATGGGGGCTGGGGGGCTGGGGTTGTGGCTCAGTGGCAGAGTGCTTGCTTAGCATGTGCGAGGCACTGGGTTCAATTCTCAGCACCACATAAAAAAATAAATAAAATAAAATATTGTGTCCAACTACAACTAAAAAAACAAAACTAAAAAAAAAAGGTTAACAGTTGTTATTTTTGAGTGATGGGTATGCACCACTGGCCTTTTTAATACACAGCTATTCATTAAAAATTTCCTTTTAGAAAATTGTCAACTTGGGGCTGGAACTGTGGATCAGCGGTAGAGCGCTCGCCTAGTGCGGGCGGGACCCGGGTTCGATCCTTAGCACCACATAAAAATAAAGGCATTATGTAGAGTCCATCTACACCCAAAAAAAAAAAAAAAAGAAAGAAAGAAAGAAAATTGTCAACTTAAAAGAAATACAGAAAAGTGAAGAAAATATGACATGATACCTGAGACATTACCTACTTACTGACTTACTGCATTTAGGTGGCCCCTCCCCCTGATATAGATGAATGCACATACTTCCTTCACCTGCAATCTCTCAATGTGTTTCAACTGCAATTTCTTATCACATTGATATTTTCCTCATTATAACCCTGTCAACACTACTTCAAGCTAAACCATGGAATTGCATTTCCCATGGTCAGGTTTTCTTTTTTATAACTCTGTTTTCCCTGAAATAGTTGCTTTGTTTGTTCCATTTGCCTAGATTTCAGGATGTCACTAATTCACCCTCAAATCTTTTGACATAATAAGGAATTCATCTGAATTGGAGCTGGAATGCAGGTTCCACTTTAATTTTTGGAAACTTCCTTCCTAGAACCTTCCATCCCCCAGTTTCATCTGCATGATTTTTTGTAGGCCTGTGCCCAGCTGTCTTTCTGACTCCCACTGAACATTGTCCCTTTGTCTTGCTCCTCAGTCACATCTCCATTTTCCTCTCCAAGTTAACTACCTCTTTATGATGGAGAGCATCCCTTACTAGCCAGACATGACACAGAGGAAATTTTTTGAAACCCTGCATCTGAAAATGTCTTTATCTTCATGCTTAACTGGTAGACTGGGTAGAAAATTCTAGGTTGGAAATTGTTTAGAATTTTGTAGGGGAGGAGGACAGATACTGGGGATTAAACCCAGAGTGCTTTACCACTAGCTATATTCCTAGACCTTTTTTATATTTTTATTTTGAGACAGAACCTCACTAAGTTGATGAGGTGGGGTTTGAACTTGAGATACTCCTGCCTCAGCCTTCCAAGTCCCTGGGATTACAGGAATGTGCCACCAAATGGGCCTGGCATTTGTTTGGAATTTGAAGGCTCTACTTCACAGTTATCTTGTTTCTAGTGTTCCAGCTGAGAAACCAGATGCCTTTCTGGTTCTCAGTCCATCATATATCGCCTGTGTTCTCTCTCTATAAGTTTTCTAGATCTTCTCTTTCTCTCCAATGATCTTAAATATTTCAAGGAGTCTAGCGTAGGTTCCCAAAATTCACTGTTAGTAAGTTTCAAATAAATACCTTCTACTCAATCATCCTAGCAAAATCTTTACCTTGTCTAATGTGAATTTCAGATCATGGAGATGAGTTAACCATGCTCCCTTAGTTCAGGGCAAACCATCATTCTCTGTCCACAAAAGTCTCCATCCTAATCTTTACTTGCATTCACCTTCTCTCCCCATTCCTTAATTTAGCCATTCATTTACTAAATACTAACTCTGTTCCCAACACAGATCTAGGCACTACAGTTACAGAAAGCAAAAGGTCCCACTCTCATGGAGTTTGCATTTCAGAAAAGTAGACAGAGCATAAACAAACGTCTGAGTAGTAATAAATATGAATTTCTAAAAAATAAGATAGGAGCCTTCCTCAGCCTCAGCTGTGCCTTGTATCCCCTCATGGGGAACATGTACCATGATTTCTTTACTCACTGCCCAAGGATCAACATTCATCTTCTTTGTCATTTTCTGTCATCATGAACAATTCTGCCTCACAGGCTCTACACATGAGCTTATGCACTGGCACTTTTATTTCATAGACTCTGATGCCAGAAATAGGATATCTGGGTCAAAGTACACCTGTATTTTAAAGGGTAACAGGGAGCTAGGGGTGCAGATCAGTGACAGAGCACTTGCCTCCCAAGTGCAAGGTCCTAGGCTCTGTCTCCAGCATTGCAAAAAAAAAAAAAAAAAATGATAGAAGGTGCTAGATTGCTTTCTTCAAAATGACTGTAACTCTTTGCTTGGCAAAGCATGAGTCCTCTTTCCTACACAGCCCCACTAGCAACCAGGGCTAGAGCTTATTCACATGCATGTCAAAACATTTAATTTGCATTTATTTGATTGCTATTAATTTGAGCATCTTTTGAAATGTCATTTGGATGAGTTTTTCTGGGAACATTTTTTTCATATTCTTTGCTTTTCGTGTCCTTTTTCTTATCAATTGGCAAAAGCTCTCTGTTCTCAACCTTAACCTTTTACTTGCTTCTATACTGAAATATTTTCCCAGATCTACTGTTTATCTATTGACTTTGTTTATGGGACTTTTTGCCATATACATTTTTTATAGCTTCAGAATTGATAGAAATTTAAAACTTTTTAATGTATTCAAATATTTCTTTTTTTAAAAGGATAGCTTTCCAGGCTTGTAATTTCTTTTCTTTTTTTTTAATATTTATTTTTTTAGCTTTTAGGTGGACACAATATCTTTTATTTTATTTGTATGTGGTGCTAAGGATCGAACCCAGTGCCTCACGCATGCTAGGCAAGCGCTCTACCACTTGAGCCACATCCCCAGCCCTCCAGGCTTGTAATTTCTACTACAAAAGTATCTCCAGGCTGGATGTGGTAGCACACACCTATAATCCCAGTGACTTGGGAGACTGAGGCAGGAGGAACACAAATTTGAAGGCAGCCTCAGCAATCTGTGATGCTCTCAGCAATTTAGCCAGACTTGTTTCAAAATAAAAATTAAAAAAAGGACTGGGGATATAGCTCAATGGTGGAGCATTCCTGGGTTCAATCCCTAGTACTCCCCCATACACACACATAATAACTCCAACCCTAGATCATACACCAGGCTAAATTTTCTTGTAATTTTTTTATTTTTTTTTAAAGACAGGGTCTCACTCTATTGCCCAGGCTAGCCTCAAACTCCTGGGCTCAAGTGATCCTCCTGTCTCAGCCTCCTGAGTAGCTGGGACCACAGGTTCACATGACCATACGCAGCCTCCACATTCTTAACAACAATTGGTTATAAATGTTTTACATTTCTGCCAACCTAATAGGTATAAAAGGATAGCTTGTTTTCTGATTTGCATGTTTCTGATTCCTAAGTAACATTGAACATCTCTGTACATTTATTAAATATTCTGTTTTCCTCTTCTATGAATTGTCTGTGCTTTGTGCTATGAGGCTGGTACCTTTTCTTATAAGGAGTTCTCTCAACAGCCCACCAATAATATATACTACAAATATCTTCCCCTTTTTTTCACTTAATTTATGGTGTTGCCCATTATACAGAAAATTTTAGTTTGAATTTCATCAAATACATCACGTGCTCCTTTATGGTTTCTGTTTCAAAAATCTTGAGTAGGGGCTGGAGTTGTGGCTCAGTGGTAGAGCATATGCCTAATTTTGTATGAGGCACTGGGTTTAATTCTCAGCACCACATACAAATAAGTGAATTAAATAAAGGTTCATCAATATCTAAAAAAATTTTTTTTAACTTATTTATTTTTTATTTATTTATTTATTTATTTTTTAAAAACATTTATTTTTTAGTTGTAGTTGGACACAATGCCTTTATTTTGTTTACTTATTTTTATGTGGTGCTGAGAATTGAACCCAGGGCTTTGCACATGCTAGGCGAGCACTCTACCGCTGAGCCACAACCCCAGCCCCTTAAACTTATTTAAAAAAAAAAAACCTTGAGTTGCTCTGCTCTTCCTCAAGAAGATAAAATATTTCACCGTCTAATTTTATAGCTTTTTGAGGTCTTGAACCCACCTGTAATTCATATGTATATGCTATCAGGTAGGGACCTAAATTTTTTTTGGTTGGCACTATTCAACAGTTCCCCCTTTTCCAACAATTTCCTGTTGATTTATAATGCTACCTATCACATATCAGGTTCTCTTACATGTTTGGTTCTGTTTTTAGGTTTTCTATGAAGAATGCCTAACCATTAAAAAATAAAAAATGGCTAAAAGCAAAAGTAAAAGACACATAACAATGGGAAATGCTCATATAACAATGCTCACTAAAACAAGGGCAAGATTGATTTTGACTGTAAAATAGCATAATTTAAATGTTTATAAAGAAAATAAGACCAAACTAGCTTGTTGTCAGCTGCCTGTCCACCCTACACACCACTACTACCCTGCAAAACCCTGGCCAGTAACGCCCTGTCTAGCTTACAGAAGCTCCAGCTGGACTGGGAAATAGACTGTGTAAAACTGGAGAGTGGTGGGTTCAGTTAGAAAAGGCTAATACCACCCATGACTTACCTGGAGTTTCCCAATTTCCTTCCTGATTAGAAAGCTAATTTGGTCCCGATCATTCCTAGAGTAATAGAGACGGCACCAAGAAGGCTTCCCATCCCTGCCAGCCCGGCCAGACTCCTGGTAGAACCCAGCCATTGACTTGGCAATATTCCAGTGGACGACAAACCTGTGGGATTCAAAAGAATGAGTTGCATGAGATATGGAAGAGCTGAGTCCTCATGGAGGGGGGAATCCTGTGCCACTAGAGCAGGGCTCTATCCACTGTGGCCAGGTACAAGGAAGCAGAAAAAAGATCCCAGAGTAAGCTGGCTGAGATGCCTGTAGCACATTAGCAGCTCTCTCTGCCATGGAGCAGCCCAGCTTAGAGGCAGGAGTTAAGGGGGTAATTTCAACAAATATGGGGGATCCAAAAAAGTTCACAGCCAGAGGCCCAGTGGAATAAATACCAGTCTTAGAATAAGATTAGACTCTGACACTTATGAGAGACACAACTATGACTAAGTCTTTTATAACTTCTTTGAAGCACAGAACTAGGCAAACTACCCTGAGCCAGGCTCCAACCAGGAAGGTAAAGCAAGAAGCAGAGCTCACCTGACATTGGCTTTGTCCACTCCCATTCCAAAACTGATGGTTGCAACAATTACAGGGACCTTCTCCTCCATCCACTCATTCTGCACCTGTGTTCTATCAGAAGCCTTCAGCCCTGCAAAGGTGGAGAAGGTGGGGAAGGATAACCCACATTTCCCATGGGTTTACCTTGGGTTTTACATTGCTGGGCACTTTATACCCACCCTGAGTCCATCACTCCCAGCTATATGACCTGGGGCTGGGCACTTAATCTCACAGAAGAATCTCAGTTAATAGACATAAAGACCTCAGCCCGTGGGTCAACGTGAATGCACAGAGCATTCAATAAATGTTAGATGAGACTCAAACTGTTGTCCATTGGCCTCCAAAGCCTGTGCTTCTTTGACCTGGTTTTTTATATCTGGACTTATAAAAATGCATCCCCTGCTGCTTGGTGGGCACAGGATAAGAAAAAGAATTCAGGAATTACAACTCTTATTTTAGACCTCATTCACACCTGGACTCCTTTTAGCGGAATCAAGTGAATTTTAGCTCTGCATGGGTCTCTGGAAAAAGATAATGAATCGCCTAATTATCCAGAATCCATAGGAACAAAACAGGCCTCCTCAAGTGAAGAGGACCACATAGCCTGGACATCTCTTACCTGCGTGGTAAGCCTTAGCATTCACACCCCTGCTGCTGAGCTCTATGGCCACCTGTTCACAAGCCTCTCTAGTCCTGCAGTAGATAATGCCACAGCCGGACAACAACTGAATGGGGAGACAGGAAGAAAAGAGGTGTGGGAAGAAAACAATCAGCCTGCTAGGTGCAGCCTGCTTCAGAAGAAGCTCTGTGTTTTATCTTGTCAACTTCAGTCTCCTGAGAAGGCAGGACAACCAACAGAGCTCTCCTGCTTCAGAAGAAGCAGAACCAAAGCAGCCTAAAGTCCAGCCTCTATAATTCCTCTGCCTACTCCCCAAAACCCTGTGTAGGTCAGCAAAGGCTTCACACAGAGGGACCATGTGCTTGTTTTCCACAGATGGAGCCAAGACAAGGGAACCCCATTGAGGAGGACAATGCCAGGTAATGAAAGGGATAACTCTTTTTGTGCCCAAGTTTGTTTTGTGAAGCACTGAGAACTGAACCCAGGGGCACTCTACCACTCAGCTATATCTCCAACTCTTTTTTAAAATTTTATTTTGACCCAGGCATGCTGGTGCATGCCTATAATCCCAGTGACTAGGAAGGCTGAGGCAGAAGGATTGCAAGTTCAAAGCCAGCCTCATCAACTTAATAAGACCCCAGGAGACTTTGTGAGGGCTAAGGATGTAATTCAGTGGTAAAGTACTCTTAGGTTCAATTCCTAGTAGCTTCCCTAGCAAAAAAAAAAAAAAAAAAAAAAAAATTATTTTGAAACAGGGTCTCACTAAGTTGCCCAGGCTGGCTTGGAATTTTCTATCTTTCTATCTTGGTCTCTCAAGTAGCTGTAATTACAGGCACTGTACTCAGCTTGTACACAAGTTTTAGGAAGCCTGACTAAGAAGCTAGGAAAAGCAAAGGTTTGAAAAACTATCCATCTCTCTGGTGCAGATAACACCTTGGTCCCCAACCTTAGGGTCTCACCCCTTTATCAGCCTTCTGTCCAAGAGCCTTAAGGCAGAAATCCCTCAGGTTTCCATAGGGATCAGAAATCAGTTCCTTGAACTGCACATCATAAAAGAGGTTGGCCCGGAAACAGGGAGTCTTGAAAGTGGCAACTGGTTGCTTCAGATGCAGGGCAGCAAACACATCCTCTTGAACTTGTGGGGTGGCTGTGGCAGTCAGGGCCACACATGGGGCATGTGCCAGGCGGGAGCGCAGAGCACCCAGACGCAGATAATCAGGACGAAAGTCGTGTCCCCACTGGGAAACACAATGAGCTTCATCCACCACCAAGTAGGAGAGAAGGTGGCGGGACACTAGGGAATTCAGGGTGGGCTGGAAGGAGGATGCAGCTGCCATCTCTGGGGTAATGTAGAGAAGCTTGGTCCGGGGTTTTTCTTGCTCCAAGTCAGAAAGCAGCTCCTTCCTCTCCTGCGCTGAAAGCTTTGAGTTCAGGGAACTCACTTGTACCTTCAGGGCCAGCAAATGGTCCACTTGGTCCTGAGGGCAAAAGGGGACAAGGCCAGAATCAGTGGTCAATTTCATTGCAACTCCCCAGGAAACTTCCCAGTCATAAAGCCTCCTCCCCTCCTTCCACATATCTGCTCTTTGCCCAGAAGTATGCAAGGTGAAGTGGCTGAGAGGACAGGCTCTCTGGAGTCACAAAGACCTGGATCTAATCCTGGCTCATTAAAGTGCTACCTGCTCTCAGGCTGTTTCTTAACCCCTGGGACTCAGTTCTAGTTCTCTCTCCCAAAATAGTAACCATCTAATAAGACTGTAGTAAGAAATGAATGAAATTTTACATTTTAAAGGTAATGTGAATGCATATAAAGCACCTGGCACAAAGCCTGAGAATAGGGAACACTGGCAAAGTACAACTGGTGTTCCCAGTCTGTGTACCTTTCTTTTGGGTGGATGGCTCTTAACCACATGGCCTTACTTCCTCAATTCTAATTCCATCAGCCCATCTGCAGGCACTAAATACAGTCAGAACATCTGGTCAGTAAGGTCCCAATGAGTTTCTCATCTCTTTTTCGGTTTCACATACCTGCACACTTGCCAAAATAAACCAGGACACCAGGGATTCCTCATATCAATTTAGCTACCTATACACCTGCACCTTTTATCCTAACATCACGAGCACATGTGTGTGGATGTGAGAGTGAGTTGGTGTATGGAACAGATAAAGTTTCATACACTTCTGCACCAAAAAAACCCAAAACAAAACAAAACAAAACCAAAAAGCAAAAACAAAAACCAAACCCAGAGGATGAGGGACCTCAGGCCATCAAAACAGTAAGACTCATTTGTGACCCACAAGAGTGACATGCACTAATAGAGAACCTTACATTTGGGCAATTCAGAAACCCAACAAGAGTAATGTAGGCAAATCAGAGAAAATAAAAGGCAAAGACCAAATAAAGGAGGAGTAAAATTTCTAACTATAAACAACCATTCCTTCATTGTTTTGGGTTACCACCTTCATTCCCCAAAGCTCACCTGAATCAAAGCAATAAGAGGAGAAATAACGATAGTGATGCCTTTAGCCAACAGTGCAGGGAGTTGATAGCAAAGGGATTTTCCTGCACCTGTGGGCATGCACACAAAGACATCCTTGTCACCTGCAAAAACACAAAAAGATAACGTCTCAGTGCTTCCTGTTTCCATCAAGGTTGTTGAAAATTTAAAGAGAATGTAGGAACAACATCTAGCAGTGTCTGGCACAGGGGAAGATCTGGATATGTTAACTCTCTTCTGTCCCTTCTATAAAAAGGACAAGGATACTAAAATATTTGGAAATATCTGAAAACTATTTCTGGTACTGGTATTAAAAAACAAAAGAGTATGAGTTGGGCATGGTAGCATCTGCCTATAATCCCAGCAACTTGGGAGGCTGAGGCAGAGAATAATAAGTTTGAAGTAACTTAGTGAGACCCTATTTCAAAATAAAAAAATAAAAGAACTAAGGATGTAGCTTAGTGGTAGGGTGCCCTAGGTTCAATCCTCAGTACCACATACACGAATAATAATAAGAAGGGCATAAATTTTGAGTCTGCTGGGACATAGATGACTGAAAAAAAAAAACAGTTGTAAAAGCAGAATATTGCTAGGTGACTGGGCACATCTGTATAGACACACAAGGACATCACTTAGAGATATTTTGTTTATAAATATATCAGTAATATTACACTGCTGCAGGGCTGGGGTTGTTGCTCAGTGGTAGAGCACTTGTCTAGCATGTGTGAGGCACTGGGTTCAATCTTTAGAACCACATATAAATAACTAAAAATAAAAGCCCAAAAACAACTAAAAAAATTTTTTTTAAATATTACACTGCTGCTCCCCTCTGGACAATTTCCAATGATCATATCTCCAGTTTACAATCTTACTGCTCCTTCCTTTCTTATGGGGGACCCAAATACTTACTTTTCAACAAGGGGATTACCTTGTGACTATCCAAACAAAAAATGGGAATCTAGGAATAATTTTTCAAAGACTATTTTTGGCTCCAGCTATATAATGTAAGAATCAGAACAGGTGAGCGATTCTGCCATTAAAATTGCAGCTTTAGATGATAAGTCTAAAGATCTCCAAAACTAGTTACAGGCCTAAGGTGAGGAAGTAGGAAGTTTTAGGAGGATGATGTTATGCTATGGTACAGCCAGTAGAAATTTAAAGGCAGGTAGTCTCATGTTACCTTTCACTACAGCCATGGTCGCATTCTCCTGTAAAGTTGTCTTAAAAGAGTCAAACCCAAAGACCTTCTTCAATGTGCTCCGGACTCGCCGTTCAGGGTCAAAGGAAGTGGAGGGAGGGTGGGTGTTCATCTTAACGAAAATTAGTAGCCAAAAGTTAAAGCAAAAGTGGTGGAAGATTGCCACGAGAAGTCTCTGTTCTGCTTTTAAAACACTGATTGTTTTTCTTCTGTAAGAATAAATCTGCTATATTACACTTAAGCAATGTTATTTTCAAGTAGTAAAGTTGCAGGTGAACTGTCTCAAGCAATACATTCCTGGGCAATTATCATCTGCACTGTTAGACTCCATGAACATAAACACATTGAACTATCCCAGGCCAATTAGCCCAGAGCTAGAATCAGATCACAAGAAACGCAACTGTCTTTGGAAGAGTTTGGAGAACGTGGAATTGTTTTTCTAAGATCCACCTACTGCTCCTTCTTCTGTAAGGGCAGTCTTGACGACTATTCTTCCCCCCAGGACCGGCTCTTCCACTTTTCTTCCTCTGAGCCCCAGATCCAGTTTTCTCCCTTCACCAGCAGAAGATTCCCTCTTTTCACTACCCCCAGGTATCAGACCCGGCCGTAGGGCCTCTAAGGGCCAAGGATTCTTGCCCGGCCGCTGCTGTCCGCTGGTTCCGCAAGGGCTCAAACACTTCTCTACACACCTTTCCCAACTCTAAGATAAACCCCTGGGAATAGCCTGTCAGGTACAACCCCTACAACCTTACAGCCGTCGCGCGATGATGACGTAATCAAACGCAGACCTGAGGGATGGGCCAGGTTCAGAAACGGCGGTTTTGATTGGTTACCATCGGGCGCGGTGTCTCTTGGGATCCGGAAGAAGTTGACTTTCCTCACGGAAGTCGTCGTCTTTGAGTCATAGGCGTGAGCCACGCCCAAGCTGTGGGAATAAAATGGCGGGGAAGAAGAACGTTCTGTCGTCTCTGGCGGTTTACGCCGAGGATTCAGAACCCGAGTCTGATGGCGAAGCTGGAATCGAAGCTGTGGGCGGTGCGGCTGGTGAGGCCCGAGTGGGAAGCTGAAGGGGGAATCGAGCGTCTTTCAGAATGCTGCTCTCCTAGTGGGGTAGGAGGGGAAGAGATGTTCATTGTGCCCCACGATTCGGACCCCGGAGCCCCGAAGCGCAGTCGGGGTCCTGAGTTAGGTTTAACATTAGAGATTCTACAGTAAGAACTGTTTCCTTCCTTTGTTTCTACTCTTCTGCTAAAACTTAATAGAAGTCTGTGCTGGGCATTGGGATGGACGAAGGGAGAGAGGTATCCACGGCCGCAGCATCACTACCAGTTCGCTCCGGTTCCTTGTTTGATGGGGGGAGGGAGATGAGTAAAACCTACTTGGAGAGTGATGAAACGTGTGTCTTGGTAAATTTATGACTTTTAAATTAGGAATGATCTCTAAACATATCTTGGAGCTTTTTAGACGTATGTCTAAATTACACTCCAGAGAGTGTAATTCTGTAGCTTACGCCATAAAATTTGGGTATTTGTGAGCTTTTTTTTTTTTTTTTTTTTAAAGCTTCTGGGTGATTCTGTTTCTTTGTGAGTTTTTAAAGCCCATCAGCAATTTTGTTGTTTTGTTCGAATTATGAATCCCTTGTTAGAATAGGAACAGATTTCTTTGGGGTAGTAGAAAAAAGAGCAAGTTACCTAATGTATCTAGGCCTTGGGTTTTCTCATTTGGAAAGTGAAGGGAATTGGTACGAAAATGAATAAGACAGTCTGTCTTATAAGAGAAGGCAAAGTCACAGGTTCCTATGATACAAGGTAGAGGCGAGCATGTCAAAAGAAATGTTCAAGCTCCATGCTATGATAATTCAGAGAAGGGAAGGCTTCAGTTAAACTAGTGTAGATGGACTGACAGCTTTTTTAAAAAACCTTTTTTATAATTTTATTTGCTTATTATTATTGTTTTACATGGTACAGAGGATTGAACCCAGTGCCTCACATGTGCTATGCAAGTGCTCTACCAATGAGCACAAACCCAGCCCTGGACTGAGAGCTTTAATTTTTTTTTTTTTTTGGCTGTGCTGGGAATATAAGCCAGAGCCTCATGAATGCTAGGTAGGTGTTCTACTACACCCCCAGCCTGGATTGACAGCATTAGAAACAGGATTTAGTGTGATATTCTTCCATGTTTATGTCTGTGGTCACTTACATGAGAATTAATTTCCCCTTTTTTCTTCAGAGATAGTCTTAGCCATTCAAGTCACTAGAAAGTTTTCTTGCTTTTTTTTTTTTATTTTTTCTTTCTTTCTTCTCCATCTTTTACCACCTCTGTTTCAGAAGAGAAAGGTGGATTGGTGTCTGATGCCTATGGAGATGATGACTTTTCTCGCCCAGGGGGTGATGAAGATGGTTATGAAGAAGAGGAAGATGAGAACAGCAAACAGTCGGTAAGTAAATTTCTTGAATCCAGAGCTGCTCAAAGCACCTTTTTGTTTGTCAAGAAACTTTTGAATTGTGTCAATAATATTCCATTTTATGGCTGAACTTCATTTCTTCCCCCCTTTTGTTTTCCATTGGTTGAAGAAACTAAGTTGAATATCAGTAGTTCTATTGAAAATGAAATCCATTTTTACCTGGACCATTTTGTATGAACCTTGGAATTGAAATTTGCAAGGAAAGATAGTGGACTATTTTATTTAACTCAGATATCAGTGGGTGTTTTGTATGAGTTTTCCCTACTTAAATGATATAATGGTGTGTTCATCCTAATTGGTGTGTTATTTATATCTGAAATCAACTCTGTATTATTTGAAATCTCAATTGGGGCTCATTTAATTACTTCAGTTGGTTAACAAGATAAGGAAAGGAAATTTCATTTTCTTCCACTTTATGTTAAGTAGGTACTGGATAACAAAGAAAGGAGAACTTGTTTTTATTAACAAGAAAGACATAGGATTCACAATCACCTGAGAGCAGCATGAACCAGAAATTTTTTTTGGTACTGAGGATTGAACCCAGGGCCACTTTACCACTGAGCCATATCCCCAGCCCTTTTTATTTTTTTTATTTTGAGACAGGGTCTCACTTAGTTGCTTAGGGCTTTGCTGAGTTGCTCAGACTGGCCTTCAATTTACATTCCTCCTGAGTTGCTGGGATTACAGGTGTGCACCACCAAGCCTGGCTTATGAATCAGAATTTTTAAGTTTGGAGATGCTGGTGATGTAACTCAGAAATGGAGTCTTCCCTACCATGTGCAAGGCCTACATTCAGTCCCCACCACCATAAAAATGATTGAATGAATGTTTGGAGGAAAAGCAAGGAAGTTCATGCTAATGCTTAGCATAGATATGTACAAAATTGAATTTCGATATTGATTGAGTCTGGCTATTTTGCAACAGTTTGAATTGACACACTTATTTATTTAAACATGTTATTACATGTTTATATGTTAATGTTAGCATTAAAATACTTCCCAAATTAGGGCTGGTAGTGTAGCTCAGTGGTAGAGCACCTGCCTAGCAGGCCCTGGGTTCAGTTCCCAGCGTTATGGCTTTCCAAATTAATAGAAATATATTCTGTGCTCTTTTGTGAAGTATTTTCATGTCTTTAGCCTCAGCCATTAATAATTATAATTCAGAGTTGATTATATTTTTTTAAGAAAAACTTTATAAGATCTTTTCTTGACTTTTCTCAAGTATGTATATATTGCCTTAATCTTCATAACTGTTTTCTTTAATACATTTACATAATGTGTATTTTTTAAATGTTGTTCCATATTTGTTTTTCTTAGAATTTCCATCATATTTAAGCTTTGTTTCATATTTTAGTAAAATTTCACCAATCCCAAAATAGATGTTCTGAAATATGTGTTCAGCTGGCTCCATCACTGATTATTTGGCTGATTGATTTCATTTTAAGGAGATTATGGAGATTGCATCCAAAGGCTTTGACTCACTGGCACCTTACAGGGCAGTTAAGTCTCAAAATCATTACTATATTTGTTTACAACTCTTAGGTGGTGTGTATAGTAACATCTAGAGTGCTGGGTCACATTTGGTTTAAAGTGTAACTTTGTTGAAAATAACAGTGTCAAATCAGTTTTTCCTCAGCACTAAAAAAGCTTTCATGTATTGGGAGTGCTGTAGGTAATGGAAGTGACATGGATTTAATTATCTAACAAAATAGCTGTGCCTGATCTTTGGGACCTTCGTTATATTAGTATAAGTGTTCAGTAGAATTGTGGTCTTGCTCTGGACAATGTCTTATTCACATGGTGCTCATTTGGATAAGGAACAAGGTGGGCAGAATGGATCAGTGGCAGTCAGTAATGTAAGCACTCAGTGGAGGCGGAACCCACTCAGCTGGGACCCAAGAAAGACTGCATTGCCCTTTAGTCCTGCCTTTCCTAGGTCACCTGCTCTAGTCATATGTCTACCTTCCTGTGTTCATGTTAGTGTGAATTCTACTGGTTGAGGTACCAGGGTATAGATGTCTGAGTCACAGCTCTTTTTTTATGTTGAACAGTGTTGTGTTAGGTCTAAATCTAATATATTTGTGAATATGAAAGGCAAGGGGGGGAAAGGTCCATAATACTGGTTTTAAATCATTCATATTTCAGTGGAAACACTATGCTTGTTTTATCCTGTAACCTAATTTTATTCTTTTCTGAAGCAAATTACAACTTCTTTCCACTCTTTATGTAATATTTTACCTTGAGCATTTTCATTGATGTGGACTGTGGCACCACTGGAGTAACTGTTGACTTTGAGCTGCTGTTGTTTTTGGATTCCCCCCACCTCAGAACATCTCCTTTTCCCCTTCTCTTTCTCTAGCTGTGGGTCATTTGGTAGGGGAGGGGTTCTTGGTGGGATGACCCCTTCTGGGTAAATGAGCTTTTTGCTCCAACCTTAGTTATGCATGTGAGACTCTCAGGCCCACTCCTTTAAGCTTAATCCTCTAAATTCTTTGTCTTGTAGGAAGATGACGATTCAGAGACTGAAAAACCTGAGGCTGATGACCCAAAGGTATTTGGTGTTGGCTGTGGCGGGGTGGCTGGATACGAACAAGGCATTTTAACATCATGGCTCAGTTCATATGTCTGGTCACGATCTGTCCCACTAATAATTAATTGTGTGACCTTGTGGCATTTATAAAGTGCCAGCTTTATAAAGAAAGATCTTTGAGGCAACCTAGGAATGAATAAGTCCTGAGGCAGAGTAGATTTCCAGGCTTGCAGATTGTGCCATACTCTGGACTAGAAAGCAAGAGGCCTGAGTCTCACAACTCACACTGTCTCCCAAGTGCTTTGTAGAAATCAGGAAGGCATGAGGGTTGCCATGTGTACTTGGGATTCTCTTAGGCTTCTAGAAGTGAAAAAGATCTCCAAGAGGCTCAGACCAATATGAGACCTCACCCCAACTGCTGGGGATGTTGATCCCAATCCTCATTTTCCTAGGGATGTACAACTTTCACTCTTGGGCAAGCTGTGTTTAATGGTCAGGAAGACATATTTATTTTCATGAAGCCATTTCTTCTCATAGGTCCATCCCAGTAGCAGCTGAGAGTAATTAACAGTGATTCCTGTCAAGTTTCTTAGTGGTCCAGTAGCGATGAAGGTTAAGACCCCTTGTTCCAAGTTAAACTGCTATGTTATTCACTGGGCATTGGACATGTGTCTTTTGAGGAGTCTTTCTTTATGGGACATTTTTTTTTTAGCCCCTAAAGAGAAAAACTAATTCCATTACTCTGGGCCTGGGGAATAGGGATCAAATTTTGCACTTAAAAACTGCTTTGAGGGCTGGGGATGTGGCTTAAGCGGTAACACGCTTGCCTGGCATGCTTGGGGCACTGGGTTTGATCCTCAGCACCACATAAAAATAAAATGAAGATGTTGTGTCCACTAAAAACTGAAAAATAAATATTAAAAAATTCTCTTTCTCTCTTTTAAAAAAAAAAAAAACTGCTTTGAAGCCAGTCCTACTGGTGCATACCTATAATCCCAGCTATCTAGGAGGAGACTTAGGCTGGAGAATTACAAGATTGAAGTCAGCCTGGGCAATTTATTGAGACCCTGTCTCAAAATAAAAAAATCAGAAGGGCTGAGGGTGAGGACTAGTTATGTGGCTCAGCGGTAAAGTCCTTGAATAGTGTGTGCAAGGCCCTGGGTTCAATCCCCAGTACTACCAAAACAAAACAAATGAAAAATCAAAAAACAGCATACTTTGAGCTGGGCATGGTAGCTCAAGCCTGTGATCCCAGCAACTCGGGAGGCTTAGGTGGAAGATCACAAGTTCAAAGCTAGCCTCAGCAACTTAGCAAGGCCCTAAGCAACTTAGCAAGACTCTGTCTCAAAATAAAACATTGGGGATGTGGCTTAGTGGTTATGTAACCATGGGTTCCATCCTTGGTACCCCCAAAACAAAAAAACCTACTTTGAAACCAGGTGAAGCCTTCAAGATGACTTAGTAGAATTTAGGAAAACTATCCAGTTAACAATCTAAATAGTAGTCCTTCAGTGTCCATGGTGATTAGTTCCAGAACATCCCACCTCCACCCCATGTGAATATCAAAATCTGCAGATGCTCACAACCCTTATCTAAATTGTGTAGTGTTTGCATATAACCTGTGGATGTCCTCCTCCATGGATTTTCTAGGTTACTTAAAATATCTAGTACAGTGTAAATGCTGTGAAAATAAATGTTACACTGTATTATTTAGGGAAATATTTAGTACATACGAGATTTTTTTTTAATTTTTTTTTTTTTTTTTTGTAACTTGTAGATGAACACAGTTCCTTTGTTTAGTTTATTTTTATGTGGTGCTGAGGATGGAACCCAGTGCCTCACACATTCAAGGCAAGCGCTCTACCACTGAGCTACACCCCAGCCCACATAAGCGATTTTTTTCCCCCAAAAATATTCTAGATCCATTGTTGAATATCCAGATAATGAAACCCACAGGTATGGAGAACAACAGTATATCTGAAAATATAGTGTGAGCTGTTCCGTACTTGGACTGATTCTGTGATTGAATACAACTCTTTGCAGCCATAGAAATAAATTTATGAAAGGCTATAGATGATTCACATAAAAACACTTTTTTTATTTTTTTTTTCCTGGGGATTGAACCCAGGGGCACTGAGCCTGAGCCACATCTTCAGCCTTTTATGTTTTATTTTGAGTCAGGGTCTTGCTAACTTGCTTAGAGCTGAGCCTCTTGAGTTGCTGGGATTACAGGAGTGCACCACCATTCCTGGCAAAAACACATTTTACCAAGAAAATAAGTTTTGCACTAGGAATGTGGCTTAGTGGTAGAGCATTTTCCTAGCATGCACAAGGCCCAGGGTTCACTCTCCAGCATTACAAAAAGGAAAAAGAGGGCTGGGGATGTGGCTCAAGCGGTAGCGTGCTCGCCTGGCATGCGTGCAGCCCGGGTTCAATCCTCAGCACCACATACAAACAAAGATGTTGTGTCCGCCAAATACTAAAAAATAAATACTAAAATTCTCTCATTCTCTCTTTAAAAAAAAAAAAAGGAAAAAAAAAAAGTAAGTTTTGGCATTAGCATACAAGAGAAAGAAAATATGGACCCTAAAAATTAGGTGCAAAGTATCTTCTGCACAGAGTGAAGAACCCAGGCCTGGGCATTCCAGCAGGAAGGCATAAGGTAGACCTGTGGCCTAGTTCAAAGATGGTCCCACACTGCTCAGCTTGCAGAAAGAAAACAGTCAGTAGTAGTAGTGTGAGTATTATTCTGTTGTTGGATTTGGGTGTAAGGGTCATTGAGCCCGAGTATACAACAATCTGGTGGAGCCATCAGGTGTTGGGCTTGAATTATGGAGGGAAAAGAGGATTTACCAGACTGGAGCTTTATGTGTGCAGTTGCAGCCTGTGCTCAAAGCTGGAAGGCCATCTGGGAAAGTTGACTTAAGAATGGGGTACATGCACTTGACCATCACCCCTTGTAGAGTGCTGTGGTCCCTGAGGTAAATCCTCAGGGAAGAACATATCTTTATCAGAGAGGGCAGATCATGAAAAATAAAATAGACTTTTCTGCTGTCTAGGAGCAGTTAATAAAGAAATGGGGGTGGGGGTGAACTCCAGAAAACGGCACACTCAGGGAGATTGTAAATGTGTCTTTTGTGCTCAGCCTTCTCTTTCTCAGTTCCGCATTGGGATTAGAAAGTCCTATCATTTCTACTTGGCCCTTGACTGATATGCTTTACTGTACCTTATTCAGTCACTTGAATTTCAAGTCTTCCTATGAAAATAAAAGTTTTTGTGGAATAATTTCTATTTCTGTTGGGCAGACCTCAGGAATCAGAACACCAAATCCAGTCCTAAGGTAACTTGACTTAGTTATTTTAGAGAGTAATGGTGGAGAGTTTATATAGAGCTGCCGGATTAGATGTCCGCCAGTCACCAGTATCCTAATGCGTCCTGATGACTAGAAACAATCCCTGCCCAGCATGAGCCTGCTATCAAATCTGGCCCAGATGCATCAGACTATCTTCCAGGTAGCAGCCTATACCTCAAACCCAGAGTTTTTCTGGCACATTCAAGTTTTATTTTAATTGATATTTAAAGTTTTTTATTCTAAAACCTTAATTTGAATGTTTTTGCTTTAAGTATATAAAGTTTCTAACAATATAACTTGTTACAGGGGTACATGTTGGAAGTATCTTTTAATTGGTTAGTAAGCAAGTTGCTGTCATAACTGTCTATTCCACTAGATGGCGTTCTCTGTTCTGCTTTGGCTTTTCAAGATTCACTTTTTATGTTTTTATAGCAGTCCTCAAAACATTTTGGTTATTACACAATTAAAAATTGAGGATCCTGGGCTGGGGCTGTAGCCCAGTGGCAGAGCACTTGCCTAGCATGCATGAGGCACTGGATTGGATTCTCAGCACCACATAATAAATAAAGAAAGAAAGAAAGAAAGGCATTCTGTCCATCTACAACTACAAAAAAAAATTTTTTTTGTTTAAATTGAGGATCTTGTAATTGGGGTATAGTTCAGTGGTAAGGTGCTATGTTTAGCATGCATGAGGTCTTGGGTTTGATCCCAGTACCCGGAAAAAAAAAACTTAGGATCCAAAAAAAACTTGTGTTTATTTAAATTTTATCTATTGGTATTTATTATAAACTGGGAGCCAGCCTGAAATCCCAGCTACTCAGGAAATTAAAGCAGGAGAATTGTAAGTTCAAGGCCAACCTCAGCAACTTAGGAGACCCTGTCTCAAAATAAAAAGGGCTGAGAATGTAGCTCAGTGGTAGAGTAACCTTAGCTTCAGTCCTCAGCCCTGGAGGGAAAAAAAATGATTAAAAGTGAGAAAAGTTGAAATTATATGTAATTTAAAATAACAAAATTCAGCTCATTACAAATTAACACAAATAACACTTTTGTGAAAAACAGTATTTCTGGGCTGGGGATGTGGCTCAAGCGGTAGCGCGCTCGCCTGGCATGCGTGTGGCCCGGGTTCGATCCTCAGCACCACATACAAAGATGTTATGTCCGCCAATAACTAAAAAATAAACATTTAAAAAAAAAAAACTCAATCTGTGGTTTCTTTGCCACCGAACTACATACCCAATTTTTTTTTTCTTTCTTTTGAGATAGTCTTTCTTGCTGAAGCTGACCTTGAACTTGCAAACCTGTTTCTGAGTTTCTGGGATTATAGGTGTGTGCCCAGCTTCAGATTTGTCTTAACACTTTCGATGGGTCTTTTACCCTTGCATGATTTTATATTATCAGTCACTGGTGATTTATAAAGATGTTGGTTTACTGTGTACACAGATCTCATGTTGACACATTTTGTTCTATAATATAAAAAAAATCACGTTTGTTAGTAACATCATTGATCTTATCAGACAAGCTGTTAAGTAACAGAAATCTATCAAATATACAATGGGGAGTATGTTTTCCAAGATTCTAACATTTTTTCCTTGAAAGCTTAAGTTGCATTGTACTATCAAGAGTTTTCCTGGAAGTGACATGCTTCATTTTTTTCAGAAAATGCCTGACAGATACCCAAGATCGTATAACCAATTTGTCTGTGGTCATTCTTTAAAGTAGAAACGGTGTTCTCTGAGGAAAATGACTAGCTCAGCTTGGAACTCGGGCATTCACCATATGTGCTTTCTGTTGAGCAGCCATCGTACTTTGGCATGCAACAAAAAGGTTCATGCATTCCCCCCAGTTTATCATACACCGCATTAAAGAGATTGTACATTTTTTCCAAAGATCAGGATTTAATAATTAAATATATTTTAAAATAACTAATCATTTTTACTACTTTGCCAGAGTAGTGTTCCTACATGAAAATGGTTTTACTTTTTCTCTTTTTAATAAACTGAGTTTACAGTAACTATAGCTACAGTTTGGTGCCACTGCCGTTATTTGTCCAGCAGCTTATACGCCATTGCTTCTGCAAATGGCAACACAGTGCAAAATAACATACTGTTATGAGAATAATTTAGACTTTGCAGACCCCTTGGATCTGCAGACCAACTTCAAGAATCACTATTCTTTCAAAACAGAAATTATGAATTAGTATATTAAATAGTTGTGTCATAACTTCTATTTTTCTGCAAAAGTTTATTAAGTTCCCCTTTTGGGATCTTGCTCATTGTGGGCATCAGAGTATCCAGAGTAAGCAAATTCAGCCCACCATGGTGGAGAGAAATTAAATTTCTGGAATTAGACCCAGGTTTGAATTCCATCTCTCCCTTAACCTTAGTCTCTTTAACCTATAATCTCTTTAACACTCTTGTCTGGAAAATAGGCATCATAATAAAATCCACCTCATTTATTTTATGAGGATTGAGTAAGTAAAAGTACAATACGTGGCTTAATAATGTCAGTTATATCTGTGTTCAGTAGCACTAGTAGCAAGGAACACAGCTGCCAGAACTTCTGCTTGCTTCTGAGGCTGTGATCCCAACGACTGGGAATGCTGAGGCAGGAGAATCATAAGTTCAAGGCCAGCCTTGGCAACTTAGCAAAACCTTTCTCAAAATAAAAAATTAAAAGAACTGGGAATGTAACTCAATGGTAAAACACTCCTGAGTTCCATCCCCAGTCCAAAAAAAAAAGTATCACCAAGACTGGGACTGAGGTTGTAACTAAGCACTAGCATGCCCAAGGTCCTGGGTTTAATCTCTGGCACAGGGGGATACCAAGAGTGGAAATTGCTTTTTTTTTTTTTTTTTAAATCACTGATGTTAAGGATTATCTATGAGTACAAAATTCTTCATTTGGAAGTTTGAATGAGAGATGGTAACTCTGGTCCCAGCTATACAGGGAGTCTTCAGTCCTGTCCATCACCCAGGGGTGGCACTAATGAGGTTCTGCGGGTGCTGGGTTTGTCCCAAACCAGAGAAGAGGTCAGGGGAATCAGCTGAGCATCCCATAGGAAATGGAACATTTTTGGTGTTTCTGTTGCATTCTTTTTCCGCTAACTTAGGTTTCTGATCTTACCTCCTCAGTGAGGTAAGATCCTGACCCTTGTATAACCCATACTCAACAGAAGGTGGCACTGCTGTCTTAGAAAAACACCAGACTAGCAGTGGCTTTCCTTTATGAGGTCTTAACTTCATGGAAGGGACACCTGGTGGCTCAAGCATTTCCTCCATCTGATTACCTTGGTATATGAGCGTCCCCCTTTGCACTCTTCACTGTCCAGGTTTTCCCTCGGTTACCCTGGAATGTTTTCCCTTGTTTATTTTTTTCCTCCACTCCTACAGTTCCTGTGGATGGAGGTATTTCCACTCACTGTCCTTGACACACCCTTCCTTTGAAAACAAAGATTCATGACCTGGAGCAAGAAAGATGGAGCAGCCTGTTGCCAGCTGCCTGGGAGGGACTGAGAGTGTTGCCTCCCTGAGGTCTCGTAGTCTAGGCTATGGAAAAGGATACTCATGGCCCAAGAGTAAGCATCTGCAAAAGAGTGTCTTTGGGTCATGGAAGTAACATCACGTGGGGGGCGTGTTCTGGCATTTTTTGAAAAGGTGTGTGTGACCCCAGTTAAAGTTTTTTTAAAACAAACAAACACATTTTTAATATTCTTCTTTTTTTTTTTTTTGGTACTAGGGATTAAACTTGGGGCACTCAGCCACTAAGCCACATCCCCAACCCTGTTTCAGATTTTATTTAAAGATAGGGTCTCACTGAGTTGCTTAGTGCCTTGCTTTTGCTGAGGCTGGCTTGGAATTTGTGATCTTTCCGCCTCAGCCTCTACAGGCATGTGCCACTGCACCTAGCGTGCATTTTTAAGATTATTAGAGACTACTGGGCGCAGTGGCACATGCCTGTAATCTCAGTGACTTGGGAGACTAAGGTAGGAGGGTCACAAGTTCAAGGTCAGCTTTATCAACTTAATGAGACCTGTATCAAAATGAAAAAATAATAAGGTCTGGGGATGTAGCTCAGTGTTAGAGCAAGCACCTCTAGTTCAATCCACAGTACCACAAAAAAAATAAAATAAAAAATAAAGATTCTTAGAGCCTGAGAGTAGTGCCAAAATTGAAGTTCACAGGTTCCAGCTAGGCTAGTGGCTTTCTGTTAGAAGCCCTGGGTGGTACCCTGGTTTGGCTTCCCTCCAGCTGTGGAAGCACAGGTACACACCTACACTCCATTCATTTTATGGGTGAAGTCAGCCATGGTAGTGATGCAGGAGAACATATGTGAACTTGCTTCTCATGGGATGAAATGCAGTTGTGAGTCTTGCTCAGCCTTGGCAGTATAGCTGGGTCTCATTAAATATCCTCACTCCATAAGGCAGAAGTTGCCATATCTTCCCAGGTTACCACCCATGGGGTCTCAGTAGTTTTATAGAATTGCAGGCCACAGAAATTCCTAATGGTTCTCCTCATTCTGAAATTGGCTCCAAATACTTAAGTACTACTATCCTCACAATTCAGTCATTACTGCTTTCAAAAGTAATACATATAAATTTGTATGGTTTCTAGTGATGTTATTTACCGTGAAATTTTTAAATACCCTATGACACCTTTGTAAGTTTGTCATCGTACCTTGGTAGAGTTCCCTGGGTGGGTGGGTGTGTGATATAAGTCCTCATGTGCCCTCCCCTGGAGCTTCAGCTTAGCTATTTTTTGGGTATGCTTGCTTTTTTTTTTTTTTTTTTTTTNCTATTTTTGGGTATGCTTGCTTTTTTTTTTTTTTGTTTTTTTTTTTTTTTTTTTTTTTTTTTTTTTTTTTTAGTTATAGGTGGATACAATATCTTTATTTTATTTTATTTTTATGTGGTGCTGAGAATTGAACCCAGTGCCTCATGCATGCTAGGCGAGCGCTCTACCTCTGAGCCACAACCCCAGCTTTTTAAAAAAATTTTATTTTTTAGTTGTAGTTGGACACAATACCTTTATTTATTTATTTTTATGTGGTGCTGAGGATCAAATCCAGGGCCTCGCACATGCTAGGGGGGAGCTGTACCATTGAGCCACAACCACAGCCCTAGTGTTTGCTTTTTTGTTCCCAGTGGTTGTTCATACCCAACCTGAAGGTCAGGTTTTTCAGTAACTGCTTATAATTATTATTATTAGTAGTAGTAGCATTAGTATTAGCACTAATATTATTATTTAGTTGTAGATGACACGATACCTTTATATTTACCTTTATGTGGTGCTAAGGATTGAACCTTGTGCCTCACCCATGCTAGGTGGGTGCTCTACCACTGAGCCACTACCCCAACCCAGTTACTGCATATTATTGATTCAGAGTCTGGACAACAGATTTGTATTGAGCCAATCTGACTCAATAATTTCCTCATGTTCTCCTTTCCAAATCCTCCTCATTATTGATCTTTTAAAGAATCAAAGGCCTGAAAACTGCCTAAGGAGCTTATTTTGAAAGAACTTGTTGTTGACCACTGATTTTAGGAAGAAGTTTCAGGAGCCTGTCAGCAGTTGTCCATGGACAGTACTAAAGGTTGAAATCTTACATTCTCTTTATTGACTGTGAAGAGACTGTGGAACAAGTGCCATTTTCCACGGAGGAAGAGGTTGGCTCTGGGTGTGCTTGCTACACCTCTGGCACTCTGAAGTCCAAAAGGAAGATGCTAAAGCTGTTTATAAACAAATAGTGTGGGTGTCTGGTCATCATAACATTGAAGGATATTTAAGAGAGCAAGTAGCTGGGCTGAGGCAAGAGGATCATGAGTTTGAGGCCAGCCTCAGTAACTTAGTAAGACTCTGTCTCAAAATAAAAAATCAAAAGGGCTGGGGATGTAGCTCAGTGGTAAAGCACTTGCCTGGCATATGCAAGGCCCTGGGTTTAATACCCAGTACCTCAAAAAAAAAAAAAAAGATTATGTAGGTTGCGATGGAGTAGGAACCATGAGTTTTCCCCTGCCCCCCACCTTTGGTATTGGGGATTGAACCCAAGGATGCTTTACCACTAAGTTGCATCCCCAGTCCTTTTTATTTTGAGACAAGTTCTCGCCAAGTTGCTGGGCTCGAACTTCTGATCCTCCTTCCTCAGCCTCCTAAGTCCCTGGTTACAGGCTTGTGCCATTATGCCTGGCACAATCATAAGTCCTTTAGCAAAATAGAAAACAGATTATTTTTGTGTCTTTGGTGTGCTTCTGGATAACCCTGAGAGTTAAGAACTACTTTTCAGGGTATGAGAGTAAAAGTTATCTCTTAGAGCTTATATTTGGCTTTTTTTTTTCCTTTTTTTTTTTTTTTTTTGTTTGCCTATAATAATACATATGTAGATATACATCCAGTTTTGTTTCCGGTTCTCTGGTTCCAATGTTGCTATGTCAGTAATTTTAATAGTAGCATAACATAAATGAAAAACTAAAAACTATAAACACTTAAGAATCTATGAGGCCCTGGGTTCAATCTCCAGCACTGCAAAAAAAAAAAAAAAAATTATGTAAGTTATATGTCAATTAAGGCTGCTATAAGAAAAATATTTTTTTAATTGTCTAAGTATCTTAAATCAGGGATGATTTTAAAAAAGAAAAAGTCTGGCCAGGTGCAGGGGTGCACGCCTGCAATCCCAGCAGCTGGAGAGGCTGAAACAGGAGGATGGAGAGTTCAAAGCCAGCCTCAGCAGAAGCGAGGCTCTAAGCAATTCAGTGAGACCCTGTCTCTAAATAAAATATAAAATAGGGCTGGGGATGTAGCTCAAAGGTCAAGTGTCCCTTAGTTCAATCCCCGATATCGAAAAAAAAGAAGAAGAAAAAGTCTGTCAAGATCCACCAAGTTTAGTTCTCACAGTGATGTTAGCATCAGCACCACACTCTTTCACATCAGTTGCCTCATATTCATGTTTGCTTCAGCTATGTAGATTAAATCCAGAATTAGTACATTATTGTAGCCAAACCTGAATATATTGCTATAGTTGTTACAGAGTCAGATGCTGTGCCTGCAGTTTCTCTCTAGTGAGATTCTCTATTGAACTGAAAACCTGCTGTGTTCTCTAAGCGGTCAAGTCAGAGGAAATAACTCATCTTTGGGAGTTCCAGCTATCACTGAGAGTCCACATGTTCACCCAAGAAGAAAAAAGAGCTTAAGTCGTGTTCAAGATTTGATGGCTTTTCTTCCATGAGCTCCCAGGAAGTCTGTAGGCTGAGGACAAAAGTCTGTAGGCAGCACCCACTGTTTGTGTCTAAGTCTTAAGCACCAGCCCTTCCTTTGGAGTCCACTCAGGCATTACTCACTGGGGCACCATAGGCTCAGGAGTGGCTTCCCCTGATCATCATCATAGCTGTAAGGCAGTGAATCTGGCCGTCTTCCTCTTAAGTCCAGGGTTTATCACCTGCTCCGCTCTGCTGCCTACTAGAGAGTTATTCCTCCTTGCTGTTTTATGTTGGCTCCCGCAGTGGTATATCCAGAGACTTCATAGAAACAGTTTTAAGTTGGGAATCCATATAACTAGACTTTGGAGTCAGACAGACTTGGGTACTTTACTTTGGATTTCAACATTGCCATTTGCTAGGCAACCTCCTTCATCATACATTACCTCAGTTCACTCATCTGCAGAATGAGATAATACTGTCTGCCTTGTGGGGTGGTTGTGAGAATTGAGTAATAAACATTAGCTTTCAGTGAGTTCTGTGTTTATGGTATGGGAGGAAGTCTATGGGAGAGGGAGAGGGTATACTGGTCCCTCAACTTAGTTTTAGTGTTCCACCTACCCCTTTGTTCTGTCTCCCATTCTCCATGATCCTTTGAGTGCTGAATAGAGAAAAAAGTTCCCTGGTCACCTAGGACATTTCTGAGAAGGAAGTGGCCCTTGACTATTGCTGTTTTGTGAATCACCTATTCGTCTCATTGGAAATTATAATGTGACCTTTGAACTATTGAGAATACCCACACCTGGGCTGGGGATGTGGCTCAAGTGGTAGCGCGCTCGCCCGGCATGTGTGCAGCCTGGGTTCGATCCTCAGCACCACATACAAACAAAGATGTCGTGTCCACCAATAACTACAAAAAAATATATGTATTTAAAAAAATTCTCTCTTTAAAAAACAAAACAGAGAATACCCACGCCTGCCTAGCATCTGGCACTTTTGTGATCTCAGCATGATGAATGGCCTTCTTTAGAGTTGTCCTCAACAATGCTATGGCTGCCCTTGAAGAAATGGGAGGCATGCCTTTCTAGAAGCTCTTGGGAGTAGGCATGCTCAGAAAGACCCATTCCAGGCTGGGATCTAGGGATCTGCTGGGTGATAACCTGCTCTGAGCAGCAGAAATAAGGCTTTAGAAGTCACTTTCCGGAGTGAAAGAATGACCACTGTTCTCTTTCTTACCCCTTCTTGGCTCTACCACACTTCCAGAGGGGCCTTGTTAACTGTACTGGCTCCAAGAAAACAGAAGCCCCACCTTGCCTGCTCCTCCATGGCTCTGCAGCCCGAAGGAGCCATAACATGCCCAGTCCGCCTTCCTTCCCATGGCCGTGCAAGCCCCAACATACCTCCTTCCCCTCAGGATCAGATGCCGTGGATTGCTAACTGAGGTGTGGCCGAGCCCCTCCCTCCCCAGCTGGGACTCATCTTTTTGAAATTATATGATGCAGAAAACTGCCTTTCCTTAGGGATCCAGCACTTTCCCACCTTCTGCGTTTTAATCTATGTCTCTTGAAATCCTACTCCATGCATGATTTCTGAGTTTGGTGGGGTTTGTTCTTCTGTTTTCCTAACTTTGGAGTTCGGTCACTTTTTTCCCAGCATGCTTTAAGCACTGGCATTCCTTCTGGCCCTCAGGATGATGAATCCCCTTCCTGCCCATAAGTGGATGACTACCAGTTGGCAGTTCCCCCTCCTGGCTTTCAGGATATTATCCTAACACCTTAGGGTGATTCTAATCTCTCAGAAGGAATAATGCAATTTGGTGGCCATGTAGAGTTGAGTCTTAAAATCTTCACTTGGCTATTCTCAGCCTCAGAGCTGTCTCTTTTGTCCTTGTCTGGCTCCGACCTCCCCCACCCCAAAAAATACAGGCTTAAAGCCTGGAGACTGTCCTTTAGGAAGCCATGAAGGAATATGGCCTGGCCCCTCCACTGAAGGTTTGACTACTCAGATCTTTGGTGTGAGGCAATCTCTGTCCCCCAACACAGCCCACTCCTAGCACTCGTAGGACCAGAAAGAGTGGAATGGAACAGCCCTCTCTTACCATCCTCTATAGTTTTCAAGAGACTAAAAATCCTCACATGCATGTCTCTTCTGCGCTATTGCCTACATTTCAAGTCTCAAATTCATATTTTGCTTTTGTGATAAATTTGTTGCCCTGCTACTTATAAAAGATAATAAAAATCCTCAAGTGTCTTAAATCAAGTGTAGATGACTGTTGAAATGGTCACATAACAAAAATCTCCCCTTTGGGTTGTGACTCAGTGGTAGAGCACTTGCCTAGCATGCCTGAGGTACTGGGTTCAATCCCAGCACCACATAAAAATAAACAAAATAAAGGTATTGTGTCCAGCTACAACTAAAAATATATTTTTTTAAAAAAAAATCTTTTTGGAAATGGCTCCTGGTCCAGCTTTTGCTTTTAGGTTGAAGTCTGGTTGATGCAGCGTGTTTCATGTGGCCAAACGTTGACAGCCATACTGAGCCACAGCTTTGTTTTAACCAAATTTTTCAAATAGAAAAGGAGGCCATTTTTTTTTTTCTCCTTCCTGTCGTTTCCTTAATCTACAAGGAGGCCAGTTCTAGAGCTGGCTTAAGTTGTCTTGGCAGTCTTCTGTTTAACCCTTCCTGGAGAAACCTTCTCTGGCTCTGATTGGGGGGCTGAGCCTTCCTGTCAGTAAGCTCTCTGGAAGTAAAGGCAATTCCAGGGCATCCAAAGCAGCCCCACCAGCTTCCGCCCATTTTTCTGATAAGTGCTGTGTTTCCATCCCTAGACAGGCAGTGTGCCATGGCAGTGGCCCAATCCTAACCCACAGGATGCAACTGAAGGAAATGTGTTGGTGATGGGCTTTCTCCAGGGCTCTCCAGCCTGTGAGGGCTGGCATCTGGATTACAGGGGGGAATGTACGCATGCAACCTTGGTTCTGTGACTTGATTGAGCTTGGGGGTTGCAGACAGGGCTCCCTCCCTCCACCCACCTACCCACCCACACCCTCATGACTGTCAAACCAGCATCATTTATTCTGGAGATTGGAGTTATTTTGACAGAAGTAATCTAGAATTGCTACTTTTTTGGTTACCTGAAGTGACTCACATCCATCTCAGAAAACCTTGTTTCAACTATCACTTTGATGCCCCCAAGAGGGTTTCCTGGGCATGCATACTGGTCTTTCTGAAACAGCAGTGCTGTCTTGATAGTTCAGACATGGTTTCCTGGGCTGTTCTGAATATTAGATAAGACCATAATTGAAGAGTTTAGTATAATAACTAATGCTGTTTCCCTAGATTGATATGTATTTTATCACTAGTGCTTTGCCTATTGCCTGAGACACAATAAATTCTCAATAAATTATTTGTTAAATAAATAAGTGAACTAACTATACTGTAATTCTGTGTTTTTTATTGTTGTCTTCTGGATTTTGTGTTTTGACTTGACATATGGTCTCACTGTATTGCTCCAGTTGGTTTCCAACTCCTGGGCTTATGGAGTCCTTTTCTCAGCCTCCTTAGTAGTTGGGCTATAGGTATGTACCATCTCTTAGGAGCATTAGGCCCAATTGTTAGAAAAAAGATACAGGGAGAAGAGTAAAGAACTGGGTTTAAGTGCTAGGACTGTAGCTCAGTGGTAGAGCGCTTGCCTAGCACGTGTAAGGCGCTGGGTTTGATTCTTAACACCATATAAAAATACATAAATTAAATAAAGGTATTATATCCATCTACAACTAAAATTTTTTTTCAATTGGGTTTAAAATATTTTTTAAGGATGGGATGTAGCTCAGTGGTAGAGCACTTGCCTAGCATGTACAAGGCCCTAGATTCTATCTCTAGAACCACAAAAAAGGAAAAAAAATAAATAAAAAAGGTGCCACTCCCAGCCTTCTCTCTGTCTTGGGCCACTCTTTTATTGCAAATCTAACACCTTCGTTAGCGCCTCTTATGAAGTTTTCCATGTCTACACATTGAAACTAACTGGAGTTTAACAGGTTTGGAGCCTAGGCATTACTGCACTGCATCAAAAGGTTGCCACAAAACCCTGCCCTAGACTGAAGGAAAACTGACAATGGAGAGTGCCTCTGTGTGTGACAGTGTTTGCACATCTGCTGTGGGCCAGGTACTGACTATACTAGGCAGTATGCTGGACAGTTTGCGAGCACACACAGTAGAACAGGGTGTCATTCCTGTCTGAGTGGATGGAGGCAGAAGAAGGTTCCCTAGACTGAGGTCTGACGACTGCATAAGGTTTACTAGGCAACAGTGGGCAGGGAGCAAGCATTGCAAAGCCCTGGTGTGGAGAGGGGAGAAGAGGGCCCCAGGACTATGTGAAGATTCATTTAAGTAGATAGTTTGCTCATTAAGTGAGATAGCATTAGGGCTCTATTACTATGTGGCTGTCACATTGCTGAGATGATACAGTTTGGTTGGTATTAGTTTACCAGTATACCTCCCCATATCCCAAATTAGATTGCCCAGCTGAAATCCATCACATGCTGTCTCTGGCTCTGGTAGAGGCTTCTCTGTGTGCTGCTCAGAGTGCTTTCTCTGTGCTTAATATTCCCAAACCTGAAAAGAAAACATTATTGATTGGCAGAATCCAGATGTGAGAGGCTGCCAGTACTGTGATGAGTTTGTTACTGGAGTTTTGTGTGTGTGTTATGGGACTGGTTCTAGGGAGGGTCTACAAAATATTGCTGGCTGTAAATAAACCTGCTTCAGGATATGCTGAGTAAATCCTCCCAGCTCCAATGGCAGCTCCTCTATCTTCATGAATTTATATTGTTTTTACTTCCTTCCTCTGTCCCAGTCAGCTTCATCGGTGACTGGGCTTTCGTATTCTTTGCAGGGAGAACCAAATTCTAGGTTCTGTAATTCCTGAGAATACCAGGGCTCTGCTGTTGACCTACAGCCATAGCTGGTGTGTTCTCCCAAGTGTCTGTCACAGTTAAACCAAACTGGCAAGTTCTACAGCCTGCTGTAGCCACCTCATGCTCTAGCTATTGGGACTTTGGTCTCAGGTGAAGGCTGGGGAGCAGCATGTGAACTAGAGTGGTTCTTTCCTCCTCCCTTGTCTTCTCACGTGGCTTCTGTTGGAAAGCTGTGGATTTGGGCTTTTGTTTTTCCTTGTGTCTTAATTGGACTTGAACTAGGGAGCTGAAGGGGATTTCTTCTAGGAGCTGCTTTCCTTTCATAGGGCGATGCTTTCTTTCATCTTTCCTATAGACTAGGAGAGTCCCTCTCAACCTTTTCTACCTGAGAGACTTGTGCTGTTGCCTTCTTGTCTCTGGGCTGTGGGTTCCATGCCTCCTGACTGACTCAGACAACTGTCTGGTAAATAGATCTCCAGGCTGAGTTTATTACTTCAACCAACTGGAAGCCAGAGGAACGGATCTGTACAAGTCAAGACAGGTGTCCCCTGTGAGTTTTGAAATGTGCTTTGTGGGAAGGAAAGAGGAACAGTGATTTCTCATTGTTTTTGCTTGTGTCTTCATTACTCCCCTTCCCCTTCCTGCCTCTTTAAGGGCATGGCAAGACTCTCCGAATGCAGGTATAATTGAATAATGTGACCCTTTTTTTCTGTCCCCTTAGCTCTGCCATTTAAAATACTACCTCAGGGGCTGGGGATGTGGCTCAAGTGGTAGCGCGCTCGCCTGGCATGCGTGCGGCCCGGGTTCGATCCTCAGCACCACATACAAAGAAAGATGTTGTGTCCACCGAAAAATAAATAAATAAATATTAAAAATAAAATAAAATAAAATACTACCTCATGCGTGTGTCCTATGACTAGCTTGTGATAGCTGTCATGGGTACTTGAATAGTATCTGGCTTGACAGTTAGGAGGATGTTCCTCTGGGTCTTTGTTTTTACTGTGACAGTCTCCCTCCGCTTTCTACCCTTTCTTCCACTGTATGGAGGTCCTTGTGGAATCATGTTGCTACTGTCAGAATAGTGCCTGTTTTCATTTAGTGAAACTTGCTTCAATGGATGGGCGTAAGTGGTCCTGAAAGCATCTTGGGATGTTTATCACCGTCTTCAGTGATTCCTACTTTCTGCCAAGACTTCCTCAGTGGTGTTTTAAATCTGGACCCATCTCCATTGAAGTACAGGTGATGCTGTGCCTCTGGTCTTATGCTCAGATATGGAGGGAACCTGATTTGTCAGAGTGGGCACCATAAGAGCCATAAGAACTTGGTTTGTTTTCTCAGAAGCAGCTCTATGCATTAATGTGCCCAGGGCTAAGCAAGCTCACACCCAGCTTTTTGGTCTCAGGGCAGAAGAATTACCTTCCAAAAACAGAACAGGGTGTGGCCAGCAGGAGGTAGATTCCCACTGTGGATTCTCCAGAACCTTCCAGGTTCCAAGGGTGCCTATAACACCAATGGGCTCCAGAAATCTTAGGAGATCTCCAAAGATCTTACATCCTAGGAGATCTTAGCGCCATGTTTCTGGCCCCTTCCTGAAGCCCACTGCCTCATATGGCTTTGAAGATATGCAGGCTCATTTATGCATTCGATTTATGGGATTAAGGCAGGAGAATCTTCTCACATTTGGAATAAGGTCCATGGTCCATTGGTCAGCACTTTGTTTGGAGTCACCAAAAGTTGGAGGCCCGTGGAACCAAGTTCCACTGAGGTAGGTCAGGTGAACCTGTGTTTTGGATGTAAAATACAAGTTCTAGCACCTTAGCTGGGTGCTCTCTGGCATACCCCATTCTTGGTCTAACAGAGTAGAAAGTAAGGACTAGATCAGTTCACAAATGGAAACCAACTGCCCAGTTTTTCTTTTCTTTTCTTTCTTTTTTTTTAAAGCTTTTTTAAAAATATTAATTAATTTATTTATTTATTTTAGGTGTAGATGGACACAACACAATGCCTTTATTTTTATGTGGTGCTGAGGATTGAACCACCTGCACTAGGCGAGCGCTCTACCGCTGAGCCACAATCCCAGCCCCCCACTGCCCGGTTTACCTTTCTCTTTTAGTTAACATGTAAAATAACTAGAGTCATACAGCAAAACAATATAAGAGGAAAATACACAAATATACTTCCTGTCTGGTTTTTGCCCCATCATTTTCTTCCTCAGATATGACTAAAGAACCTCAGCTAAGCCAGCCAGGCATGTGTGAAATGCAGGATTCATTCCTCATCACCACACACACCTCCTCCCCTCCCATCTCAGGTCACAAAGGTCATAAGAAGCCATGGGGAGGCTCCTGAACTTTTACTGTACTTAGGGAGCCCTTTAAGTGACATTTGCATGTTTGGTGACCAGCTTCCTGTCACTCAGATGGACACTGGATTAGGATTTCAGTGACTATCAAGCCTCCTTCCTCAACTCTGCATATTTGTCCATGAAAGGAGAGTGGCAGGAAACAGGACCTTGGAAAACAGTGAGTTTGGGGCCCTTAGAGTTCACAGGTCAGTCCCCTGTATTGGCTGGGGGAGGTAGGATGTACCCAGATGATGTTTCCCACAATCAGCACCAAGAAGGCTGTCCCCTAGAGTAAAAATGTAAGAAAATTTTACAGTCCCACATTTTGTTACTGACCACTCTTTAATAATGGTTTCTTCAGTTACTTCTACAAAGGGATTGTTGTTGGTCCCCTGAGAGATTGGTGCTCTTTATAAAGCAGCTGATTTATGACTCCAACCTGAACTTGACATGGCAGTGCTCCAGGCCTGCCTCCCGCCTTCCTCTACCCTAGCCCTCTTTCCTCTTTGCCCACCTGATTGGCAGGGGGTGGGTGCCTAGAAGGTGGGTTGCTAAGCAGCCTGGCTTTAACATTGTGCCCTTGCAGTTTGGATGAATAGCTGCAGTGTTTAGAAGAGAGAGAGGATTTTGGTCTGTCTGTTAATCAGGAGGGACTTTTTTGGGGAAGGGGTTAAGCACTTGTAGTCTGGTCTTGGCACATGGCCATAGCTTGGGCGGGAATTTGGTAACCCTCACGGTGCCTTCCCTTCTGAGATGCAGGGTGAATGGAGTCCAGAGCTCTGTGGCGGTTCCCATGTGAAGATCTTGTTGCAGAGTTGTCACTGTCTTATCTCCCCCCTCACCAAGCAAAGGAAAGGAAATGAGATCCAACAACATTCTGTGAACTCAGCTTTTTCTGTTTTGATCATTAACTTGTAGTGGCACTTGAGATCACTGACCTTACTGGTCAGTAGGAAACAGGTATGTTCTTGCCATTTTATGTTCCTGCTGTGTCAGGAACTTGTAATATGGGGCTTAGATTGTCACCTTTGCCTTCTCATCCATTGATTTGTTTTAGATGAAGCATTTACTCTGGTGCAGTGAGGTAAGCAGTTTTCTGATAAGAAGCCTTTGTTGGACTGGGATCGTGGCTCAGTTGGTAGAGCGGTTGCCTTGCATGTGTGAGGCACTGGGTTCTATTCTCAGCACCACATATAAGTAAATAAATTAAAAACAACAACTAAAAAATTTAAAAAATAAAAAGAAGCCTTTGTATTTAGGTTTCTACAGGATGAAATGGGAGTAACTGTCGACTTGCATTAAGTATTAAGGAAAGGGCTGGGGATGTGGCTCAAGTGGTAGCGCGCTCGCCTGGCATGCATGTGGCCTGGGTTCGATCCTCAGCACCACATACAAACAATGATGTTGTGTCCGCCAAAAACTGAAAAATAAATATTAAAAAATTCTCTCTCAAGTATTAAGGAAAAACTTTTCGTTAGAGAGAATATACAACCAAAGAATGCTGCCTGGAACTGGGACCTCATTTGGTCCCTTATTAAAGGCATGCTGTACACATGCTCTGGGGTTCTGTGAGCTGCTCCTTTATCCTTACGTAAAGACTCCTTTTTTGACTTGAGCTAAACATGAAACTCGAAGAGTAACTAATCTCACGTCTCAATCTTGGGAGCGGGATATTATGAAGAAGTACCCCTTACTTCCTTTGTGCCAGCAGTCTCAGTAATATACTCTGCGGCACTGCCTAGGCTCTGGAGGAAGAGGCAGCCAGGATCTTGAGCTCTACTGCTTCAGGGTACAGGGGGCTTCCTGAGCCCAAGGGAGCAGCAGGCATGGTTCAGGTCATACAGGTGGCCCAGGCAGGAATGCTGCTGTGTTGGCTCTCCTCAACATCAGTTGGAACTGCTCCTTGCTGGAAGCCATGGAAGAAGACTAACACGGCACTCTGGAGTATCCCAACTGATATAAGGAAGAAGGGGTAGGAGGCTCTGGGATCCCAGAAGCCCCCAAAGCACTGCTCCCCTTCATTTAGTGCCACTGCTATAATTTTCCCTCTTCTCCTTCCCTAAAAAAATCAGGCATTTCCTGAAGAGAGGGACTGGCTCAGGGGCCTGATCTTACCTCTGTGTGTTATTTCTCTTCTGCAGGATAACACAGAAGTAGAGAAGCGAGATCCCCAAGAACTAGTTGGTAAGTATGCAGGAGAGCTGGGGGCATACTTGTAACCCTTGCCCTGTGAGCAAACCAGCTTCTGGCTATGCCAGCCTCTGCTCCTTGGGGCTTTTCTCATCTATGAGCATCCTCCCTTCAGACTCCCTCTTAGGGCCTTTGGCATTTTCTAGAATGACTGAGACCCCCCCCCCCAAAGCAGTTCTTCATTGAATAATATTCATGGTACATCTTATTGGGGTTTCCTAAGTTGCTAATATATCAGGAGGGGGTTCCAGGTCCCCATCAGCTGGGAGCTTTGTTTCTTTCCCTTGTGCCCTGGGTCCTTTCTTTGCCTTTGTTCTCCTCCCCCTCCACTGGTGTTCACGTTGCTCACAGAGTCAGCATATGGCCTTTGCTGGAATTTTGCTTTGTCCCCAGGCAAGAACATGTCCTGAAACTCATGAGTTTGGGGCCCTTGGTGAGAGACAGAGCCGTTTCTGGAAATTTCGTACCGTCCACCTCCTTTGCCAATCCCAGCCTCTAATCCCATTAGAAAGTTTCTTAGCTCCTTTAATTTGGCCATGGACATTATTGGATCCAAAAGCCTTACCCAAGGGAATTTTCCAGTGAATCCAGGCCTCTCAGCAGTGTCAACCCTCCCTCTCTATGGCAGCTGTTACCTGCCTGTCCCAGTGATGTTTACAAAGCAGATTTTTTTCTTCTTCCCAGGGACACCTATAGAACCTGCCCTTGTACACCCATGTTGGCATTGAAGGCTCACTCCTAGTCCCGAGTTTTCTTTTTTTTTTTTTAAGAGAGATTTTTTAATATTTATTTTTTAGTTTTCGGCGGACACAACATCTTTCTTTGTATGTGGTGCTGAGGNCCGAGTTTTTTTTTTTTTTTTTTTTTTTTCACTTTTTTTAGTTGTAGATGGACACAATATCTTTATTTTTATTTATTTACTTTTATGTGGTGCTGAGGATCGAACCCAGGACCTCATGCGTATGAGGCAAGCGCTCTACCACTGAGCTACAACCCCAGCCCAATATTTATTGTTTTTTTTTTTTTTAGTTTTCGGCGGACACAGCATCTTTATTTTATTTGTATGTGGTGCTGAGTGATTGAACCCAGGGCCCCCTGCTTGCCAGACGAGCGCGCTACCGCTTGAGCCACATCCCCAGCCCTAGTCCCAAGTTTTCAGATCACACAGAGACTTGTCCAGAAAGTGCTCCTCCAGCCTCCCTTCCACTTGTTTTTTCTCTAAGTAGGATCCTTTTGCTGGGGGTGGGGAGGAGGAAGAGTTTATTTGGCAACTCTCAGTTTCAGGGGTCTGAGTCCATAGACAGCCGGCTCCATTCCTTGGGACTTGAAGTGAGGCCGAACATCATGACAGAAGATAATGGCAGAGGGAAGTGGCTCACATGATGAGCAGGAAGCAGAGAGACTGTACTTGTCAGATACAAAAACATATCCCAAAGGCATGCCCCCACCTCCTTCAGCCGCACCCTACCTGCCTTCAGTTACCACTCAGTTAATCCCCATCATGAATTAATTCACTGATAAGGTTAAGCCTTGTAAAACCCAGTCATTTCTCATTTAAACTTTCTTCCGTTGTTTCACACATAAGCTTTTGGAGGACACCTAATCTAAACCATAATGCTGTTCAGTGCCACCCCAGTTCTCAGCAGGATTCTGCTTTGATCCCTGGGCTCTCTAATGGGTGGAATTTGAATCCTCCAAACCTGTAATGGCCCCGGGTTTTCCTAAGTCCTAGCTAGAGTTTGCTTAAAATTGAGAGACTTGCAACATCAGGGGCAGTAGTTTCCTTCTAGACCAGAAGAGGCAGAGTATGTCAGCTAGGGAGCCAAGGGCCTGTCCCTAGTGAGTAATCTGTAGGGCCAGGTGTGGCAAGAGCCTCAGCCTCTTCCTTCAGAACCCCACCTGATCTTTCTGTTTATTATTAAGAAGCTTCAAGGCTGGAGGTCAGAGAGCAGCCTGTCTGTGAGCCATCATGGCAGTGCCCTCCACTCACTAGCAGTGTCTGGCACATGACACAGTGTGTATGAGAGCTTAGCTCCCAACTTCTTTCACAGCCAACTGAGCACTGTTTCTCTCTGCCATGTTTGTTTATTTGTTTTGGTACTGGAAATTTAACCCAGGGGCACTTTACCACTGAGCTACATCCTAGATCCCCCCCCCCTCAACTTTTTTGACCTTTTATTATGAGACAGGGTCCCCTAAGTTGCTTAAGGCTTAAGTTGCTGAAGCTGGCCTTGAACTTGTGATCTGGAATTACAGGTTTGTACTGCCTATACCCAACTCCATGCCACACTTTAAAAATAGTTTTGTTGAGCTGGATGCTGAGATTCACATCTGTAATCCCAGCAATTTGGCAGGCTGAGGCAGGAGGATTGCAAATTTGAGGCCAGCCTCAGAAACTTAACAAGACACTGTCTCAAAAAACTGGTCAGCTTAGGAGGCTGAGGCAGGAAGATCACAAGTTCAAAGCCAGCCTCAGCAATTTAGCAAGGCTCCAAGCAATTTAGTGAGACCCAATCTCAAAATAAAAAGGATTGGGTTCAATCCCTGCTACCAAAAAAGTAATGAACTGGGAATGTAGCTGAATAGTAAAGCACCTCTGGTTCAATCTCCAGTACCAAATACATAAATAATGAAAAAATAAAAATAGTTTGGTTGAACTGTGCAAGGTGGAAGAGACAGTATTTGAAGCTACTTGGGAGGCTGAGCAGGAGAGTCACAATCTGATGCAAGCTTGGACAACTTCAAGGCCAGCCTGGGCAACTTAACGAGACCCTTAGTAAGTTGGTGAGACCCTGTCTTAAATAAAAAATTTAAAGGCCTAGAACCAGTGGTAAATCACACCTGGATTCCATCACCAGTAACCCCCTCCGAAAAAAATAAAGGAGCTTTGTTGAGGTTTATTTTATAATTTTCAAAGTAAAATTCGCTGGTTTTAAGTGTGCCATTTGATGAATTTTGACAGCTGTGTATAGTTGTATTATCCCCTCCACCTTCACAAGACAGGATGTTTCCATCCCTCCAAAATGTTCCCTTATGCTCCACCACTATTTGCAGACCATTTCTTCTCCTGGCTTCAGGCGAGAAGTGATCCACTCTCTTTGGAAGTTCTGCCTATTTTAGAATTTCTTTTTTTTTTTTTAAGAGAGATTTTTTAATATTTATTTTTTAGTTTTCGGCGGACACAACATCTTTCTTTGTATGTGGTGCTGAGGATCGAACCCGGGCCGCATGCATGCCAGGCGAGCGCGCTACCACTTGAGCCACATCCCCAGCCCCCTAGAATTTCATATAAGTCAGAATTTATTGATGTTTTGGGCTAGATCACTCCCTGTTAAGGGGGCATCCTGTGCATTTAGGATATTTAGCATGGCATTAGTTTCTACCCACTAAATGCCAGGAGCATTCTCTCCTTCTTCCCCAAATGTGGTGGCAAAATGTTATCTCCAAAGGTACAGAAGCACCCCCAGTTGAGAACTGCTAATACAAATAGATCGTAGTTTTCCTGACTGGCTTCCTTTACTTGTCTTGATACTTCTGAGATTCATCCATGTCGTTGAGCATGTCCATCGTTTACTTCTTTTTATTGCTAAGGAACATGCTTGTAAGGTATACTACAGTTGTTTGTGTATTCGTTCACCCACCGAGGACACAAATGCCGCACAGTTTTGAACTGTCTGACCACTTCTCATTAAGGAGTAGCTAGGTCAGCTCTTCACTGAGCATGCAAGCTTGGACAACTTTTAGTTTAATGGAGAGTAGATTCCATTCATGATGCCATGCTTGTCAAGCTCCTCTGTATGAACTTGGCTCCTGTACCTGAACTTAACTCCTCTAGATATCAGGACTTAACGTTGCTCACTGGATGTGGGAAACATTTTCAAACATGTAGACAGCCCTACCTTTAAAAAAGCAATCAAGAACGCTGAGAGTCCAATTCATAGGTGAGGTATCTCTAGTACTGTAACTCCTGACAGAGCTGTCCATACCCACCAGGGGCCCCACCATTGCTCCATAGGTGCCAGAAACAGAGGTACTGGAGTGACACCCCCAGTGAGTTCTCCATGCCAATCATGAACTGGAAATATCCCCCCCCACCTCCTGCTTGTAGCCCCCCACAACACCCTGCAGACATCCTCAGGTCTCCCAGTCTTGCTGCTCTACTTGCTCCCTGCCACTTCATAGGCCTACCTGGCAGCTATGGATACTGGGGATGTTTTCTGACATGGGCAGGGCCCAGGGGTGATGTGTGCTGATGCAGGCTCCTTAAATCCTAAGTTGCAGCTGCCCACCCAGACTGTCCCCAGAAGACCCAGGCAGCAGCCACACATGTGGTTGTTGTCCTGAGTGTCTGAGGACACACTGCTAAATGTATTTCCTGGGAAGATGGTTCAGAGTTCTGGCTGCTTGTAGCAAGATACAGAGTTGATGTCATTTTTATTGGATTCATTCTGGAACTTAGGAAAGAGAATCACTGAAAAATTGCTTCTAAAATCCGTGGGATAACTTTTGTTTTCCCAAGTTTGTCCCTTTATTGTCAGTTACTTCCTAGTAATTCTTGTTTCTAGCCCAGAGCTCAGAGGGGTTTCCCTTTTGTCATGCTATCTACCATTTGCACCCTGGAGGTTGGTGGGGTTGCTATGGCAACAGTGTCACACCCTGTTTTTCTAAAAGACTTTCCTGGCAAATGCCAAAGGGCATTCTTTGTCTCCCTGTCACATGTACACATTGTCACATTGTGGCTCTAGTCTTGGGAAGAACTTAACCTTCCTTGTTTCTGTGCCCAGTGCCTGCCAAGGCCTCCTTGCTTTTGTTGATGATGTTCATGAAATCTGAGGACCAGCTCTTCCCAGCTGCTTCCACTCTCAACTGGCCTCTGCAGCCTTTTTGAGCTCATGTCTAGAACTTCTGCTCATCCCAGGGCTGAGAGGAAGGAGGAAGTCAGGATGAGGCTTGAATCCCAGCCAGAGCAGAGTGTTACCCTTGCTTGAGGAATCAGGAGGCAGAAGGAAGGTGCTGGGCGGAGAGAATCATGTAGTCCCCTTGTGGAAACTCAGGCCAGAGCAAGACCTTTGATCTATGAGTCACCCAATCTCTGTCCTCTTGCCCCCCCTCAAAATAACAGGCCAGTACTCTGCCCTTGGAGTGTGTCCAGCAAAAATCCATTGATAACAGTAAAAATCAGCATGTGTAGTCGTGTTATAAGAGTTCCCTGGCCAGGCATGGTGGTTCGAACCTATAATCTCGCTACTTAGGAGGTTGAAGTAAGAAGATCTCATTTCAAGGCCAGCCTGGACAACTTAATGAAACCCTGTATTAAAATAAAATTCAAGCCAGGTGCAGTGGTACTTCTATAATCCTAGTGGTTCAGGAGACTGAGTCAGGAGGATTGCAAGTTCAGAGCCAGCCTTGGCAACTTAGGCCCTAAATAATTCAGTGAGACTCTCTCTCTAAATAAAATATATAAAAAGGGCTGAGTATGTTGTTCAGTGGTAAAGTGCCCCTGGGTTCAATCCCTGGTACCAAATTCAGAAAAAGCTAGGGATGTGGCTCAGTGGTAGAGCACCTGCCTATTACGTGTGAAACCCTGGGGTCAATCTCTAGATCAGTACCTTAAAAAAAAAAAAAAGCAGTAATGCTCTGGGCTTGACCCCCAGCCTTAAGGTGTTTGTAGTGTGAGCAGGCTGGAATCCCAACAGCTAGACAAGTCTGGAGGGTTTGTCTCTAGTCTAAGTAGTACAGGTGGCAGGCTCGTAGTCCCAGCTACTTAGGAAGCTGAGGTCACTTGAATCCAGAAGCTCAAGGCTTCTACAACATAGGCCTTCTACAACAAGGCCTCCACAACATAGTGAGAGCTTGTCTTTTTTAAAAATAATAATAATAATAACCAGACATGATGTTGCATGCCTGTAATCCCAGCAGCTCTGGAGGCTGAGGCAGGAGGATTGCAAGTTCAAAACCAGCCTTAGCAACTTAGCAAGGCCTTAAGTAACTCATTGAGACCCTGTCTCTAAATAAAAAATACAAAATAGTGCTGGGGATGTGGTTCAGTGGTTAAGTGCCTCTGGATTCACTCCCGATACAAAAATAATATTATCCTAGCCTTGGGAGAGGAGACCCAGAAGGCTGTTCTAGGCCAGTCTCCACAGTCCAGGAGACCACTTGTTCCCCCTAGAATTACAGGGGTGCAAAGCTAACCCATTTCTTAGAGCAGCTAAGTGGTCTAAGAAATAGGTTAGTTTTGCACCCCTGTAATTCTAGCTTTTCAGGAGGCTGAGACAGGAGGATTGCATGTTCTAGGTCAGCCTCAGCAACTTAGAGAGACACTATCTCAAAAATTAAAAAAGGACTGGGGACGGTGTTCCGTGCGAAAGTAGTCCTGGGTTCAATCTCCAGTACCACAAAAGGAAGAAATAAAGAAATGAGTTAGCCGGAGGACCTGGCACACACAGTAGGTCCTCAGAAAGTATTTGTTGGATGTTATTGGTGGTAGCTTGTTCATTCTTTCCCTTCCTCCTGCCCGCCCTGTTCTGCCTGCTATTTGTTCATTGTATGGTCCTTTTCATGAAGGAATGTTTTAAAGAGCACAGGCAGAATTTTACAACAAACAGTGCATTGTTTGAGTGATCCAGAGCAGGACTGTGGTCACCAGAGTGGCCAGAGGCTACAAGGAAGGGAGTGAGAAGAGAGGGCGAGGCTTGAGTGGGAGGCTTGGGTGGGCAGCAGCAAATCTCTGAGGGAGTCGTCCCTTGGGGGTTGTGGTTCTAATGTCAGAATCAGGCCTTTTGTTCTCAAAAATGAGTTGGGTCAAGAAAAAGACCATAAGCCAATTATCAACAGGTAATTTTTAAAAAGTGTCCTTATGCATAAACAGTTTTAGACTCTTAGAACCCAAAATCTCAGGAACCCTGAATACAGTTTCTCCCTAGGCAGGTCAGCCCAAGACAAGAAGGCTGATACTGAGCAACTCTGATTTCTAGAGTTCTAGTAGAGGTGTTTTAGAGACTACGCAGTGGGAGGCTGGAGCCAATGCACAGTGAGTTGACTTGCATGTTCCTCCCAACCATGTGTTCACTAACTTCACATTGGTAGCCTGAAATTGGCCACAGAAAGGAAATTTACACCATGGGAATTAGCAAATGCTAAGGATCCCTCTCCTCCAGCTGGTTGTTAAACATTTCCCAGCACAGCACTGGGCATATTCTTTTCTTAAAATTTAACCAGGGGCTGGGACTGTGGCTCAGTGGTAATGCACTTGCCTTGCATGTGTGAGTCACTGGGTTCGATTCTCAGTACCACATATAAATAAAATAAAGATCTATCGACAGCTAAGGGAAAAAATATTTTTAAAAAAGTTAACCAGTGGGGGCTGGGGTTGTGACTCAGTGGTAGAGCACTTGCCTCACACGTGTGAGGCACAGGGTTCGATCCCAGAACCACATATAAATAAATGAATAAAATAAAGGTCCATCAACGACTGAAAAAAAAATTTTATTTATTTTTTTTTAACGTTAACCAGTGAGGGGCTGGGGTTAGGCACTGGGTTTGATCCTCAGCACCACATGGGGGAAAAAATATATGGTTTTGTGTCCATCCATAACTAAAATATTAAAAAAAAAAAAAAAAGTTAACCAGTGGGAACCAGGCCCTGTAGTGTACACCTGTAATCTGTCTTAGGAGGCTGAGGTAGGAGGATCACAAGTTCAAGGCCAGCCTGAGCAGTTTAGTGAGACCCTGTCTCCAAAAAAAGGAGGATGGGGTGGCTGGGGATATAGCTCAGTGATAGGAGCACTTGCTTAGCAAGCTTGAAGCCCTAGATTTAATCCCCAGTACTACTCCACAAAAAAGAGAAAAAGTTAACCACTAGGACTTGGTAATACATGTTTTTCATCTAGACCTTCTACCTAAATTTCTCTTCTCCCAGGTTGACATGTGTCTGGCTCCTGATCAGCTCAGGTGACAGCAGAATACCCTATTTTATTGTTTGTTTCTTTTATTTCTCCCCACCTCCCCAGTATTGGGTGTGAACCCAGGAGAGCTCTACCACTAAGCTAAATCCCTAACCCTTTTTATATTTTATTTTGAGACAGTGTCTCACTGAGTTACTGAAGCTGGCCTCAAATTTGCATTCTTCCTACCTCAGCCTCTGGAGTCACTGGGATTATAGGCATATGCTACCCTACCCAGCTGTTTTACCATTTTCACAGCATTTATCCCTTCCTGAAAACATAAAAACGCAGCATATAAAATGTTATCTCTGTCCCCTGTCCTAATACCCTCACCTATAGAATCTTTCCCTCTAATTTCTCAACAGCCTCCTTTTCCGAAAGGGTCCGGAACATGTCGCCTGATGAAATCAAGATCCCACCAGAACCCCCTGGCAGGTGTTCTAATCATTTACAAGTAAGCACAGGGCCTGGCTGCTGAGGCCAATATGGATGAAGTGGTATGGGTTAGTTACCTGGTGGGGCCATAGCAGGGAAAAGGGACCAAGGTCCTGGGTTCAATTTCCAGCACCACAAAAAATAAATAAATGAATAAATAGGCTGCCACATGATCAGGAGCTACAGTCCTGGTTATCTCTAGCTAGCCAGATCTCAGGAATTGGCACCCATAGTTCATGGCACCTGATATCGTACTAGACTACCTTCAGCAAGGCCTATGTCCCCGCAGGAAAAAACATGCACATTTCCCTGCACGCAGTTGACCCAGTGGTAAAAAGCTGTGTTGACAAAATAAGGACATATCAGACTGTAAAGTAAATTATGCTAATGTGAAAACAGCATTTATACTTTTTATTTTCCTGCGGTACTGGAAGTGGAACCTAGGGCCTCACACATCAACCACTGGCACATCTAGCACTCTACCACTGAGCTACACCTTCAGCCAAAAGTACAGCATTTATATGGCATAACATTCCTGTCCTCATTCCTAAATTCAGATTTCAGCCATTTATTGCCTACCTTTGGCTTTGAAATCCCTAGTGGTGGGAACTGTTCATGCAGTTGCTCCTTGGCTGGCAAGACTTCTGGATTTCAGACTATACTGTGGCTTCTCTTTGTCCCTCTGCTGTGAGTGGGACCTTGTAACTAATAATAGGGCCGATGCCCAAGGCTGTGCAATTGTGGCCCTGGTTCACCTGCTTTGCCTTTGATCCTGCAGCTTCTGCTCAGTGCCTCTGGCTACTTAGCAAGCCCCTGGCACCACCCAAACGGATGGATGACTAATGGGAGTGGGGTTGAAGAATGCAGCAGACCAGGGGAGGGCTAGAGTCAGGGCTGGGGTACAGTGCAGCTTGTCTTCCTTTCACGGAAGTCTCCTCCCTTTGCTGAGTTGTCTGTTTCCCAGCACCCTCAGGATCAAGTCATCCTCCATGGCAGAAAATGGGCTCTAGCCTGTAAGGACAATTCCAAAGACCTGCCAGACAGAGCCAGATAGCCATTCAGCCCTCAAATTCAAAATGTTCCTCCTCATTCAATCCTCCCTTGGGTAGAAACCATGGCATTTGAGCAAATGGTTTAGTTCACCTGAGGTAGCAGAACCCATTTGATTGATGGGCCTGGAAACCCAACCAAGTCAGCTATATGATAAGTTCATCGAAAGCTGCCCAGCCTTCTATGTAAGGCCTCCTTCCACTGCCCTTGATGAGAACCCATTGAGGAAAGCAGCTTGTCACTCTCAGCTTCTCTCTTCCCTGGTAGTTAAATGGATTACCAATCTTTCAGTGCATCTTCAGGTCCATCTCGGCAGAAAAATTTGCCTTCTGACCAGGCGAGTAGGCCACCTTTCCTGACATGTCCATCCTAAGGAGTATCACTTGGGACCTCCAGCCCTTCCCCCACCTCCTCTTGCAGGGGAAGGGTGCCCAAATGTTTTCCTTCTGGAGAATCTGTATATTTAACTGCCAAGTGAGGGGATGCTGCAGTTTGATCTTGAATTAGATCTTACCCACCTTCCTAGATAAGAACACACTTTCAAAGAACTCTTCATTGTCACTGGGCAGCACTGATACCATATGCCATAGGGGCCAGGCAGGACCCCCATCCTGAGGATAGCATATTACTGGCCCAGTAGGTTAGCCTGGATCCCAGCCAGGTAGTTCTCCTGTGTCCCATTGAGAGTAGGTCAGGGATCTGTGTGAGCATTTTGGTCAAAATGACATGCGCTCTTAACCCTTGATTGTGACCCTTGACAAACTGGCATGACCCAGCCACTTGTGAGTGCCTCACATAAGACTTGCTAAGGCTGAGGGTTTAGTTCAGTGGGAATATGCTTGCCTAGCATGCACAATCCCCAGCATTGAAAAAGAAAGAAAATTCTAGGAAGTTTGTGAGACCACTCCAAGACATTCTACTCCTGCCTTAAAAAGGTCACAGGTCTATTGGTTGCAATTCACAGTTTTGCTGAGGACTTAACCTTCTGTTGGAATTTTAAACCAACCAGGCATGGTGGTACATTTCTATAATCACAGCAGTTTGGGAAGTGAGGCAGGAGGGTTACAAGTTCCCAGCCTTGGTAACTTAGTGAGATCTTGTCTCAAAATAAAAATTAAAAAGGGCTGAGATATGGCTCAGTGATAGTGTCCCCGGATTCAACCCCTAATACCAAACATAAATCATATAAAAACAGTTAACACCTTAAACTCTTCTTATAGTGATTTGAGAGCTGATAACCAGTCAGGAGTTTGTTTCTTTTCTTCTCTGTTCCTTCTCCACCTTGATCTTTACTCCTCACTGTACTGGCCATCCAGAGAAGGTTGGGAGAAATCAGCAATGAAAACAGACCCATCTTGGTTTATCTTGCCTGTGGGTAGCTCTGCTCTTTAAAGGCTGGGTGGAAAAGGAGAATATGGCTGGAGTTGGGCTTCCTGGGGCTCTTGTGTTTATGCCACAGACTGGATTGTGGGTGGGTGGTCTTCTGTCATATGTTCTTCTGTTCCTGTTCATAGGACAAGATCCAGAAGCTTTATGAGCGAAAGATAAAGGAGGGAATGGATATGAATTACATCATCCAAAGGAAGAAAGAATTTCGGAACCCTAGGTGAGTTTCCCATGAGCTTGCAGGTAAGTTGAGTCACTGGTGTTGGATGGGGGAACCAGGAATGCGCCTAGGAAGGGCTAAGGAGAGGCAGCCTTGATCCCTCTTGAGCAGAAAGGGCCATCTCCCAGATTCTCCTTATTCTAAGTGCCTGTGACACATAGCCAGCTGTCTAAACCAGGTGGAACTTTACCAGTTAGATCCAAACTAAGCATAGAAACCAGTCTACAGAATAGCAGCCAAGAGTCCTGGGCTGATGCAGGGAGACCTGGCTGGTTTCTTGTCACTCCTCTGCTCCTACAGCACATAACTTCTCAAGGCTTTGGTTTCCTCATCTGTTCAATAAGGGAGTTACTCTTCTTCCAACTCTAAAAAGTTGGTTTTGCATGCAGATGAGAGGTTTTAGGGACAGGTATATCTAGGTCTTAGTCCATCTAGTGTTCTGGCTAGTGACAAACCCAGGAAGAAGGTGGTGTGTGACAGTGGGACCTGTTCTGGCCCCTGCATGGGCCTGAGTGTGGTGGACTCAACCCAGCCATGCAGACTGAAGGTTAGAGACATCTGGATTAGACACAGCATAGCTGACATCTCACTCCTGGTGCTTGCCCCAGCTACATTTCCATCTCCCAGAGAAGGTAGAAAGCCAGAGCCAGGAGGTCAGGCCCCCCATTAGGAAGCTTGCTTAGAACAATATAACTGGCCTTAAGAGTTTCCGCTCTTATCTTAGCCCCAGGGACTAGTGGGTTTCATTGCCCTGTAGACCTGGACCAGTGCCTGCTCACTGATGAGGCTGTTTTCTTTTCAGCATCTATGAGAAACTGATCCAGTTCTGTGCCATTGATGAGCTGGGCACCAACTACCCAAAGGTACGTCCTACACTCTGCAGCTTGAGGGTGAAGAGGGTTCCCAGGATTCTGTGTTTGCTCCACTGTATTTGACCTAGAGCCACAGAAAGGTCCATGTAGCAGCACTACGGGTTGAAGAGGACAGGCCCCATCTCTGTTGTTTTTGAGTTTCTATTCTGAGATAGTTTAACAAAGAAATGCCAGCAACAGACCTGGTCTCTAACCACTTAGAACCCAAGTATATGCTTGTTGTTCCTATCGGCCAGCTGGTGGTGGTGTTACTGAGCCAAGAACTTTGCCACTCCCATGTTCTTTTCTGAGCTTTTTCTGGCTACCCCTGACTGGGAATCATGCCAGCTCCTGTGCTGTCAAGAGGACAGGGGGCTCCAGGCCAAAAAGGTCCATGGAAAGACTCTTCAAATCATTGTTACCTGGTGGTCTCTGCTGATTGCAGCTTGATCTTTTCTTTTTCAGGATATGTTTGACCCCCATGGCTGGTCTGAGGATTCCTATTATGAGGCATTAGGTAACCTGCTTTCCATCTACCCACCACTCGTCCATCTACCCATCTGTTCAGCCATTCAGCCATCCAGTCAACCATCCAGGATCCAGGCCACACATATTTCAGGGTCTCCTCTATGTCAGGCCACATCCAAGGGGCTGTTGATTCAATCTTGAATAAGACAGACCCCATCTGTAACTTACAAAACTTAAATATAAGTCAGGCATGGGGGCATATACCTGTTAATTCCAGCTACTTGAGAGACTGAGGCAGAAGGACCAAAAGTTCAAGACAGGTCTGGGCAACTTAGCACGACCCTCTCAAAACTTTTAAATATATTTTTTAAAAGTGCTGGAGACATAGTTCAGAAGTAGAGCAATTCCCTAGCATATGTGAGGTCTTTGGTTTCCAGTACCCCACATGCGTGCACGCACATGCACGCATGCGCACACACACACACAAAGACTTAAATATAGCAAGGAAGATAGTGAAACCAGTAATTCCAACACTGATGGGTATTAAGATGAGGAGAGAGTGTTGGGTGTAGTGGCACACACCTGTAGTCCCAGCAACTCATCAGGCTCAAGACAGAGTATCACAACTTCAGGGCCAGCATGGGCAACTCAACAATACCCTATCTCAAAAAATTAGGACTGGGAGTGTAGCTCAGTGGTAGAGTGCCCCTGGATTCAATCCCCAGTACGGGGGGCCAGGGGGACCCAAGGGGGTTTGGGGAGGGTTTGGTAATCAGGGTCACCTCACCTGGCTAAAGGATTAGGAAGACCCTGCCAAGGAAGCCATGTTGCAGCTAAGGTTTGGAGAGGTGTAGGAGCCAGGCAGATGCGGGCAGAATGCTCCAGGCAGGCTGTGGAATTGTATTCTAAGGCCAGGGGGATTTCAAAGGGTAGCCTTCAAGCTACAGGTCTTAAGCCAACAGCCCATGGTCCAGTTCCTGGCCTATACATATATTTTGTTTTCCCCACACAAATTTTTTCTTTTATTAATTTGAATTAGTTGCCAACATTTTGTATAAAATTCCATAATTGCAGCTTTTCTTTGTCAGTAGGAAGATAGTCCCCACATTCCCAAACCCAACAGTCCCTGGAGCTCAGGAGTAACTAACCCTTCCCAACATGATATGCAGCCTCCAGGCCCTTGTTTTGAGGCCCCTGCTCTAAATTGACTAAGGGCTGGCATTTCATTTCACCTAACGCAAAAGAATTCTAAGCCCACAAAAGCCTTAAAATCATCAAAAAGAATACAGTGCCCCGAGCAGTGAGGGGATTAGGCTCCACAGGCCAAAGCTGCTCATAGGGTTCCTTGTAACACCATCTTGTCTCTTCTAGCCAAGGCCCAGAAGATTGAAATGGACAAATTGGAAAAGGCCAAAAAGGAGCGAACCAAAGTAAGTGGTTACAGACCTGCAGGATCAGAAAGGCAAGCATTGGGTATGCGGGTCCTGATGGATAAGCCGAGAGTCCCCATCTCCCACACCCACCCTTTTCCGCACTTGTCACCTGCTGAGGCTCTGAGGAGCCTAGGCCTGCCCTTCTGCACCAAGCAGGCTGTGGCCCAGCCTCTGACATGGCTTTTAGAAGCCTCCCACTGTTCCATTCTTGATGTCTTGTAGTTCAGATATTACGCTCTCCCTTACCTTCCCTCCCCCACTCACAACTTCAAAGCTCAGGTAGCTTGTCTCTTGTGGGTCATTGGGTCATCAGTGCCCTCCCTGACCTGGATGGAGGGAAGTATTTCCTTCTGAGAGTGTAGACACTCCAGCCATTGTATTTCTTGCCCTGCAAAACTGACCTCAGCAGCCTGCTTGGGTGCTTCCTTGTAAGTCCCATGTCTGACAGCCAGGTGAACCCTCATTTTAGAACCCTGAGTACCACTTCTTCCCAGTAGTGTGGTGTGGGTTCTTCATAAGCATCAATTTAGCTCTGAGACTAAAGCATCATCCTTTGGATACTGTGCCTTTATAACCAGAGTCTCCAAGAGAGAAAGCTGGGCATCAGACACTGGCTCCTCCCACCTCTGGTTAGACCTGGTCAGCCTCACGGCAGCTGCGACCCCCAGGATACTCCCCTCACCCCCAAGCAGAGGGGCTGCAGGGCCTGGACGCACTGGTGGCCCTCTCAAGGCCCTGGCTGGTGGGAGCTGGTGTGAGGGGATAATCTGGTTTCTCATTCTTAACCCTTGATTGAATCTCCCTTCTCTCTCTTTCCCTCTCCCTTCCAAACCCCAGGCTTATTGCAGGGACGTGTCTGCAGCGCCTGGGGACCGGAGCTGTCCTTCCCCTGTGCGGGCGGGCACCGCCTCCTGGGTGTGAGGAGGAGGGGCCTGGCCAACCGGTTCTGGGCATGTGAGGTGGGGTGGTGGGCAGGGGTGCCGGGCATGCGCAATCCTGTGATGCCGGGAGGGACTGCTGTCTGCTGGGAAAGCTCTTTGAAGAGTGGTGAAAGTCCCTTCGGGCTGTTTCCAGGCACCTCTCCCTCCCCAGATGCTCATAGCTGAGGTGACTTTCAATGCCTCTTTGTGTACTGCCAAATTCCTGTCCCCCTGGAGCAGACGGATGGCACAGGAAGTAGGCACATAGCTCTGCATTGGCCTTATCCTCCTCTCTCCCCCCTCCAGATTGAGTTTGTGACGGGCACCAAGAAAGGCACCACCACCAATGCCACAGCTACCACCACAACCACTGCCAGCACAGCCGTTGCAGGTAGGATGGCTTGGCCCAGCTCTGCCCGGACTGGCCACACCAGTCTAGCAAGGGTTTCCTGGGCTCGTCTAGGGCACCTGCTGGCCACCTGGGGCTTCTTGGACCAAGGCCTTTGCATTCCTGCCCTGAGGGCATGAAGTGCTCTGCTTTTGGTTGGTCTTTATCCTGATTCCTCTTCTGCATTATCTCTAGATGCCCAAAAGAGAAAGAGCAAGTGGGACTCCGCCATCCCAGTGACGACAATAGCGCAGCCCACCATTCTCACCACCACTGCCACCCTGCCAGCGGTAGTCACTGTCACCACCAGCGCCAGCGGCTCCAAGACCACAGTCATCTCTGCTGTGGGCACCATTGTGAAGAAGGCCAAGCAGTGACAGAGCCATGCCAGGGCTTGACTCTGCAGCCTAGTGGCTGCTGTATATTTCAGGACTTGGACCTGCTCCCAAGGTGCCATCTGAGAGGAGCCTCTGTGTGGCATTCCAACCAGAAGGACATTGTAGCAGAGGCAGAGGATACAGCAGATAGGGTCTGTCTGTCCACACACCACTTTGGGGTCTCACCCAATTAAAAGTGTCGTGTTCTTCCGTCCCAGCATCTGGGGTACGCTGGCCTCTTCCACGGTTTGTTTTCAGGCAAATGTGAAGCTCAGATGCTCCCTCCATCTTCTTATTCGTGATTATTGATTGCCTAAGGATTGATAGTGGGGTGATGGAAGCCTGTGGCACTGCTCAGAGGGGTGCCCCAGTAAGTCACTGAGTGTTCCCACTGTCTGCCTCTTGGCATGGTCAGGTGTGGCCCCAGGGAGGAGAGTGAGGCCTCTGGTTCTTAAGCAAGAGCAGACCTCGGCTGTCTTGGTGCAATTGAGCACTCTACAGGCCGCTTCTTGGACATGCCCAGGCTTTCAGAATTAGGCTAGATACCAGAAGGGCTGGGGTGAGATCCCCAATGTGCACCAGAGGGGGTTGGTATGGGCACCTGGCCAAGGCCGCCTAGTCCCTTAGTGCCCAGCAAGCGCAGCCAGTGAGATCCACAGTCGGGGAGATGAATCACCTCCTGCTCTGGCCAGCAGCAGTTCATTGTTTATGTGAAAGCACTGCTCCTGGGAGAGCTGCTGCCACCCCGCCCTTCCTCTGTTGTTATCTCTGCCCAGCAGCAGTCCCTGGGCAACACCAATGGCTGACCAGCTTCTCTTGGGCCAAAATGGGTTTCCCAACCACCACCAGCCTGGGAGTGGAGGGGGCAGTTTGCCTTTGAGCCCTCTGGCAGCTCTGGTCCAGCGGAAGGGCTGAGTGTCAAAGGAGGAAGCCGGGCTGTGAAAAGCTATGGATTCCATGGGCCCGGCACAGACTGAGAAAGGTGGTCTTGAAATTGATGCCTGGTACTGTTATGTGATCTGGGGAATATGACAAACTATCCCTAATGTCGCCAAAATAAAAATAGTCACTCTTGCCCCCTCTTCTCCTTGGGACTTGGCCACCCTGGGGGAATTGCTGCTGCCTGCTCATCCCAAGAGGGTCTTTGTAAAGGCCCCCTTGCTCCCAGGCTCTGGGGGTTCCCCCATAGCCAAGGGTACCAGGAGGTCTAGTAGAAGGCAGTGCAGCAGGGAAACAGAGTGCCAAGTACAGTGGGCACCCACTGGTCTGGCGTCCTGGCCTAAAGCAAGTCCTGTGGTCTGTATGCCACTCTTCTGTCAAATCACAGCAATAAAGCTTCATGCAGAGGTTTGGAGGAATCATTGAAGGAAAAGCTTTCTAAACTGTAAAGTACTCGGAAAGTTCTGCTGTTTGCCAATATATTTTATTTTCACTATTGACCTAAGAGAGAAGCAAACCCTAAAAATGAGGAAATCAGCCAGGGTCTGGGGAGTTGGCAGCAAGGCCACCTCCCCTTTAAGGGCTCTTTGATAGAGCGGGAAGTAGGCTGAGGCCAGTCTGCCCCTCTCCCCAGCCCTGCCATTGAGCTGCCCAGTTGGAGCAGCAGTGACCGTGCAGTGGGGGCCTGGGCAGTGGACACAGCTGAGTTGGCAGCCCCAAGCTGAGAGTGCTGTTCCACTTCCTAGAAACCGAGTGAGTTGGCTAAGTCTTAATCCTCAGAATAACAGGTTAGTATAAAAGGGTGCCTGCCCACCTTTATTCCCACTGAGGATGGTGTCTGTGGATACCGGGTATCCCTGCTACTAGGGACTAAGGTGACTTCTGATCTCACAGGGAAAATTCACTCTGCCCCCACCCCTTTCCTGTGTTGAGCAATGACATCATGATCCATGCAGGTCTCACCACTGTGCACTGGGAATCTGCGCTGTCCCTCACACCCCGTGGGTGACTTCAGAAGCTCCTCCTCCATCCCCTTTATTGCTGCCTCTGTTCAGGCTCTTGTCCCTCACACCACACTGTTCTGGCCTGGTAGTGCTGCCTCAAGTCTCCCCACTCCTGTCCAAGCTCCGGTCATCTAGCAGAGGCCCCTTGCTATACTCCAGCTTTTGCCATGTTACACGCTGCACAGCAGGGTCTAGACTTGAGCATGGCATGCCAAGTCACCAGCTTCCCACCTCTCCACGCCCCACCCACTGTGCTTGGGCAGCTCCCTCACCTTGTGCTTTCCCTGCTACGCCTCTGCACATGGAGCACCTCCAAAATGGATCTCAGGTTTCATACCCCTTCCTGACTTCATTCCCCGCAGCTGCTCACTCCTTTCTCAGTGCTCTCAGAAATGTTTCTCTGCCTGTGACTTCTGCCCACATAACAGTGGGCTGAGACCACTGGTGTCCTAGTTACTGCAAGCAAAGAAGGTAGTTACAAGAAACAATGTCCCATGTGCCTGAAATAAGGACTTCAGTGATGTAGTGGAGGAATGGAAGGAGGGGTTAATTAGTGGTCATCCAAAGTTGTGGTCACTAGACTCGAGTGACCCTCCATGCCCATGTTCACAGCAATTCTTGTATGGGTTTAATTCCAAAGGACTACTGTAGATTGTGGGCTGGCAATCCCAGAGGCTCAGCCATAGGAATAGGGGGCTCATTGTTCTCTCATTTTGTGCTTGTTTTGATTTTGGAGACAGGATCTCACTATGTTGCCCAGGCTGGCCCCAAACTACTGGGCCTAAGCAATCCTGCCTCAGCCTTCCAAATAGCTGAGAATACAGGCACATGTCACCACACCTGGCTCTCATTTTGTATATGTTTGAAAGTATGGGTAAAAGTTTGGTTTTACCAACCACTGTGGTGCATGCCTGTAATCCCAAAGCTCAGGAGGCTGAGGCAAGAGGATCATAAATTCAAAGCAGCCTCAGAAACTTAGTGAAGCCCTGTCTCTAAATAAAATATAAAAAGGGCTGGGGGTTGTGGCTCAGTGGTCCAGTGCCCCTGGGTTCAATCCCCAGTACCAAAAAAAAAGTTTGGTTTTATGGTGCTGGGGATTGAACTTCGGGGTGCTCTACCACTTGAGCTACATATCAGCTCCCTCCCCCTCTACACACAGACACATACACTTTTAAAATTTTATTTTGAGACAGGATCTCACTAAATTGCCTAGCTTGGCCTTAAACTTATGATTCTCCTTCTGCTTCCCTGGTAATGGGATTGCAGATGTTACAGATGGGTGCCACCTCACCTGACTATAGTAATTAAAAAAAAAAAAAAAACAGGTTATTGAGCTGTAAGTAAGAATGAATGAGGAAGATTTCCATGGACAGATTTGCAGTGATCTTAGGAGAGGCAAGATGTAGAACAGTGCTATAGAGAAAAGCAATACAAGAATAAAAGATATCAGGGCTGGGTATTGACTGGTAGTGCATTGACTCTGGGTGGGTTCAATCTGTCTCTGTCTATTAAAGGAATGTAGAAACCCCAGTAGCAATACACATGTGTAACACCCAGATTTTGATTCCCCACAGGGCTCCTTGGAGAAACGGATGAGTCAAAATCTAAGTGGGGCTGGATGGAGCACTTTGTTCCAGAAAGCAGTATTTCAAGTATTTCAAAAGGTCAACGGAACTATTTTGAAGATATTTCTCATTGGTCAAATGTGGTTAATGTGAACATTAAGAAAAAATGACTGCAAAGGACTATAAACTGGGTAAATAGAGATCCATTCATTCATATTTGAAAAAAAAAAAAAGAAGAAAAATGTATTTGCCACCATCAGAGTTTAATGTTAATTCCTTACTCAGAAATTGACATTGAAAAGAATTGCCCCTAGTCTAATGTGGATAGCATTGTGAAATGGTACAACTGCTATGGAAAACAGTATGGCGACCCTCCAAAAGTTAATGAGAACTGCCCAAGTCAGGTGTGGTGGCATACCTGTGATTCCATCTAGTCAGGATCACTTGAGTTCAGGAGCTCAAGGCTAACGGGGCCTGTCTAAGAAACAAAAAGGGCTGGGGATGTAACTCAGTGGTAGAGTGCTTGCCTAGCATGTTCAGGTCCTAGTTCAATCCCCAGCATGAAAAAAAAAAAAAGTTCAAATAAAGTTAATATAAGTTTTATTATTAAAAAGGAAATAAGCCAGTGGAGGTGATACATGTAATCCTAATGGCTCCGGAAGCTAAAACAAGAGGATTACAAGTTCAACAGCAACTTACACCCTAAACAACTTAGTGAGACCCTGTCTCAAAATATAAAAAAGAACTGAGGTTGTGGCTCAGTGGTTAAGCACCCCTGGGTTCAATCCTCAGAAGCAATAAAAGAAAGTTAAGATGGGAAATTTTACATTATGTGACAAAAACATACATAGCATGGTGCTGGGCACTAGGCATGGTGGCTTGTAATTCCAGCTCCTTGGGAGGCTGAAGCAGGAGGAGTGCAAGTTAGAACTTCAGCAAATTAGCAGGACCCTGTCTTAAAATAAAATATAAAAAAGAATTGGGGATGGCCTGGGGTTATGATTCAGTGGTAGAGCGCTTGCCTAGCATATGTGAGACCCTGGGTTCGATTCTCAGCACCGCATACAAATAAATAAAGGTCTATTGACAACTATATATATATGAGAAAAAAAAGGATTGAGGATGTTGCTCAGTAGTAAAGCACATGAAGCCCTGGAATCAAACCCCAGAAAGAAAAGAAGGAAGGAAGAGGAAAAAAAGAACCTATTAAATATAGGAAAGTAAAAACAGAAAAAAAAAAATAATAAGTCATTTTGTAACTGTAAAGAAATACTTACTTCAGGCCAGTCACCAAGGGGTGCTAAAACATTCAGAAATGTTTGAGCAATGTGCAGGGTGACAAAGCACTATTACCCTCTTCTAGATAACTGTTAATCACAAAGTGAAAAAGGGTATTTTCCCACTAGAAGTTAGGGCCATCACTTCCTTACCCTGATGACTGACTTCAGCATCCCTAATAGAGAGGCAGGTGCCACTGGCAAAACACACACTACCACCTATGACCAACCTTGTCGAAAATATGTGACTCAAATCCAATTGGACCTTTAGGTCCAGCCTCCCTTTTGCAGAAGGATAAGAGAACAAGTCCAACGACAACCTTGAAGAAACAATCCAGACAGAGCATTCTGCAGGGCCACGGGCATCTCTTTAAAATGTCGGTGGGGGGATCAGGGTGGGAAGACTAAAGTAAAAATGAGACGATCAAATGCAATGGGTGATATGAATTGGGCTCAGATTCAGAAGGAAACATAATTGACATTTTGGGACTGCTATGAAAATTTAAATATGGACTGTCATAGATTCCCCACCCCCCACACCACTGGGGATTGAATCCAGGGATGCTTTACCACTGAGCTACATGCCCAGCCCTTTTTCCTTTTTATTTGATACAGGATCTTGCTAAGTTACTGAGGCTAGTCTGAAAATTGCAATCTTCCTGCCTCAGCCTCCTGAGTCCATGGGATTACAGTCGTGCCATCGGGTGCAGCAAGCCCCAAATTATTTAATAGACATGTCATGGTTAACTTCGTTAGGTGATATCACAGTTCTTGAGCTTGTGTGATGTTTTGGGCTGTTCTAGAGTGTGGAAAGATGAAATGTCAGGATATATACAACTTAAATCCAAATTAAAAATATGAACCTGTGGGCTGGGATTGTGTCTCAGCGGTAGAGCGCTCACCTAGCATGGGCGAGACCCGGGTTCGATCCTCAGCACCACATAAAAATAAAGGCATTGTGTTGTGTCCATCTATACCTAAAAAATAAATATTTAAAAAAATATATGAACCTGTAATGAATATATAAATACAGCAAATGTGGCAAATGTCACTCTTGAATCCAGGTGGTAAAATAAAATTGATTTTTGTAACTTTCAATATTTGTATGATTGAAAAATACTCAAAGTAAAAAGTTAAGGAATCGGAACTCCCAAGGAGGCCTATAGGGGCTAGGAGTGCAGGTTAGTGGTAGAGCACTTGCCTAGCATGTTCGAGGTCCATGTTCAAGGTTCCATCCCCAGCCCAGCAAATAAATCAGTACATAAATACATACATTCATAAATGAAAGAAGGGCCTAGTGAGCAAGCCCATACCTCTGTGGAGAAAACAAACTCAGTGACTATCCCCTCTACCAATAGGTGATGTACATTAGCAAGCCTAGCACATCCCTGGAGACCCATGGTTCAAACTGCAGGCTCCACAAAAGGAAAGGGCAGTGTGTTTCATTCAGCATGGTCTTCCCACCACGTGGCCTGGGCAGTTTATTAAATGCATGTAAAATAAACAAGTGACTGAACTAATGACAACAACTCTGGCCTACTGGAGTCCACAGGGGAGTTGGCAGTAGCAGTAGCAAGGATTTGTGGTATTTGTTGTGTTCCAGAGGCCTCACCTGCTTATCTTGTAGAGCCTTGAGAGGGAAGCCCCCACTCTGGCCCTAAGGCTGTAGAATGAGTCATTGGAGTTTTATTTCATTTTTATAAAATTAACATGTAGGAGGCTGGGGATGCAGCTCAGTGGTAGAGCACTTGCCAAACATATGTGAAGTCTTAGGTTCAACCCCTAGTACCACACTACTACAAAATTAGCAGGTCATATAGTGATTGATTCTTAACGTTTTGTGGGTCTGTGACCTATTTGGGAATCCAATGTAAGCTCAGCATCCCCTTCTCACAAACTCATATTCCTATATCAAATATACCATGAATTTTTCACACAATCTCAGATGGCCCGTGGACCTTCCCTGACCACAAGTTCACATTCAGCTCCAGGTAATGAATCCCTGCACTCCAAGAAGCCTGAAGAACCTCATGGCCCATCCTACCAAAACTGCCCCAGAGTGGACATCTCATGACACTCAGCTGCTGCAGGGTAGGGCTCCAGCCCCAAAGGCATTTTCAGAAGGGTTTGGCAGGAAAACAAAAGGGCTACTGAGCCCCATGGAGTCTGGGGCATTGCCATCTCTGGGCCTGGGAAGATGCCTCAGTCCCCCACCTACAGTGGGATGTATATGCACCCCAGCCTCCAATGGAGGATGCTGGTAGACACAGGCCCCTTGGCCAGGCTGAGTTTGGCTGCTCTGAGCCACTGCTCTGTTCTCCTATTTTCCAGGGTGATTGGATGCCTGATAGAGGGGCTCACATCCACAGGGAGGGCACTGTGCTGGCCTGGTACATGCAGACATGAGTGCTACAGCCACACTGGGGCTCCTTCCACAGTGTTCCCATATTCCAGGAGCCAGCCCTCTCTGAGTTCCTTGCCTGTGCAGAACAGTTCTCAAGATAACCTGGCAAAGCAGGTGATGCACAAGGATGGTGACTATGGCTCATGCATTTGCAACAAGCATTTCCTCAGTCCCGCTGGGAGCTGGCAGCACATAGCTGAGGTTCAGGGAGGTTGACAGTCCCATACAGTTCAACTACGCTTTTATTGAGTACCTGCTATGTTCCAAGCACTGTGCTAGGTGCCAGGGAGCATCTGATCTTGAGGGGTACAGTCATTTCAAAACAACATGGCAAATGCATGAAAAAGCCACAAGCTGGGCTGAGAGTGCAGTTCAGTGGTAGAGTGCATGCTTAGCATGCACCAGGGCCTAGATTCGATCCCCAGCACACATTAAAAATAAATACTATGTGCTGGGGTTGTAGCTCAGTGGTAGAGTGCTTACCTAGCATGTGTAAGGCACTGGATTTGATCCTTAGCACCACATAAAAATAAACAAACAAAAGCATGCTGTTTACCTATAACTACAAAAAATGATTAAGAGAGTAAAAAATAATAATAATAAATACTTGGGCAGGTATCACAGGCCTGTAATCCCAGGGTGATTGCATGGCCAGACTCTCCTAAGGCTGAGGCAGGAGGATCCCAAGTTCAAAGCCAGCCTCAGCAACTTACTGAGACCCTAGGTAACTTAGTGAGGACTTGTCTCAAAATAAAAAATAAAAAAGGCTGGGGATGTGGCTCAAGGGTTAAGAGCCCCTGGGTTCAATTGCCAGTACCAACCCCAATAAATAAGTAAAGGCATGCCCCCCAAACTATGGGGACACATGACCCAACCCAGGGTGTGGGGAGGTCAAGAGAGGCTCCAGGGAACATGTGACATCAGCACAGTGTCTTCAAGAATAAGGATAAATCAGGGCTGGGGTTGTAGCTCAGTGGTAGAGCGCTTGCCTAGCATATACAAGGTACTGGGTTCAATCCCCAGCATAACATAAATAAATAAAATGAACAAAATAAAAGTTAATAAGGATAAATCAGCCAGGTGCGTTGGCCCACATCTATAACCCCAGTGATTTAAAACACGAGACTGAGGCAAGAGGCTGGCAAGTTCCGGGCAATTTAGCAAGACTCTATGGGGGAAAATGGTAAATAAAAGACTGGGAATGTAGATCAGTGATAAAGGGTTTTAGATCTGAGAGCTGTGAAGCCACAGGCTTTAGGGAAGCAGGTGCCACAGTCCCTGCTGTCTGGCATGGCCAGTAGAAAAATATAGACAGTTGGGGTCTTGGAGGCCCTGGAACTCTCAGCGTTGAACACGTGCTCCTGGTAACCAGCGGCACTTGAGAGCCTCAAAAGATTATCACTAGAGGGACATATATATGGACAATCACTAGAGACGTCAGATTTGTGACAGCCCATGAGGTGCTTACCCCATGCCAGGCGGTGCTGGCCATTTGCTGGCCTCTATTATTCACATTTTAAGGGGATGTAAGTAATTGCCTCGAGGAGGCACAAGGACCCAGCCCTTGCTCCACGCTCGCTCTGGACACATCTGGGGGACCCAGTGAATAGCAGAGCAGGGACTTGGGGGCCAGGTCTCCCGACCGGCTGCACCAATCCCTGGGCCCATCCCTCGCGCTGGCACCGGGAGAAGGGAGGGCGGTGCGCTCCCCTGACGGCCGTCGGGGCCGCTGCCCGCGCGACGTGGCTCACTGCCCAGGGTCTGGGAGGAGGGCGCCCGTCCGAGCTTGCGGCTGAGAGGCCGCCTCCGCCGGGGCAGCCCGGGCGCCCACCGGGAGCCGGAGGGGTGGAGAGGCCTGGCCGGGAGCGCGGCAGGACGGGTGGCTCCTCCCCGGTCCCGCCGCCGGGGATCTGGGCGCGGGGCCGGCGCCGCGGGTGCCGCAGCCCTTTCCGGGGGGCGGGCCTGGCGGCGGCGGCCACAG
>NW_025999895.1:5409552-5446622 GCF_001458135.2 Marmota marmota marmota | reverse complement strand
CGCTGGGCGGGAGGGCAGGGGCGCCGGGGCTGGCCGGGAGAAAGTGAGTGCCCACCCCATCCCGGGCGATCGCGCTGAGGAGCTGCTGAACTTTTGTTTCCCCTTCTCCTCCCTGAAGTCTGGCAGACCCTGGTTCTCTCTGCCCACGCTGCCCAGGGCAGGTGCCAGCGGCCCGAGTGTGCCCAAGGCACTGCCAGGAGCAAAGGGTAGGGGCAACTGGAGAAGGATGGTGGCCAGCAGATCTCCCGCTAGAGGAGGGAATTGGATGGATGTACGAAATAGGTGGGCAGAAGCCCCCAGCTGGCAGGCCTCTGGGTTGCACCCCTCTAGGGTTTGCAGAGAGAGTGGGAAAGCAGGCACGCTGAGAGGCAGTCGCCCTCCCTGTTCCTTCGGGGTGTGGGGAGTCCCTGACTTTCCTCCTCTTGGCCAGCCCCCTGCCTGCTCTCTTCCCAAAGTCGGCTGCAGATGTCTTTCCTCTGGGCAGCTCTCCTGACCTCACCCAGCAGCCCTGGGGTTGTGCCACCCTCATAAACCTCTTCCCCACAGCCTCTGGGGTGGCCCTTGGGCTGTCACTGTGGTTCAGGGGCTCCAGATTTCTCCCACGGACAGGGACAGGGTTCTTCTCCTCCCTCAGCCTTGCCACACCCTGGGTACAAGGAGGGGGCTGGGGTGGCATGGCTGTTGCTCTCCCCTAGAGAGCTGGAAGTGAAGGCTGAGTCTTCAAGGGGGGTTGGAAGAGAGGGAGGATAGCTGCAGGGTCAGCAGGGAAGGGGTGTCCGTCTCCTTAGCCCTGATTTCCCAGGACCCCCAGGCTTCTAAGGGTGAAGGCCTAGGCCCTCCAGACTGAAGAGCTATGGTGGGCAGCAACAGGCTGCCTGGGTGGTCCCATGGGCAGGAGGAAGAAGAGGCACTGGAGACTCTAAGCCTGTGCTTCTGCAGTGTACTCCATTCAGGGGGGCAGCCCTATACTCCATGGACAGAGCTCATACAGGAAGTCCCAGCAGTACTGGGCCCCGGGGTGGCCTGTAGAGCAGTACCCTGCGTGATGGGCCCTGATTGCCATGGCCATGTAGTTCAATAAACCCATGATCCTAACTTACATGAAATCTCCTTGTTTCCACAATTGGCAACTACTTTAAAAATTTTTTAAATGCAAGTTGAGTCAAACAAAACAGTGCCTATCTAACCCCCCCGACTGCCATTTTATAGCCTCTGAGTATAACATGGAGGATCAGTGTGAAGTCTGCACTGCCTGGGCCCTGAGGGAAGCGCTGCCACCTTTTGTGCCTCATCTATGGCCTTAGAAATGGGCACATGCAAGCCTCTCCCTCTGGGGTCCTGGGTAGATTCGACAACAATCCTGTAGATGAAGTGCTGGGTGCATGTTGCTGGTGTAAGTCAGCCCTGTGTGCCGGGTCTGTGGACACGTGGTGGGTGAGTGCAGGCTGGGCTTGGGCCTCCAGTGCCTGTACCTGCCTGGGTAGTGGTGCCCCAGGGAGGCTGAGGCCAAGCCTGTATTGTTTAGCATGTGGGTGTGGTGCCTATACCCCGAGGCTGCAAGAAATCATATCCCGGCTGACTCAGGGCTCCCTTCTGAGCCACTACCCTGGTAGGGCGGCACCTCCCCTGCAGCTCTGCCTGGAGCTGCTGTGCCTGGTGAAGGGGGGGGGGGCAGTGCCTTCCTGCAGTTTACCTGAAGGGCCTCTGCAGCACTGCAGGGGCTTTAGTCCCCCCCCTCGCCCCCCAGGTCCTGGGGCTGCCCCTGCCCCACAAGAGGGGGGCTAAGAAGGGATTCAAGGAGGGTAAGTGGGCATAGTGTCCTCTGGGCCCCTGGGAGATCTGACCCTAGAGAAAGAGGTGTGGCGCTGGCCTTTGTCCTCTGCTCTGCAGGCCCAAGTGTTCATATGGCTAGCTTCTTTCCTTCCCAAAACTTCAGGCTACTGTTCAGGCCTTTGGGATGCCTGAGCCTACCCTGAAGGTCACTGATGAGTTGAGATAGTTTAATGGGGTTACACTGTTCAGGGGTCCTGAGAAGTCAACTCTGAGGCCAGGGGAGGTATTTGGAAGGGCAAAAGGGCTTAGACCTGTGGGCTGGCTGTAGCTCAGTGGTAGAGCACTAGCCACCTTGCATGCATGAGGACTGGGTTGGATCCTCAGCACCACGTGAAAATAAACACATAAGACATGTGCAGTGGCACACGCCTGTAATCCCAGCAGCTTAGGGGGCTGAGACAGGAGGATCCTGAGCCAGCCTCAGCAACAGTGAGGCGCTGAGCATCTCAGTGAGACCCTGTCTCTAAATAAAAATCAAAATAGGGCTGGGGAAGTGGCTCTGTGATTGAGTACTCAGTTCTGAGTTCAATACCCAGTATCCAGAAATTAAGTAAATAAATACGTAAAATAAAGATATTGTCTCTATGCACACCTAAAAACAAATAATTTTAAAAAGGGGAGCTTAGACCCCATCCTGACAGGTCAGCGGCCAGCACAGAGCTCGGCAATGTAGAGAAAGCCATCTCACCCTATCCCTGGCCCCAGATACTGGGAAGGGCTCCTCTTTTGTCCCTGAGCCAGAACAGAGGGGGCAAAGGGTAGATCCATCCTAAGGAGGGCTTCTTTATTGGGTGACCCTGTCCTTGCCAAGCCTGACCAGGCCCACTGAAGAGCAAAGGCAGAATAAGCCCTGCCCTGCCCTTGAGGAGACCAGTACCAAGAGACCTGGCACTGGCATAAGCTTGGAGTCCAAAGTCTTAAAGAGCAGAGAGAACCTTTCTGTGCAGGAAGGGGGCAGTGGAGAAGATGGGAGTGACATCCCTGGGCCTTTGGTGATCAGGACAGCTCTCAGAGCCTCAATTTCCACACCTGCACTTTGGAGTAGTCTTGCCTCTTCTGAGGAGCTATGATGGAGATCCAGTGCACTGAAGGCACCAACCAAGGATGAAGAGGTGTCATGTGTCCATTGTTGTGGTTTTGTAGGAGGAAGAAGATGGCAGGGCCACATCCCAATCCGTGGGTCAGGCTGCTGCTGGCAGCTCTACTGAGTGTCAGCTTTCCTGGGAGCACAGGTGAGTCTACATGGTCCTGCAGCCCCCTCTTGGGGAGGAGCACCTCTCATGGGGCCTCTCCAGACTCTTGGCTGTCCAACAGCTGACCACTGCGCCTCTCCAGGCCTGGAGAACTTGAGGCTTTATGCCCTGCATCAGAGAGAGACGTGAGCCCTGCTGGGTGGCCTGGCACTGAGGGAAAGGAGCCTGTAGAGGAGAGAAAAGCTGCCTGCTCCGAGGAGGAACTGAGTCTCCCTGGTGGAGCTGAGGTTTCCCAGGGATTTCAGGGAGAGAGACTGCTAAATATCACCCGCTGTCTGAGTGTCCCCGTTGGCAAATGATGCGAGCCATCCCCTGCCAATCAAACTTCCCCCATTAAGCCAGGTATATTGGTGGCCCCCGTAGCCCCAGCTCCCTGGAAGACTGAGGTAGGAGGATCACTCGAGCCCAGGAATTCAGAGTCAGCCTGAGCAACATAGTGAAACCCCATCTCACACAAGCCCCCATCTCAAAAATAAATACACAAGCAGGGCGCAATGACACATGCCTGTAATCCCAGCAGCTGGGGAGGCTGAGACAGGAGGATTGTGAGTTCAAAGTCAGCCTCAGTAATTTAGCGAGGCCCTCAGCAACTCAGTTGAGACCCTGTCTCTAAATAAAATATAAAAAAGGGGCTGGGAACGTGGCTCAGTGGTTGAGTACCACTGAGTTCAATCCCCAGGACCAATAAATAAATAAATACACAAATAAATTTTCCCTGTCAATTGAGGTTGTATTGATAGCTTGAAATAAGCTTGAAATAGACCGTGATAGGAACACTTACACCACAGAAATTGGCAAACAGCAAGTCAGGGCTTCCTCTCCCTGTTCAACAATGTTCCTCCCAATGTTCAACAATGTTCAATGTTGAACACTGACCAATATTGACCAACACACCATAGTCTGGAGTCCAGGAGACCACCCACTATATACATGGGTGCACATAGTAGGCCTTAGTGTGTTCTAACTGAACAGATCCAAGGGGAACCTCAATGACCTTTGGGAGAACTCTGGAGTTTTCCTTACTGAGGACCTACTGTGTGTTGGGTTTTGTGCTAGGTGATAAACTTGACAGAACTGGTCCCCTGGACCCCAGAGGAGGCTCAAAAGACAAATGAGTCCCATGGGAATTATTGTGTGGGAAAGTATGAACTACGATGGGAGAAACCGACAAAGGGCAGGGTGCCCTCGGTGTGGCTCACAGAAGGTGTTGGGGAAGATGGAAGTATCTCCAGGACCTGGGGAGTTAGTGGCAAGGGGGACAACCAGGCCCTGCCAGCCAGCAAATGATGGCCAGCACCTTCGTCCCAGCTGTGCCCTCCTTCCCATCAGACGTGAGTGGAGCGTCCAGGCTTGAGATCTGGCTCAGAGAAAAGCTGCCTGCTCCGAGGAGGAACTGAGGCTCCCTGCTGGAGCTGAGGTTTTATTTTCTGCAGAGCTCTGCAGCCAGCTGCTGCACCTCGGGTGACCGTTCCCCCTTCCATACAGTTGGGAGGGCATCCCCATTCCTGGTGGAGGGTGCAGGCTGGAAAGGGTGTGGTAACCAGAGAGGCCCTCTCCATGAGCTTGCCTTTTGCCCCTCTGCCCCCAGCCAACCTCTGCAAGAAGGCTCAGGTGAAGAGCTGCACGGAGTGCATCCGTGTGCACCCGGACTGCGCCTACTGCACGGACGAGGTGAGCTGCTGTGCAGGGCTATGCGGGGCCAGCCCAGGGCCACTTCTCCAACCTGCACACACCCCTTGCCACACCCCAACTCTGGCTGTGGCCAACTCCACCCTTGCCACCCCCGCAGCCTGCCCCTGGGGCCAGGTGGGTGTGGAGAAGAGGCAAGGGTCAGGAACAGCAGGGGAAAATGAATTCAGGGTTGGGACAGCCAGGGGATGGGCACCACCCCCATGGACCCCTCTGCTTCTGGCCAGATGTTCAAGGAGCGGCGCTGCAACACCCAGATCGAGCTGCTGGCCGCAGGCTGCCGGCAGGAAAGCATAGTGGTCATGGAGAGCAGCTTGGAGATCACAGAGGTGCCTGGAGCAGGGCGGGGGCTGGGCTCTCCTTGCACAAGGCTTGCTGGTTGTGGGGGCCATGGTGCCCCCTAGCAAGGCTGAGAGGCTCCCCTCAGGTCTCTCAAGTGAACTTCCAATCCGCTTCCCCCTTGACACTCAGTTCCTTTCCCTGGACACAGGAGACCCAGATCGATACCACCCTCCGCCGCAGCCAGGTGTCCCCCCAGCGCCTACAGGCCCGCCTGCGACCGGGCGAAGAGCGGCACTTTGCACTCGAGGTGTTTGAGCCCCTGGAGAGCCCTGTGGACCTGTATATCCTCATGGACTTCTCCAACTCCATGTCCGACGACTTGGACAACCTTAAGAAGATGGGGCAGGACCTGGGTACAGCTGGGCCAGTGTGCAGGACAGTGGAGGTCGGGGGCAGATCTCACCCAGCTGGCTCAGGACAGCAGCACCCACCTCACAAGGAAAGATGGGACATCTGATCCCCAGAGAAATATGTCTCCCCCCATTCTCAGGGGAGGGTCCCGGCCAGATCCCTCACCACTCGACTTCAGACAGGTCTGGTGGGCAGCAGAGCCCTCTGGCCTTGACTAGGAAGGGCACCCCCTGCCACAGCTGTGGAAAAGTCTCAGCGCTACAGAGGGAGCTGGGCTCAATTCCCCCTGCCAATCCCCTGCTTACTAGATACATTGTCCCAGGTCCCAAATTCCATTTCCCTCAACTGTAACTAGGGACAAAAGCTACTGAGAGTACCAGGAAACGTCCAGTGTACAAAGGGCTAAGAGGTGGTGGCTCCTGTCCAGCTCCCCTCTTCCTGAGCCAGCCCAGGTGCCCCTGTGTCCATGGCGGGTACTAGGGCTCACTGTCCTCTCTTTTTCTGGTGCATGCCCAGCCCAGGTCCTGAGCCAGCTCACCAGTGACTACACTATTGGATTTGGCAAGTTTGTGGACAAAGTCAGCGTCCCTCAGACAGACATGAGGCCCGAGAAGTGAGTGACCGAGCAGGCCCCGGGTGGGCAGCGGTGCTGGCTGGGTGATCCACTGCCTTCCTGCTGGCACTTACAGGGGCAGAGCGTGGAAGAGTGCAGGGTCTCCCCCTTTCTAACGCTCTCTCCCTCCCACCTCTGCCCAGGCTGAAGGAACCCTGGCCCAACAGTGACCCTCCATTCTCCTTTAAGAACGTCATCAGCTTGACGGAGGATGTGAACGAATTCCGGAGTAAGCTGCAGGGAGAGCGGATCTCAGGCAACCTGGACGCTCCTGAAGGTGGCTTTGATGCCATCCTGCAGACAGCTGTGTGCACGGTGAGCTCAGGGGCACTGCTGGCCTCAGCCAGGGCCGCTGCTTCTTGGCGGGGGAATGAGCCACCCACCAGCGTGTGCAAGTGTCCTGGAGCCTGTGATTCCATGTCCTGAGACAAACTCAGACCCTTTGGGTGGCCCTCATTTCTAGTCCAGGTTTGGATGTGCTGGGACCAAGGTCCCCCCACCTAAGCAGTCACAGCCTGGTTCTGTGCCAGCCTTGGAGTTCCGGAATCTTCAGTGCACCTTTAGGCCAGCCTCCCAGTGAATCTTACAGGCCCCACGGGCTGCCAGTCTCCAACTGTGCTGGCGGCCGAAATGGCTACTTCTTTCTATGTGAACAGCAATTTTTTCATTTTGAAAATAACATATCCACATTGAAGGCAATTTAGAAGACAAAGAACAGAAATTGCTCATTATCTTACCACCGTCAGCCAGCCACTCCATGTCCCGCCAGCATTTTGTCTCTTGTCCTTATTTCACACACTCGGTTTGGTGTACTTATAATTCTGAAACTTGCTCTTTTTTTCTCCACTTAATGCTCTCATAAACATTTTCTCTTGTAATATATAGTTTTCAAAATCTTCAGAATCACCCCCCGTGTTTTTCTAACAGAGAGCTAATACACTGCTGTGCCTATTTTAACTGGCCTTTTGCATTTACCATTTACCACTGATGAGGTTAACATACTCTTGCAGGGTGGTTAAGAGCTTGGGGGAGGAGGAGTCCCACAAGCCTGGCTGAATCTGCCCACTGTGTGCCCACACTGCAGCCAGTGCCCTCCCCCATCAGCACTTCAGGTTTTCCTCTGTCGTTGCATGCTGTCACAGGCTATTCTCATGTGCCTTAAACCCGGCCCCGTGTTGGGACCTGCTTCCCCTGCCCTACATGGCATTAGAATGCAGGTCCTCAACAAGCAGCCCATGCCCTCCCTGCCTTCCCCAGGGAGCCATCGGCTGGCGCCCCGACAGCACCCATCTGCTGGTGTTCTCCACTGAGTCAGCCTTCCACTATGAGGCCGATGGTGCCAACGTGCTGGCTGGCATCATGAGCCGCAATGATGAGAAGTGCCACCTGGATGCCACGGGCACCTACACCCAGTACAATATGCAGGACTACCCTTCAGTGCCCACGCTTGTGCGCCTGCTCGCCAAGCACAACATTATCCCCATCTTCGCTGTTACCAACTACTCCTACAGCTACTATGAGGTACAGGCCTGGGCCCCACTGGGCAAGAGGGGCAGGGCAGGGTGTCCCCGGAACTTCCCAGCCACCCATCCCTCTCCTCCTTCCTTCCCTCCCAAAGCTGTGGGCCCCTGGAGGGAAGGTCATGTGCCCGTCCCCTATCCCAGCTCCCAAGGAGGTGGGGGCTGAGAGGAAAATTCTGGAACATGCTGTCAAAATTCCAGACCTCAGTTTTCCCAAAGCGGGGGTCATCCTAGAACTGTTGTCCAGATTCAAAGAGACGCTTAGTCCGAGGCTGGCCCTCTCTCCTACAGAAGCTTCATACATACTTCCCGGTCTCCTCGCTCGGGGTGCTGCAACAGGACTCATCTAACATCGTGGACCTGCTAGAAGAAGCCTTCAATGTGAGGCACAGAGTCTGAGCCCTCCTGGGGCTGGGCTAGGAAGAGGGCAGAGTGGGCAAGGGGTGGAATAGGCCAGTAAGGAACGGTCTCTGGCAGTCCCTGGGGGCTTGAGGGTCACCCGGATCTGGTGCCAAGCTCCTGGAAGCTCTGCCGCCGTGATCCCACACACATGCCCTCCATCTGCGTGGGGCAGAGCACAGCCAGACCAGGCCAGGCCAAGGTGGGAGAGCCCAGGCTGCCCCCAGACCACTGATTGTCTGCCTTCCCTTAGCGCATTCGCTCCAACCTCGACATCCGGGCCCTAGACAGCCCACGAGGGCTGCGGACAGAGGTCACCTCCAAGATGTACCAGAAGACAAAGTCAGGGTCCTTTCACATCAGGCGGGGAGAAGTGGTATGTTCCTGTGCGTGCAATGGGACAGGGATGGACATGGCACCCTGCGAGGAATGGAGTCCTCTAACTGGGTGTGAGCTTGGCGCTGGGGTCAGGTGGGCCTGGGGTCAGGTCCGCAGGGTCTGCCCTTGGGGAGCTTGGCACATGCCTGGACTCGTCTGTACCCTTGTCCACACTGTGGGGATGAATCAGAGCATCAAGCTGAGACATGGCTCTTCTTATTGTCCTGTGGTTGTGACTGACCAGAAGGAAGGGGTCCCCAGCCCCAAGGAAGGATGAGCAGGGACCTGGGGGTCAGGAATTCAGGCCCATCCTGAGAGCCGAGGACCCCCAGGCACAAACAGCCCCCTGGTCTATGCGGCAGGGGCCTGCCTTGAGTGACCTTGGGATCCCTGCAGGGAACTTACGATGTGCAACTGCGGGCTGCGGAAGACGTGGATGGAACACACGTGTGCCAGCTGGCAGAAGAGGACCAGAGGGGAAACATCCACCTGAAGCCCTCCTTCTCCGATGGCCTCTGGATGGACGTGGGCATCATTTGTGACGTGTGCACCTGCGAGCTGGTACAAGGCAGCCCCCTGGGTGGGAGAGCAGAGCTCAGCTGGGCCCTGACTCAGGGAGCAGAGCCTCCTGGGGCCACACCTCCCTTGCAGGCTGTCCCAAGGCACAGAAGGCAGCAGAAGTGCCCCGTGGCTCTGGACCCCCTCCCTCCACACACTCCCCATGGTCTTGTTCTAGCAAAAAGAGGTGCGGTCAGCTCGCTGCGACTACCACGGAGACTTCATGTGTGGACACTGTGTGTGCAACGAGGGCTGGTGAGTGGGGGAGGGCAGCCCAGCCCCCAGGATCTCCCCTGCAAGGCCCTGACCCTGGGCACACCTTGTACACTGAGCTGTGTGTGGGGGGGCAGATCTCAGAAAGAGCTAGAAGAGGGGTACACTTTTACCAGTTGTTGGGTAAATCCAGTTCGGAGCATTTAGAATGTCACAATTTAGGATTTTTCAGGTTGCATTTTTTTCCCCCCACACATGGGATTAATCCCAGATTGACCACTGAGCTACCTCCCTAGTCTTTGTTTTTTGTTTTGAGCAAGTTCTCACTAAATTACTAAGGGTCTCACTAAATTGTGGAGGCTGACCTCAAACTTGGATTCCTCCTACCTCAACCTCCCCAGTCGCTGGGACTGCATCACACTCAGCAGGAAGAGCTTTTAAAGCCGCAAGATACTGGCAAAAACGAAAACAAGAGGCAGGTACACACACTGGTAATCTCAGCGACTCAGGAGGCAGAGGCAGGAGCAGCTCAGCAACTTAGTGAGACCCTCAGAAACTCAATGAGACTAGGACCCATCTCAAAATAAGAAAAAATAAAAAAGGACTGGGGGTGTAGTACAGTGAAACAGTGCCCCTGGGGTCAATCCCCAGTACAAAAAAAAAAAAAAAAAAGCTTTAAGACACTGGCTCTGAATGATGGCATGGCCCCATTGTCCCAGTTACTCTGGAGGACAAGGTAGGGAGAGTAACTTCAGCCTGGGAAACATAGCAATATTTTATCTCAAAAAATTAAAAAATAAAAGCTTTGAGACGTTGAACAAGTCTGTCATGACTCGAGGTAGACAAATAGCAAGGAAGGGACTCTGTGGGGGGGGGGTAACGAGGCCCGGAGGCTCATTCACTGTTCTCTGTGTGACTTGGACCTGCCTCAGCCCTCTCAGAACATCAGTCTCTTCATCTGTAAAATGGGGCAGTAAAAGCCCAGCTGTCTTCCCAGGCTCAGGGAAAGTGTCAATTCCTCCCTCAGGAGCGGCAAGACCTGCAACTGCTCCACTGGCTCACTGAGTGACACTGAGCCCTGCATCCGCGAGGGTGAGGACAAGCCATGCTCAGGCCGCGGGGAGTGCCAGTGCGGGCGTTGCGTGTGCTATGGTGAAGGCCGCTATGAGGGTCACTTCTGCGAGTATGACAACTTCCAGTGTCCCCGCACCTCCGGGTTCCTCTGCAATGGTGAGTTCAGCAGCTTCAACCAGTGCCAAGGACAGTGACCCTCCCTTCAGGACCCAGCTGGAGAACCAGGCCAGGGGCCAAGATCTGCAATTCGGACCAGGCCCACTCCCAACTCCATGAGGGACTCTCCCAAGTCTTGCCCCAACCTGGACCTCACCTCCCTCACCTGCAATGTCCATGCCCAAGGGCCCTGTCAGGATGATGTGCCTCCTATTTTTAAACCCTGATTCACCTGGGTTAGTGTCCATGCCTATAATCCCATGCTGAGTCAGGAGGATCCAAGTTCAAGGGCAGTCTCAGCAATTTAGCAAGACCCTGTCTCTAAGTAAAAAGGAAACAAAGCTGGGGATGGAGCTCAGGGGTGAAGGGCTTGCCTCACATGCATTGCCACCTCTCCATCCTCTCAACTCATCCTAGGGTGGGGACCACCCAGTTCAACGCTCTGCTTGGCAGGCATGTAAGAAGGCAATCTTTCCTCTCTCCATAGACGCTCAATTTCTAGAGTTAGGCCTCCTCTGCATCTCCACAGGGCCTACACGCTCGGGCCCAGGCCATGTGCACATAGTCTGCTCAGGGCTGTCAGAGCTGAGCAGAGGGCACACAGAAGCACTGGTACTGAATGGAGGAGGTGGATATTTAAGCCCCCGCTGCTCGCTTGCCACTGTAGGTCGAGGGCCCTCCTTCTGACCCCTTCTCCATTTTTGTTTTTCTTCCATTTCTTCTCTTGAACTGTCCATCCCAAAGTGTGGCATCAGAGGAACAGAAGGGGAACCAGGTTCAGCTAGAGAATGGCAGGCATTGGGCACAAGTGGAAGGGTCAGAGAAGATGAGAGGAGATGCCTCTAGGAAGGGGCCAGACTGCAAGGAGCTTGGGTTCTAGTCATTTTGTCCAAAGGACTTTATCCCTGAACAAAAAGAGTCGATGTCATTTTTTTAATATATTTTTTTTAGTTGTAAGTGAACATAATACCTGTATTTTATTTTTATGTGGTGCTGGGATCGAACCCAGTGCCTCACACGTGCTAGGTGAGCACTCTGCCACTGAGCCCCAGCCCCAGCCCTCAATGTCATTTAATTTTTTTTTCTTTTTGTAGTTGTAGGTGAATAGCATATCTTATTTTTTATTTTTTGGAGGGTACTGGGTATTGAACTCAGGGACACTTGACCACTGGGCCACATCCCCAGCCCTATTTTGTATTTTATTTAGAGACAGAGTCTCACTGAGTTGCTTAGCACCTCGCCATTGCTGAGGCTGGCTTTGAACTCACGATCCTCCTGCCTCAGCCTCTCGAGCAGCTGGCATGCACATACCTTTATTTTATTTGTTTATTTTTATGCTGTGCTGAGGGTGGAACCCAGTTTTTCATACATGCTAGGCAAGTGCTCTGCCACCGAGCCACAAGCCCAGCCCGAGTTGTTGACATTTTAATTTCATTTTTGGTTTGTATGTTTACTTTGTATCCAGCCACTTACGCAAACTATTTATCTGTAAATTCTTCTGGATATCTTGTAATAAGTTCCTGATACTTATAAATAATGACAGTTTTTTTCTTACTTTCTAATACCCCGACATTTTCTTCTTACCTATTGCATTGGCCAGGACCTATTAGAGATTCTTATTGGATTTACAATTTGAGATATTCACTCCGGCTGCAGAATAGAAGGTAGTAGGCAGAATGATGGGTGGGGAGAGATGGACGAAGGCAATTCTAGGAGCCTGAGGGAGAGGTGGCCTTTGCCCCTGGCTCCCCCAGACCCTCCCAGCAGATGGGTCACCTGGACTGTGGTGCGATATGGCCCTCCCCTCCCTTCTCTACCCTCTCTGCAGACCGGGGACGCTGCTCCATGGGCCAGTGTGTGTGTGAGCCTGGTTGGACAGGCCTGAGCTGTGACTGTCCCCTCAGCAATGCCACCTGCATCGACAGCAATGGGGTAGGCCTGGGCGTGGGGCAGACACTGGGAGGGCCCCAGTCAGGACCACTCATCTTCTCCAGAGGACACCTAGTAGAGAACGGGGAAAGGAACAGGCAGGGATGGGGCACAACGGGCTCACTTTGATCCCTCCTGCCCCAGGGCATCTGTAATGGGCGTGGCTACTGTGAGTGTGGCCGCTGCCACTGCAACCAGCAGTCGCTCTACACGGACACCACCTGCGAGATCAACTACTCAGCGGTGAGGCCAGGATCCCTGGGGTGTGGGCGTGGGAACCCCAGGCACTGGGCAGGGTGGGCAGGAGTGGCTGAACCTGCTGCCACAGGAGGTGGCACGAGGCTGGGGGAGTGGCTTCCACGCAGCACAGTCTTCCCCTTCTCTCCCAGATCCGCCTGGGCCTCTGCGAGGACCTGCGCTCCTGTGTGCAGTGCCAGGCCTGGGGCACTGGGGAGAAGAAGGGGCGCACGTGCGAGGAGTGCAGCTTCAAGGTCAAGATGGTGGACGAGCTCAAGAAAGGTAGAGGGGAGGGTCTGAGAGCTGGGGTGCTGTGAGCCTAGGTAGGGCTAACAGGTCCTCCTCTGAGCAAGGGCTTCCTCTGGGCAAGTTGAGGTCACACAGTCTGGACAGGGGTTCCAGAGCTGGGGGTGGGCACAGAACACCAGCAACAGTGAGCCCAAGAAAGAGGTAGAAAGTCTGGGCAAGCGGCACAGGACCCAGGCAGTGAACAGAGAATGACCCAGAACACAGAATGGGGGTTGGGGGCACATGATTAGGCTTGAGGGCACGCAGATGGGTAAGGGACAAAGTCTGGGGAGGAGGCATCTGGCATGGGCAGGGACATGAACCGGCAGAGACCCAGGGCCCAGGTGGGGCCCACAGTTGGGCTGTGGAGTGCACGGCCTCCTCCCTCTAGGCCAGATGTGTGGCCTGGACTCCACGCTCCTGGGGGTGCTCAGGTCAGGGAAGTGGAGACAGCTTTGCAGACTCCTGTGCTGCTGGGGCCCGCACTGGGCGAGGTGCCCCTGCCACCGTCTCTGTGGCAAGGAGGGGCAGAGCTTGAGAGATCTTACAGCCTTTCCCAGGGAGACGCCCCAGGCCCTGCAGTGGGCAGGGTGGGCCACAGGTTTGGGGTGCCTCACTGGGCCACGGGGTGCCCCAGGGTGGAGGGGTGTGTCGGGTCCCTGCTGACCGCTTGTGGGTGCAGCTGAGGAGGTGGTGGAGTACTGCTCCTTCCGGGACGAGGACGACGACTGCACCTACAGCTACACCGTGGAGGGTGACGGCTCCCCGGGGCCCAACAGCACCGTCCTGGTGCACAGGAAGAAGGGTGAGCTGGGGGTGCTGGGAGCGGGCGCTGTCCGGTCTGGGCCAGGCGCGGCGGGCACGGCGGGCACGGCCTCCCTCCACTCTCTCCGCAGACTGCCCTCCCGGCTCCTGGTGGCTCATCTTCCTGCTCATCCCCCTCCTGCTGCTGCTGGCACTGCTGCTGCTGCTCTGCTGGAAGTACTGTGCCTGCTGTAAGGTGAGCCCCGGGGTCCTCCCGGGTCCGCCTGGGGTCCCACAGAGTCCCCACTCTCCCCATGGCTCCCCTGTAGCCCTCCCAGAGACTTCGGCGCTTGGAGCCAGACTGTCTGGATTCTGGTCCCAGCTGTATGACTTTGAGCAAGTTACTTAATCTCTCTGTGCCTCAAGCTTCCTCATCTGTACAATGGAGCTAGCAGCACTGACCCCTGAAAGTGCTGACAAAGTTTGGATTAGTTATGGGAAGTTCTTAGAAAGGGACTGGCCTTGGGGAAACACCATGTTAAGCCCTGGCTTCTTCCCACCCCTTCCGGAGCCTGGCTCCTGAAGACCCTACTAACCCAGCCCCAAGCCTTTGTCACTCCTAAGGGACAATGGTGACAAAGCCTGTGAGTCTCCCTGTGCTCTGTTTTTACTGGAGCCTGCTCCCAATGTAATTCCCCTGTGGCTCTCTGTGCCATAACAATGGTGTGTGGCCACACAACTTTATTTTCTTCTCTCAATTGTCCCATGAGGTCAGTGGCACTATCCCCTATGACAGGTGGGGAAACTGAGGCTCAGAGGGACAGGTGATAGAGACAAAGTCAAAGTTCTGTCGGATAAGATGGTGCACGCCTGTAATCCCAGTGACTTGGGAGGCTGTGGCAGGAGGATCACAAGTTGAAAGCCAGCCTCAGCAATAGCGAGGCACAAAGCAACTCAGTGGGACCCTGTCTCTAAAAAAAAATACAAAATAGGGCTGGGGATGTGGCTCAGTGGTCTAGTGCCCCTGAGTTCAACACCCAGTACCAAAAAAAAAAAAAAAACCAAGGGGCTGGGGTTATGGCTCCATGGTAGAGCACTCGCCCAGCACATGCAAGGTCCTGGGTTCGATCCTCAGCACCACATATAAATAAAATAAAGTTTAAAAAAAAACAACAACTCAAAGTCCTCGTAAGTGTCAAGGCGAGGTGAAGCTACATCCCTGGCTCTAGCATCTCCCGCCACAGTCCCTCCCTCCACTGACCATCAGTGGTCACACTCCAGGAACATGGGTCAGCTCCCTGCAAGCGCCAGGGAACAACCAGGAGCTGACAGCCTGGCTGCACAGAAAAGCCCAGAGACAGGAAGTGTGGAGGGTGCAGAGCACAGAGGCTGATTGTAGGGCAGGGCAGCATGCTGTCCTATCCCGGGGTTAGCGGACGTTCCTGTCTGTGGCATGGAAGGGGAGGCCTGTGAGCGGGTTTCTTAGCCGGGCGCAGTGGCACATGCCTGTAATCCCCGTGGCTCGGGAGGCTGAAGCAGGAGGATCGGGAGTTCAAAGCCAGCCATCATCTAAATAAAATACAGAATAGGGCTGGGGATGTGGCTCAGTGGCTGAGTGCCCCTGAGTTCAATCCCTGGTACCAACAAAAGAAAGAAAGAGGTTCCTTCTTGGCAGGGCTTCTTAGAGCCTATGGTCTCGTCATTTGCTCACTGAACTTGAAAGAGGCCGGGTGGCTGGAGGGGCTTCCCTAGGCTGGGACAGCTCTTGAGGTGCTCACGCCAGCCCCCTTGTCTCCTAGGCCTGTCTGGCACTTCTCCCTTGCTGCAACCGAGGTAAGGGCCTGGCATGGGCAGCTGGGGTGGAGGGGCAGTGGGGCCAGGCTGGGAACAGGGGAGGTGGGAGGCCCCACACCCCACCTGTCTGGGTGCGACTGGGCAGGTCTGGGGAGGGCTTGTGCTGAGGACCCTTCCCAACAGGTCACATGGTCGGCTTTAAGGAAGACCACTACATGTTGCGGGAGAACTTGATGGCCTCAGACCACCTGGACACACCCATGCTGCGCAGTGGGAACCTCAAGGGGCGGGACACGGTCCGCTGGAAGATCACCAACAACGTGCAGCGGCCTGGCTTTGCCACCCACGCCGCCAGCACCAACCCCACAGAGCTCGGTGCGGGCCCAGGCTGGGCACTGCGGACCTGGGCAGTGCCTTTGGGCCCTTGGGGACCTCTGTTCTAGACTGGGGATCACACTGATCCTGGGTGCTGGGCACAGGCCTCAGCCTCTTCTGTCCCTTCCTGAAGTGCCTCAGGCCTGCATGTGGCAGCCCTCTGCCCCCCGCTGGCCAGAGGTCTCCAGGATCCTGGGGTGGAGGGTGTTCAACCGTGCCCACGGGGCAGGGGCTGATGAACCCTCCATCCCACCCGCCTCTAGTGCCCTATGGGCTGTCCCTGCGCCTTGCCCGCCTCTGCACCGAGAACCTGATGAAGCCTGGCACTCGAGAGTGTGACCAGCTGCGCCAGGAGGTGGAAGAGAATGTGAGAACCGGTGCGGCCAAGCCAGGGCTCTGGGCTCGGGTGCGATGGCGGGGGGGGGGGAGAGTGAGGTGACCTGGACCTCTCTGGACAGGAAAGGGGCTCTCTGGATACATGCCTGGTGTGGTGAGGTCATCCTGGGGGGCACCAGACTCTGGTCTCGGGACCTGGCCCCCAGCTTGCCCCAGCCAACTCTGAGAGGTCCCGGGGTAGGGTGTGCGCGGCTCTCCGGGCGCAGACTGACGCCCTCCCTTGTCTGGCAGCTCAACGAGGTGTACAGACAGGTCCCTGGTGCACACAAGCTCCAGCAGACGAAGTTCCGGTGAGTCCCAAATGCCCAGGGCGGGGGCAGCCAGCCGCTCTGAGCCCTGCCAGTCCAGGCCATGCGGCAAGAGTCCCTGGGGTTGGGTGACCGCTGACCACTGCTCATACACAGACTACAGAGCTCAAGCCCCCAGGCAGATCATGCACCTACCCCAGGGAACATCTGGTTCATGGTCTCCTCTTTGTCTCCACAGGCAACAGCCCAATGCTGGGAAAAAGTGAGTTGAAGAGCCATGTGGGACAGCGCCCTCCTGCCCCTCTTGCCCCAGCCCTGCCACCTGTCCTCTGCCCCTTGCTCCACCCCTGTCTCCACCCCGTGGGAAGGGAGGGCCATATGTGCCATCATGGGTGAGCCTTCCGTTGGCTCCTTTACTGGACCATTCTTCTAACGAATTCCAAAGGAAGCGCTTGCCTGAGTGAGCAGCCCCAGGTTGGCAGAACCACACAGACCAGTGCCCACCTTTGGTCTGGTGACAGTCTACCACCCAACCCCAAGGACAGTCCAGGCCTGGCTCATCCTCCCCTGGGTCAGAGACCCTCCAACCGAGTGAGAGGCAGATGGGCCAGCAGGTCACACAGTCCTTTCCCCAGTTCTTGAGTCCTGGCCCTTTGGGAAGGGGGAACATGAAACGGAGGTCGCACTGCAGAGAGAGCAGAACCAGAACAACAGCTCAACACCTTCAGGAAGAAGCCTCGGCTGATGGTATTGAGTGCTTACAAGGGCCAGGCATTGTGCTAAGGGCTCCCTGGCCATCTTTATCCAACCCTCTCAGCAGCCCTGCGAGAGAGGTACCATTGCTGTTCCCATTTTACAGATGAGGAACCTGAGGCTCAGAGAGGTTAAGTAACTTTCCCAAGGTTACCTAGCTATCAAGAACCAGGTCAGGGGCTGGGGAGATAGCTCAGTTGGTAGAGTGCTTGCTTCACATGCACAAGGCTCTGGGTTCAGTCCCCCCACTCTCCAAAAAGGAACCAGAGCCAGGACTTGAAGCCAAGCAGTCTGATGTGAGCACCTGCCCTCAGCATCTCTGCTGTCCCACATCCAATCCTCCCACCATCAGCCCTTGTTGGTGAGGTGGACGGAGAAGCCCATTTCTCAGATGAGAACACTAAAGCTCAGGGAGGTGCAGCAACGGCGTGGATGAGGCCATAGAGTGAGAGCAGTGGGGCCAGCAAGGCCCCTGGCACTTTTTACTGTCCCACATCTTTCCCCTGTTGGGGAGAGGACAGAAAGGTACAGGCAGGGAGAATGCCAGGCTGACCCCTCTCCTGCTGGACCCCCACCCAGGCAAGACCACACCATTGTGGACACGGTGCTGATGGCGCCCCGCTCAGCCAAGCAGACCCTCCTGAAGCTGACAGAGAAGCAGGTGGAGCAGGGGTCCTTCCATGAGCTCAAAGTGGCCCCCGGCTACTACACCCTCACTGCAGAGCAGGGTAGGTGGGGCTCCCCGCGCCGCCCCTCACCTCGCCCACCCACGTGGCCCTGAAACCCACATCTGACCCCCCAGACGCCCGGGGCATGGTGGAGTTCCAGGAGGGCGTGGAGCTGGTGGACGTGCGCGTGCCCCTCTTCATCCGGCCTGAAGACGACGATGAGAAGCAGCTGCTGGTGGAGGCCATCGATGTGCCCGTAGGCACTGCCACCCTTGGCCGCCGCCTGGTAAACATCACCATCATCAAGGAGCAAGGTTGGTCAGGGTGCGGGGAGAGGGAGGACGAAGCGGGGTCGGACACTTTGTTCCCCCATATCCAGCTGTAGTGGGACCTGGCTGTATGGCCTGGGCCAGTCCCTCGGTGGGCCTTGGTTTGTCATCTGTTAGCTGGGTATAGCACCTGGGTGGGGCTCTCAGTCACAGGCGCTGGCCACCCCACTCTCGTTCTCTATCCAGAGGAGGGCTCAAGTGTGTCACCAATCACCACACTGAGGGCACCTCGGGTGCTAGTGATGTCCTCTGGACAACCAGAGGGCCCCCCTGGCCCCTGACCCCCCCCCCCTTGCTCCAGGATCCACAGGGCCTGCTCTGCCCTGGATGCATCCATCTGGGGCCTGATGGACACTTTGTTCCAGCTCCTCAACTTTTTCTTGGAGAATACTCCATCCCATTCTTTTGCCCTCCCATGAGGGTGGTGGGGTGTGGGTAACAAATAGACCCCTAGAGTCTGGACTGGGCCAGAGGGAGGGGGAGCCAAGAGGGGACTGAGGCCAGGATCCCTGAGCAGCACCTGCGCTCCTTGCAGCAAGTGGCGTGGTGTCCTTTGAGCAATCTGAGTACTCAGTGAGCCGTGGGGAGCAGGTGGCCCGCATTCCTGTCATCCGGCGCATCCTGGACAATGGCAAGTCCCAGGTCTCCTACCGCACACAGGACAACACAGCACAGGGCAACCGGGTAAGGCTCCACCACAGGGTCAAGGGCGTGTCCCTCAAGTCGAGAGGGCATGCACTGGGTTCCTAGGACAGAGCAGGATGTGGCAGCTGCCTGGGTCCCTGGATGCTTACCCTGGCTGGCCTCCCATGGACACCTGCTCCTGCCACCCTTGGCAGGGACTTCTCACCCAAAGTTCCAGTGACACCTTAGATGAGGCCCCATCACTTCCAGGGACTCAGACCAAGGGAGCCATTTCCTCCTGGATTGGCCAGGAATCTGTCCAGCCCACTCCTGTCCATCCTCCAATGACCCAGGATGACCAGGACATTCAGACATTTTCTAGGAAAGTAGACTCCCTTTCTGCCCATCCTGGGGATTTTGGCTTCTTGAGCTGGAATTTCAGGGTCCTGGTTCCTGGGCCAGGCTCCCCAATTCTGTCACTCTTGGTTCTTGCTGGGCCAAGCAGCACAGGCAGCCCTTCCAGGCAGGGAGGACCACAGCCTAATGTCCCCTCATTGCTGAGCCCCAATATCAGCAACAGCTAGAGCCAGGTGGTAAGTATGCTTGGTTTTACCTATCGGGGTTTTTTTTTTTTTGGGGGGGGTACCAGGGATTGAACTCAGGGGCACTTGACCACTGAGCCACATCCCCAGCCCTATTTTGTATTTTATTTAGAGACAGGGTCTCGCTGAGTTGCTTAGTGTCTCACCATTGCCAAGGCTGGGTTTGAACTCACGATCCTCTGCCACAGCCTCCTGAGCTGCTGGGGTTATAGGCGTGCACTACTGTGCCTGGTTTACCTATCAGTTTTTGATCTGTTGATTGCTTGATTATACTGGGGACCAAACCCAGAGCCTCTTGCATGCTAGGCAAGCAGTCTACTACTGAGCTACTTCCCAGTCCTTGGCCACAGGTCTAAATTTATAACAGTATTTAAAAACATTCATATTGGGGCTGGGGTCATGGCTCAGTGGTAGAGCACTTGTCTCGCATGTGTGAGTCACCGGGTTCGAGTCTCAGCACCTCATATAAATAAATGAATAAAATAAAGGTCCATCAACAACTAAAAATATTTTAAAAATTCATATCAAAAATTTTTTCAAGGTAGTCTAGGTTCTTCAGCAAATACATTACCAGGCCCAGGCAGCCTGGTCACACCCTAGTTTTTTTTTTATTTCATTTCATTGGTAGGAACAGTTCCCATCACTACTCCAGTGCTCCCAGTAAAAATTTTCAAGAGTTTGTATGGCCATAAACCCCACTGATTACGGCACATTATAAGAGAGATTCTGGCTGGCTGGATTCCCTGCTCTGTATGGAGATGCTTGGGTATTTAATTCTTTTTTTGGGGGGGGAGTACTTTGAGTTAAACCCAAGAGTGCTTTACCACCGAGCCACACCCCCAACCTTTTTATTTTTTGTTTTGAGACAGGGTCTCACTAGGTTGCTAAGCCTTGCTTCAAACTTGCAATTCTCCTGCCTCAGACGCCTGAGTACTGGGAATACAGAAAGGTGCCACTTCCTGGCTTATTTTACTGTTTTTAAAAATCATTTTTATAATTTCTTACCTTCTTAAAAATATTTTTTAGTTGTAGTCAGGCACGATACATTTATTTTATTTTTTTATGTTGTGCTGAGGATCAAACCCAGTGTCTTGCACATGCTAGGCGAGCACTCTACCGCTGAGCCACAACCCCAGCCCCATTTCTTTTGTACTTTTTCTTTTTTCTTTTTCTTTTTTTTTAGTTGTAAATGGACACAGTATCTTTATTTTTATTTATTTATTTTCATGTGGTGCTTAGGATCGAACCCAGTGCCTCATCCTTGCAAGACAATGCTCTACCCCTGAGCCACAACCCCAGCCCCCCAGCCCCATTTTTTACCTTTTTATTTTAAAAAACTTCAAATGTACATATGGAAAGACTGTAAAATTAAAATCCATTTACCCTTTACATAGGTTCACATATTGTGAATATTTTCCTTCTCTCCTTATATGAGTATCTTTAGCTAATTTACATAAAGACGTTCAGGCAGGGAGCAGTAGCACATGCCTGCGATCCCAGTGAATCAGGAGGCTGAGGCAGGAGGATCACAAGTTCAAGGCCAGCCTGGACAAATTAAGGAAACCCTGTGTCAAAGTGAAAATTAAAAAGGGCTGAGGATGTGGCTCAGTGGTAGAGCACCTTTGGATTCAATCCCTGATTCCCCCCCAAAAAGCATTAATATCTTTATTTCTGTATCTCTGGGTGTGGAGAGACGTGTTGTCTGCTGAACTTTTCAAAGTAAGTTGTAGACATCACATAGACCTTAAACCCTTCTGCTGGGTCATTTTTCTACATAACGACAACATGATTACCAAACTGAAGAAAGTTCACATGGATTATACTAGTTCTGAGGGATTGATCCATATGCAGATTTCCCCTTGTTCACACATCCCAACTGCTTTATGGCTTTTTCTCCAGTCCGGGAACCAATCAGGTTTCTGGCATTACAGATTCTGATCTTGTGTCTTGAGTCTCCAGAACAGTTCCCTGACTTCCTGTTTTGTGACATGAACATTTTTCTAAGTGTTGACCTCAGTTGCTTGTAGACAGCTCCTCTTTGTGTGTGTGTGTGTGTGTGTGTGTGTGATATTGGGTGATGGGGCTTGAGCCCAGGGGTGCTCTACCACTGAGCTACATCCCCAGTCCTTTTTGTTTTTCATTCACGTTTATTTTTTTATTTTTTATTTTGAGGCAAGCTCTCTCTAAATCACTCAGGCTGGCCTCCAATCGGCCATCCTCTGGCTGCAGCTGCAGCGTCACTGGGATCACAGGCCACAATTCTGGTTGTCTTCCACCTGCCAGCTTCCCTTTCTGGGCCTGGTGAAATCGTAGTTCGAAGCGCCGTCTAGTGGTCGTGTGAGAAAAACTTTTTTCTAACAGTTTTACTCATGCCCGGGGCACCTTCCGGAAAGCTTGAGGGCACTGGGAGGAAAGCTGGAGTTGATGGAAAGGTCCCAGCAAACAGGATCTGCCACCAGGAAGGAACCCAGATTTCAGAGCCACAGTGTGGGGGACACCTCTTCCCTGTCCGGGTGGGACCTGCAAATCCCAGCTGCCCAGGGCTTGTGTGATGGGCTCTCTGTGGTGCATCCCTGTTCCCCTCTGGGATTGATTTAAATCCTGGCTCTGCCACAGCTACCTGCGTGGGCTTGGGCGAGTTCCCTAACTCTCTGTGGGACTGAAAAATTTCTCCATCTGTAAAATGGGACAATAATATCTCTGCCTCACCCAGCTGTGAGGATTAAATGAGCTGATGTCTGTAGTGCTTACTGCCAGGCAGTGCCATTTCATGTCCACATGGGACAGTCCATGTGGGTGTGGGTGTGGCTCTGTCTTCTGGAAAGCTCTAATTTCTGAGACGCCTCATCCCCCAGCCCTGAGCTGACCCTGACCCTTCCTCTTTGCAGGACTACAGTCCTGTGGAGGGCGAGCTGCTGTTCCACCCTGGAGAGACCTGGAAGGAGCTGCAGGTGAAGCTCCTGGAGCTGCAAGAAGTAGATTCCCTCCTTCGGGGCCGTCACAGCCGCCGCTTCCATGTCCAACTTAGCAACCCCAAGTTTGGGACCCGCCTGGGCCAGCCCCACTCAGCGACCGTCATCATTGGGGACCGAGGTAGGCAGAGCCTGGGGTCAGCATACACAAGTGGAGAGGGAGGTTGGAGGGCCTCTCAGCAAACACCAGCCCAGGAAGCCCAGTTTAATGTGAATTTCACATAAACAAAAACAAAACATACTTGTTGTATAAGTATGCCCCTGCATTTGTGGGACATACTTATCCTTAAAAAAGTGTTCTTTGGGGCTGGAGTTGTACTTCAGTGGTACAGCACTTGCCTAGCATGTGTGAGACACTGGGTTCAATCCTTAGCACCACACTAAAAAAAAAAATAAAGGTGAAAAAAAAAGTGTTCATTGGCAAAGCCCAGTGGCGCATGCCTATAATCCCGGCTACTCGAGAGGCTGAGGCAGGAGGATGGCAAGTTTGAAGCCAGCCTCAACAACTTAAAATAAAAAGGATGGGGATTTAGCTCAGTCGTAGAGCACCTGGGTTTATCCCGAGTACTGCAAAGAAAAAATAAAAGTGTTCACTCCTTATCTGAAATTCAGATTCAACTAGGTACCTTGCACTTCATCTGGCAGCCCCTCCTCAACCAGACAGGCTGAAATCAATGGCCACAGGGCCTGAATCCATTTGACCTCAGCCTCAAGTGCGTGTTCCTGGAAGCGGGGAGCCAGCGAGTTCCTATCAGTTCTTAGCTTCCATTGTCGTGGTGTCTCTGAGCCCTCCCCTGAGAGCTTCCTGACAGGAAGATGGGAGGAAAGGGCAGGGGAGGGAGGAAGGGAGCAGATGTTCCATGGAGGACATCCCCTTGGCTGCCAAGGGAGAAAGAGGGGCAGATGAGTTTCCTCCTCCTTTGCATTCCAGGAGAGCGCCCCCTGGGCCTCCACCCAAGCTTGGTGTGATGCCCTCTGTGGCACCAGCTCCCCAGTGAGGTGCCAGGCAGGTCTTAGTTGAATCTCTCGGGAGGGAGCCAGGGGGTGTTTAACTGAGTCTTTGGCTCCCCCTCGTGGTGAAGGCGTGTCTAAGCCAGCTGTCCCACCCTACCTTGGTCCACTAGATGAACTGGACCGGAGCCTCATAAATCAGACGGGGTCATCACCGCCACCTCCCCGGGGGGACCTGGGAGCCCCACAGAACCCCAATGCCAAGGCTGCTGGGTCCCGGAAGATCCATTTCAACTGGCTGCCTCCTCCTGGCAAGCCGATGGGGTACAGGGTAAGCCGGGGGGCAATGGGCAATGACAAGTGGCTAGGGAGGTCTGACACCCACCACCATCAGAGAGGTGGACTGCTCCGAGGGAGGGGGAGGGCCTGCTTGGAACCAGCAGGTCCAAGCGAGAGTAGATGGCAGGACCCCAGGAGGAGAGAAGAGCCATTCCTGAGTTTTTCAGATTTTTTCTCTCCTTCTTAGAATGGGCCTTCTCCCCTTGCCCAGGAGATCCCCTGCTCTGCCCAACTGCCCTGTGAGCACCCCCAAGCCTCGGTGTCTCATCCTGTTCAAAGAGAAAAATAAGGGCAAGGGGTCAGTGGAGGGACAAGTGGCTTCGGTGCCTGTCACTTCCCTCTGACCAGTCCCCTCCCTTGAGCAGGTGAGGTACTGGATCCAGGGTGACTCCGAGTCCGAAGCCCACCTGCTTGATAGCAAGGTGCCCTCGGTGGAGCTCACCAACCTCTACCCGTACTGCGACTATGAGATGAAGGTGTGTGCCTATGGGGCACAGGGTGAGGGTCCCTACAGCTCCCCGGTGACCTGCCGCACCCACCAAGAAGGTGAGGCCTGTTCATGTCCCTGCATCTGTCCCCAGCTACCCTGATGTCAGTGTGCCCAGCCCTCCCCACTCCCTACCTCCCAGAGCTCGGCCCTCCTTCTGCCACTAACAGAGCTCTTCCTGCCCCCAACCCAGTACCCAGTGAGCCTGGGCGTCTGGCCTTCAATGTCGTCTCCTCTACGGTGACACAGCTGAGCTGGGCTGAGCCAGCTGAGACCAATGGCGAGATCACAGCCTACGAAGTCTGCTATGGCCTGGTCAATGAGGACAACCGTAAGGATTGGGACTCTCCTTCCTGGCCCCAGGGACAGCATCAGTGGAAGGGGAATGGCAAAGAACCAGAGCTCTGGGTCACTCCTGGGTACTTGAGGCCTATCGTTCTGGTCAGTGGATAAGCCTGAGAGGCATTGTGGGGTTTCTGGTCACAGATGAGCTCTGCATCCCAAGGGAGGCAAAATTATATACGTACATGGAGATCACAGACCCCAGGGCCCCCTCCTGTACAGGTAACCAGGGTGCCTCATTTTTACATGATCTCTTAGGCCACAATAGTTGCCAGATTAATCAAATAAAACCACTAGATGAGCTGGGTGCTGTAGTGCACAGCTGTAACCCCAGAGACGCGGGAGGCTGAGGAGGCTGAGGAGGCTGAGGCGGCTGAGGCGGCTGAGGCAGGAAGATCACAAGTGTGAGACCAGCTTGGGCAACTTAGGGAGACCCTCAGCAACTTGATGAGACCCTGTCTCAAAATAAAAAGTTCAAAACAGCCCAGGCACCGTGGTGCATGCCTATAATCCCAGTGGCTCTGGAGGCTGAGGCAGTAGGATCTAGAGTTCCAAGCCAGCCTCAGCAAAAGTGAGGTGCTAAGCAACTCAGTGAGACCCTGTCTCTAAATAAAATACAAAATAGGGCTGGGGATGTGGCTGGGGATGTGGCTCAGTGGTTGAGTGCCCCTGAGTTTAATCTCCGGTACCCCCCCCCCCAAATAAAAAAAAGTTAAAAGGACTGAGGATGCAAATCACCCCTGGGTTCAATTCCCAGGATAAAAAAAGAGAAAGAAAGGAAAAGAAAACACAGGATGAACTGGGACTGGGACAGCTGCTTATAGTCCCAGCAACTCCAGAGGCTGAGGCAGGAGAATCACAAATTCCTGGCCAGCCTGGGCACCTTAGGGAGACTCTGTCTTAAAATACAAAACTAAAAGGGCTGGGGTTATAGCTCAGTGTTACAGCCCCCTGGGTTTAGGGGGAAATCCTAAAAAATGAAACACCGGATACCGGAAAATTTCTAAACACATTTTATTTTTTTAGTTGTTGATATACCTTTTTAAAATTTTTATTTATATGTGGTGCTGAGAATTGAACCCAGTGCCTCACACATGCCAGGCAAGTGCACTACCACTGAGCCACACCGCCCCAGCCCACTCTAAACACATTTTTAATAGAATATTTCATACATTTTTTTCTGGGAATCCTAACCCAGAACAGCGGGGAAAAGTGTCTTTGTCTTCCCAGTCTACCCTTCTCAGTCCTGGAAGGGAGGAGAGAGTGGGGGACTTCTGCCAACTGTCATGATGAGAAAGTGTCCTGCCTCTCACCTGGCTCAGGGACCTCTGCACACCCTAACTCTGCCTGGTGGGTCCTGGTGATGGAGAGCAGACCACCCTCACTTAGATTGTAGGAGCAGCAGCGGAACCCTGGTGCTAGGGAATTTCTGATGATTTTGACTTAATTCACAGAGGGGGTTCTAGGAGTCTTTTCCTGTTGAAGCACCTTATTCACATCTTCTTTTCAGACTCTGAGGCCAGTGCACATTATAGCTGAATATGTGCAATTTGCAAAGTGCTTGTGCTGGGGAGGGTGCATGCTTGTAATCCCAGTGACTTGGGAGACTGAGGCAGGAGGATCACAAGTTCAAAACTAGCCTCAGCAACTTAGTGAGGCCTTAAGCAACTTGACAAGACCTTGTCTCAAAAAATAAAAAAGGCTGGGGGTGTGGCTAAGTGGTTAAGCACTCCTGGATTTAATCTCCAGTACCAAAAAAGAAAGAAAGAGAAGGAAGGAAGGAATAAATTTTAAAATTAATCAATTACTTCAGAATAGCAGTGAAATATTAGGGCCACGACCCCTATGTAGGGCAGTCGACAGTGGGACTCTCTGAGCATCAGGCTTGGGGCAGGGGGAGGGGTGCTCCTCACTCTTCACTAACCAGGCCAGCCAAGCATCAGGTTTCTTGGCAGCCACGTCACACCTCAGCTTGGTGTGAGCTTAGACACTTGGTCTGCTCTTAGGCCACAGCTGGGTGGTCTCCTCTGACTTGGCCTTTTAACCCCAGGAGTGACCCACAGCCCAGGACCATCCATCTCTGAAGGTTTCAGCACATTGTGTGCGAGGCAGCCCCGCAGGATAGGGGCATTGCATTTTGGTGTGTGCCACTCACTGTTCCCTCCCTTCCATGAGCTGACAGAGATGCGAGGAGGGTGGGCCAAGGCCAGCCCTTGCTACCTCCAGGCTGACCTGGCTTTCGAGCAAAGCTTTTTGAGCACAACTGTGTGCTGGGGGTGCACATCAAGTTTCTCAGTTGTCATTTACAAGAATTTTCCTTTGAACTTTTTGGGAAATTGGGACATTTTCTAGTCTCCATTCTTTTGTGTCTTCTCTCGTTTTCTGTGTCTTCCAACAGTGGGCCCACCCTGCTTTCACGCAGAGCTCACTGAGCGCCCTCCCAGGGCTGAGTATCCACCCCAGGTGCGACTGGCCTCTGCCAATGTGCATTGCCAGCCCTCCACCTTCACCCCACCCTGTCCCTATTAGCCTGTTCGTCCTAAATTGTAGCCTCTGTGAGTCCACTTGTGTCCTCCCCTTGGCTCCTGTTGCCACAGCACCCTGGGGGCAGCAAGGCATGCAGGTGTCTCAGCGTGTGGGGCTGAGCTGTCAACCATGAGCATGGATGGGAGGATGTTGTCCTGAGAGACCCTCAGCTCCTGAGCCAGCCTCCTATGGAGCCATCTGGATATAGGACTGTTTGCTAATTGGTAAAGGTGACAGTAGGGCCATCTGGAGTCTAGTGTTGACCCTGGCACTTACTTAGCAATGAGTCCTTAGATATCTGGTAACACCTCCATAAGCCAGTCATACCCAGGTTCAAAGGGCTCAGCAGCTGCTTGCTCCCCTCCCCATCTATACAACTCTGCTGGGTCAGGGATGGGGCTGGGACCAGGCTGTAACCTGGGTGACCTATCCCTGAAGCACCCTCCCTGCCCCAGGACCCATTGGGCCCATGAAGAAGGTGCTGGTGGACAGCCCCAAGAACCGGATGCTGCTCATCGAGAATCTACGAGAATCCCAGCCATATCGCTACACGGTGAAGGCACGCAATGGGGCAGGCTGGGGACCTGAGCGGGAGGCCATCATCAACCTGGCCACTCAGCCCAAGAGGCCCATGTCCAGTGAGTCCTGGGAAGGGATGTGCAGGGCAGATGGGGGGACAGGAGGCTGCAGCTGGTGCTCTGGCTCACCTCCCCTATCCTGCAGTCCCCATCATCCCAGACATCCCCATCGTGGACGCCCAGGGTGGGGAAGACTATGAAAGCTTCCTTATGTACAGTGACGACGTTCTACGCTCCCCAGCAGGCAGTCAGAGGCCCAGCGTCTCTGATGACACCGGTGAGTGGGATCCATGAAAGACAGTGGGGGTGATGGGCATGGGGTAGGGCTGTCCCTGGTGTCCAGAGAGAGTAAAGTGGCCAGCAACTACTGGGCATGGAGGTCAACACTAGAAGTCGCTTTTCAGCCTCAGACATATATATCCACAGAGCCCATGATTTGGCACTGGGGACATGGAGAGGGCACAGCTATTGTGGCCCACTGAATTCATGTGCACTACCATGTGTGAGAACACACAGATGTCTGCTGGGGGCAGATGCACACAGGCCTGGGCACATACATGTGGATTATGCACTGGAAATACTACTTTGTGATCCAAAGGTTAACCTGCTGCGTAATGGAGTTAGGACTCCTCCCAGAGGCAGGCCTCAGTGAGAGGGGGCAGGCACAGACCAGGAGCCCTGAGCAGCCACTTCACAGGGGTGGGGCCAGGTGATGAGGCAGAGATGCCCCAGCAGGCCCGGTTCTCCCGCTTGACTCCTGGCACAGTATATTGCAAAAAGAGCCCTTAGCAGGGACTCCTGGGTGCAGCTTTAGCTCTGGCTCCACTGTGGGACACACACCTGCTCTGTGCCTGATGTCTGATCTGTAAAATGGAATGTCAATCATACAATGCCAGGATGGGATCTTCCAGAGAGTATGGTTTTGAGGGTCTACTATTAGTATCCTGGGGCTTCTGGAACTGTCCCTGGGAGGCGGCAGGGGAAAGATTACTCTTCTTTGCACAGTCCGGAAACTGAAGCTCAGGGCATTTAAGCAACAAGGGAAACCTCACAGCGGGTGACAGGGCCGAGGCTCCATCCACAAGGTCTGTGGCTGGTACCGGGTCTTTCCTCCCGAGCTGTGGCCAAAACTACACAACCCTATTCGGAATCAGGACAAGGGTTTCTCCTGTCGCCGGGCTTTCCCATCGCTGCAGCACGGGGACACCCAATCCTGACGCCGGGCTCTGCCGCTGGCCTGGCTCGGTCCTCCTTGGCGCCACCAACCCCGGCGCCCCCGGCGGTGCCAACGCGGCCCTTCGTTGTTCCCAAGGCGGCGGCTGGAAGTTCGAGCCCCTGCTGGGGGAGGAGCTGGACCTGCGGCACGTCACGTGGCGGCTGCCCCCGGAGCTCATCCCGCGCCTGTCGGCCAGCAGCGGGCGCTCTTCTGACGACGGCGGCGCGGGGAGCGCGGCCGGGGAGGGCAGCAGCCGGGCCCGCAGCGCGACGCCCCGGCCCCCCGGAGGTGACCACCTTCCTGGGCTGCGCACGGCCTGTGCGGCTCGTTTGCGCACGCCGGCTGGGACCTGGGGCCGCCACTTGCTGCCCCAGGGCCCCAGCTTCGGATGCTGCTCATCAAGATGCCAGGCCAGGCCAGGGGCCTGCAACTGTGTGCACACAGCACCGGGTAGCCAAGGGATGCCCAGGGCAGGCATTTGGGCGCCCCCGGAGGCAGGACAGGAAGTGATTCTCATGATGCCTACCCCAACTGGGGCAGCCAGCTTCAGAAACTTGTGTCAGGGGAAGACCCTCAGGGACCTCCAGGATTTGAGGACAGGCTTTGGGCTCTCCTGGAAGGCCAGGCAGGTCCCAAGCTGGGTTGGCTGTGCTCTGATAATCCATGGCACAGAGCTAGAGGACATGTGGCCTTCGGGACTCCTCTGGGGACACAGGGGCCCTAACATGGTAGTTTGGGGGAGATTGGTGGTATTTTATTCCCAGGCTCCCCAGAGGGAAGGGAACCCCAGGAATCCTCAGGGCCACATCCTGCCCCTTAGGCCTCCAGGTCTGACTGACCGACCCTCTCTCCTCCTGCAGAGCACCTGGTGAATGGTCGAATGGACTTTGCCTTCCCAGGCAGTGCCAACTCCCTACACAGGATGACAGCGGCCAGTGCCACCTATGGCACCCACCTGAGCCCACATCTGCCCCACCGTGTGCTGAGCACCTCCTCCACCCTCACTCGGGACTACCACTCGCTGACGCGCACACAGCACTCACAGTCGTCCACACTGCCCAGAGACTACTCCACCCTCACCTCCCTCTCCTCCCAGGGTGAGCAACCTCAACCAATCCTGCCTCGCCTGTTCATCACCTCCATTCCAGCTCCTGGAGGCTTGGGCTGCTGGCCCCCACTGCCCACCCTCCACATCCTGTCCCTCTCACTTCTTGTTTTGTCCTGCCCTAGGCCTCCCTCCCATCTGGGAAGACGGGAGGAGCAGGCTTCCGCTGTCCTGGGCCCTGGGGTCCTGGAGTCGGGCTCAGATGAAGGGCCCCCCCCCCTCCAGGGGCTCACGAGACTCTATAATCCTGGCTGGGCAGCCAGCAGCACCCTTCTGGGGCCCAGGTAGTTCCGGGGTGGCCATCCTGCTCCATCTGCCATCCATCGCAGCTGCTGCCTGTGCCCATCCACCACCTTGGCCTCATTCCATTCACAGGACCCTGCCCTCCCAGAGGAGCTAACCCCTGCCCCACACTCATCAGTGCTGATGCCTAACATGGCCTCTGTCCTGCCAGGGTGTGGGCTGGGGTGGGTCAAAGAGAGGGGCCCTGCCAGCTAAGCAGGGAGCAAGGTGGGAGGTGGCAGACTCAGAGGGTGACCCTCTTTCATCATAGGCGGGGTCTGTAACTAATCCAAGGACCCGTGGAAGGTTCTGGGTACAAGCTGCCTGGCTACCTGAGGGGGTAGAATTGTGACAGCAGGAAGATCCCAGCTCCTTCCCCTGACTGTGATGTCCTGTCTCCAGATTCTCGAGGTGCCATGGGTGTGCCTGACACACCCACCCGCCTTGTGTTCTCCGCCCTGGGACCCACATCTCTGAAAGTGAGCTGGCAGGAGCCTCAGTGTGAGCGCCTGCTACTGGGCTACAGTGTGGAGTACCAGCTGCTGAATGGCGGTGAGGCGGGGCTACTGCTGCCTGCAGGGGTGGGGACCTTCCAGGCCTGGGCCCATGCTGAGCACCCCAGTGGGGTCAGGAACCTACCCAAGGCTTTGTGCATAAGCCCACCTCCAGTCTTCTTGAGGGTCTCACTCCATTCCCCTTTGTTCCCTCACCTGAGGTCTCATCCATCTACCTGCGCCTCTCTGCCTATTTCCTCTGCTAGGGTTTCCCTAACAAGGCCTCACGGACCAAGGCCTTCCCTGGTCTGTGTGACCTTTGTGGGAACTAGGCAGTGGCACGACCTAGACCCCTGACAAGGGTGTAGGATGGGTGGGACTGCAGGCTCCACTCATCTCTTGTATAGTGCACAACCTTAACAACCAATCTTATCACACTGTACCCGCCCACAGGCAGCCCTGGGCCAGATGTTGATGGCAGCCTAGGGAAGTGGGGATCAGGACAGGGTTGGGGTAAAGCTGCTCTGCTGTCTGCCCTCACCCAACCTCCAGGCGAGCTACACAGGCTCAACATCCCCAACCCTGGCCAAACTTCTGTGGTGGTGGAAGACCTCCTGCCCAACCACTCCTACGTGTTCCGTGTGCGGGCCCAGAGCCAGGAGGGCTGGGGCCGAGAGCGTGAGGGTGTCATCACCATTGAATCACAGGTGCACCCGCAGAGCCCACTCTGCCCCCTGCCAGGTGAGTGGTCCCCCACAGCTACCACCATGCCCACCACACTCCCACACACTGACATTCTCTCTGCTGCCTCCAGGATCTGCCTTCACTCTGAGCACCCCCAGTGCCCCAGGCCCATTGGTGTTCACTGCCCTGAGCCCCGATTCACTGCAGCTGAGCTGGGAGCGGCCACGGAGGCCCAATGGTGACATCCTCGGCTATCTGGTGACCTGTGAGATGGCCCAAGGAGGAGGTACTGCCCACCCTGAGGCTAGGGGTGCCTGTGGAGTAGTGGAGAAGGGACCACAGGAACTGAAGACATCCTCCCATGCAGGGCCAGCCACTACATTCCGGGTGGATGGAGACAACCCTGAGAGCCGGCTGACCGTGCCTGGCCTCAGTGAGAACGTGCCCTACAAGTTCAAGGTGCAGGCCAGGACTACCGAGGGCTTCGGGCCAGAGCGTGAAGGCATCATCACCATTGAGTCCCAGGATGGAGGTGGGGCATCTCTTCTTTACCCCAACTCTTCTCTGGTCATGGCTTCTCCTGCCATCCCCTAACAGGCCAATCTACCCTCTCCAGGTCCCTTCCCACAGCTGGGCACCCATTCCGGGCTCTTCCAGCACCCACTGCAAGGCGAGTACAGCAGCATCACCACCACCCACACCAGCACCACTGAGCCCTTCCTAATGGGTGAGTTACCACCAGGAGGTGGGGATCCCGGCTCCCAGGAGCGTAGCCAACATGGAAGGGCAGGGACCACGCAGCATCCTTCAAACTTCTTCTTCCACAGATGGACTGACCCTGGGGTCCCAGCACCTAGAGACAAGTGGCTCTCTCACCCGGCACGTGACCCAGGAATTTGTGAGCCGGACACTGACTACCAGTGGAACCCTCAACGCCCAGGTGGACCAACAGTTTTACCAAACATGACCCACCAACCTCACCAGTGTTCTGGAACCTGGGCTCCCTCCCTGCCTCTTCTTTCCAGCACTCCCTCAGCCACTCCATCCTTGGACCCCAACCTGGGGCCCAGCCCCACCTTCATGCTGACCACAGAGCCAGCACCTCTTGCCATAGAGCAGGGGCCAGGTATCCTGTAGGAAGCACGAAGGGGGCAGAGGTCTCAGAAGGTCCTTTGGCTGTCCCTGCCCCACGATGGCCCAAACTTATTTGTAACCAAAGAGCTGGGACCAGGACAAGGACCCAGCCTTTGTTCTGCACTAAATAAAAAATTTTGCTACTGCTTGACTCTGTCCTATCTGTTCCTCAGGAGCCCCAAAAGTGCCAGCCGGGCAGAGCAGTGATTCTGACAACCTCCCCTTCTCTGACCCCTAAGCACATACCTACCTCTAGAAGCAGGAGAGTACCACAGTCAGAGGCATGTTTATTAAGCACCCAAATGAGGAAGGTGGGGCCAGACACAGAGCTGCATGACCTGCCACCTCGGCCAATGCTTGCATATGCTGTCCAGAGGTGCCTCACAGGCACAACACCTTGGCTCCATCAGCAGCCTGGGAGAGGTAGAAGGTGGCAGTACCACTGTACTGCTCCTGGGGGAGAGATGAGCAGTCTGAGCGATGGGGGAACCCTGGGAATCCACCTCTCCTGCCCTCCAAGGCTCTGGTGCTTACTAACCTGTATGTGCTGCATGGTGCGGGAAGCAGCAGAGGCCTCCAGCAGTGTCACTGTGCAGCCACCAAAGCCACCACCTGTCATGCGACTGCCATAAACCCCAGGCACAGACAGTGCAGCCTCAACCAGTTGGTCCAGCTCAGAGCAGCTCACCTCATAGTCATCCCTGCGGACCATATAGAACAGGTCAGCCTGGGACCCACCTGTGCCCAAGAGGTGCAGGCTGCCCTAGGGCCTCACCTGAGTGAGTAGTGACTCTCCACCATGAGGCGGCCAAAGGCTCTGTAGTCCCCACGGCTCAAGGCAGCTGCTGCCTGGGCTGTGCGCCGGATCTCACCCACCACATGCCGTGCCCGGCGGAAGCCCTCCTTGCTCACCAGCTCTCTGCCAGCTGGGGAGGAACAGCGGTCAGCAGTCCCACCTCCCACTCCTGAGGGCCCCAGGGTTGTCAAAGAGGGCCCTGCTAGGCAGGACAAGGCTGATTACCCCAGGCCTGGCTCTGAAGAGCTCCCTCATCTCAGAGCCTCCCCTCCTCACTGAAAAATGGGACAACTGTATCATTTTGTCACTCAGGGAGCAGGGAGGACTGCAGGAGACTGCACAGGGCTTCCTGCAGGGAGCTGGCATGGTAGGTACTCAATAATCAGCTGTTTAAGCACCAAACTCCCACCTGGACTCTTGGGGCTTTAAAGGTGAGTGGGGATGTGGCTCAAGCGGTAGCGTGCTCGCCTGGCATATGTGCGGCCCGGGTTCGATCCTCAGCACCACATACAAACAAAGATGTTATGTCTGCCGGAAAACTAAAAAATAAATATTAAAAAAAAAAAAATTCTCTCTCTTAAAAAAAAAAAAAGGTGAGTGGAACACAGTGCAACCTTCAAGAGGACACAAAAGCTGGACAGAGTGACACACGCCTATAATCCCAAGGGGCTTGGGAGGCTGAGGCAGGAGGATTGGCTGTTAAAAGCCAGCTTCAGTAATGAGGCCCTAACCAACTTAGCAAGAACCTGTCTCTAAATAAAAAAATCTTTTTTTTTTGGTATCAAAGATTGAATTCAGGGGCACTCAGCCACTGAGCCACATCTCCAGCCCTATTTTGTATTTTATTTAGAGACAGGGTCTCACTGAGCTGCTTAGCACCTCACCATTGCTAGTCTGGCATTGAACTCATGATCCTCCTGCCACAGCCTCCGAGCCGCTGGGATTACAATCTTTTTTAAAAAGATGGAGATGTGGCTTAGTGGTAAAGCACCCTGTGTTCAATCTTGGTACCCCCCCCACTTTCCCCCGCCAAAAAAGAAAAAAAGAGGATGCAAAAAAGCAATCTTAAGATTTCAAAGAGGGCTGGGAGTGTTAACTCAGTGGTAGAGCACCTGCCTGGCACATGTGGGGCCCTGGTTTTCAGCCAGCACACGCCTATAATCCCAAAGACTTGGGAGGCTAAAGCAGGAGGATCAAAAGTTCAAGGCCAATCTCAGCAACTTAGTAAGACCCTGTCTCAAAGGAAATTTTTTTTAAAAGGGTTGAGGATATAGCTCAGTGGCAGAGCACCCCTGGGTTCAATCCCTAGCACTGAAGGGATAAAAAGAAAAATGATTTTAAGCATCCGTGATGAGGCTGGAGCCCTAGACGTGCAGTGCTTTGGGGGAAGAGGGCAGAGCATGGCAAATGGCCCTGAAAATCAGCAGAGTAAAGGCCATAAGAGAGCAGCAGGGAGCCCAGCCATATTTAGAAAAGACTGATGTTCTCACCCTCCAGCTCCTCCAGCCGCACCTCCCGAAGGCTCTCCTTGCCCAGTGCCCTGGCCACTTCTTCACACTGGCGTCGTCTCAAGGGGTACTCGCTGGAACCCAGGGAGTGGCGGACGTTGGAATTAGTGATGAGCACAGCCAGCTTGGGGTCCGACAGTGGCACCAGGCTTGTCTCCAGGGACCTAGTGTGGAGTTGGATTAGGGAAGATGACAAGGCCAAGGATCTGCTTGCCAGGCCAGGCAGTAGGCATGCTCCACCTAGGAACTCCTGATTATGAGGTGGGAGGGTACAAGGGAAGCCCCTGACCTGCAGTCAATGAGCAGCGCGTGGCCCTTCTGCCCCAGCAGTGCGATGAGCTGATCCATGATGCCACAGGGCACCCCTGCAAAGCTGTGCTCGGCCCGCTGACACACCTGGGCCCGGGCAGCTATTGCCCCCGAGTCTGTGGCATAGGGTGAAGTAGGGAAGCCGGGGCCCAGGAGGAACACAAGAAGTGGCCACATGGGAGCTGCAGTATAGCTCCAATGACACTCTGTGGAGACTCCCCACTCCCCCCCTCCCTAAACCACAACATGGGAAGAGTTCTGACCAGAGACTCAGGCAAGGAGGGCTGGGCTGGGGCTAGGGCCTATGTGGTACCTGGGCAGAGTTGCTGGAGGAAGGTGTACGTGGCCACTTCCAAGGATGCGGAGCTGGACAGCCCACCCCCCAGGGGCACTGAGCTGACCACCACTGCACTGAAGCCAGGGATGGGGGAAGCTGCAGTAGAAAGAATGGTGATGTTAAGATGGACTGCTAGAAGGATGGACACAGGAAGAGCATGTGTCCTTATAGGAAGGAAGGAAGCCTGATAGCCACTTCTAGGGCATGTCTCTCAATTGTTAGGCCACCAACCTGCTGGTGCCAAAGAGCCTACTACCCTCCATCTTCTGGCCATCTGAGGTTACTGGAACAATCTTTCTAGTTATCCTCTTGATTTAGGCCTAGAAAATTGGGGTTTGATTCCTGGCTCCTCTAATCATGTAAAAGGAAACCCAGGGCAAGTTCTGGAACTTCTTAGGGCATCAGTTTTCTCATTGGTACGGTAGGCTATTCCACCTTGCAAGCTTTCCCCAGTGTATTAGAGAGGTTAATGGACTTGTGGCTGTGAGGTGACAATCCTACTGGCAACATAAATTTGATCTACAATCCTAGTGGCAGCATGAATTTGACCCATGCCTGGGCCCCATACCTGGGTAGTGCTGAATCACTCCCTTGACATAATTGGCCCATCGGGGAGTCCCAGGCTCCAGTGACCGGTGGACTGTGGGCAGTGGAAACTGCAGCCGCTGGGGCTCATCAGCATCTTTGGAGGTGGTGAGGAGAGAGACAAGCCCATCTGTTCGGGGGCTGCCTACCAGCAGGGTCACCAGCTCCAATGCCTGAAAGAAGAGATAGGAGTATGTGGAGCTTATACCAGCAAATGGAATAAGCCCCTCCAGAGACACCCTCCAACTACAAGGACTCCAGCCAAGGTTCTGCCCCCTGGGACACACAGGGAGGTGGAGGGAACCAGCTCAACTTAAAGGGAATGAGGTGTGGCTCAAGGAGGAGCCTGAGTGCAGAGCTGGCCTTAGGGGCTTGGAGCTCAGGCCCCTGGGTATTCAGAGGTGGAGCCAGCAGCAGGAGGAATGCAAACCTGGACTCTGCCCTGAGCAAGGGCTCCCAGCTGCAGGGAAAGAGGGAGAGAGAGAGCTAGCTCAAAAGGAAAACAGGATCAAAGGGGCTCCACGCCTTCCCATTTGGGGATGACCTCCAAAAGGAGGCGGATGGATTTGCTATAACTACTCACTTCCCAAGCTGCAGGGTGGGACTGAGAGCCCAGGTTAAGAGCTGGAAGGTAACACTCAAGGTCACATACCAAGAACCAGCTGTGAGACCTTGAGCAGATCCCCAACCCTTTCTGAGTTGGCTTCCTCCTCCGTAACCGGAATGGGCTGGGCCAGAGGCTGAGGGGCTCCATTTGCCCAGGCCTATGGTTTTGGCCTCAACGAGGCCAGAAGCCGGAAGTGTTCCCCTTTTACCTGCTACTTAGGGCCCAAATTTGAAGGGGAACACTCCCCCCGGCTGAGGTCCAGGACCAGCAATCCCCAGAAGGCGGACTTGGGTGAAGAGGTGCCCGCATACCCTCTCCTGTCTGCGTCTGTCTCTCTTCGCACGTGAAAAACGGTCTGTCCCAGGGTCTCCTGCGTGCGCGACTCCCACTCCGCTGCCCGCCCCACATTCCAGCGGGAGAGAGCGCGTCCCTGAGACCCAGCCGCCCGCCCT
>NW_025999895.1:5391169-5409543 GCF_001458135.2 Marmota marmota marmota | reverse complement strand
GCTCCCCCTGCGCAGCCTCTCACCATAGGCAACACCAGGCCCTGGTTGTAGTCCGTGTGTTCCCCGATGAGGTTGACGCGGCCCGGCGCCGACACGGGCCAGCTCGGGCTCGGCCCCGAACTCCTCGCGGAAGGCTCGTCGGGCCTCGGCCAGCAGCTCCTGGACCTGGGGCGGTCTGGAAGCAGCCATAACGCTGGTCTGCAGTTCGGCGCGCCGCAGCGCGGGATGCTGGGGGTGGAGCCTCGCATTCCTGCCCGACGCCCCGCCCCCGGATCGCTCGGCCCCGCCCCCGCCCGCGGAGTGCGACCGAATCCACCTGCTGTGCTGTGCTCCCAGCCCTGGCGGGCGCAGGTGACAAACACCAGAAATGCGTGAATCCGAGTGGGATTCTATGTCCCCGATGATGTCCTTCTCTCTGGACTTTGGGGAAAACCAATGACGACCGTGTGAATGAATATGGCCTTAAGTGGCACTTTGCACAACTGAAAGATCTGAACAGCCCTTCCCTACCCTGGCGATTGTTGATGGGTCACCATCTAACCTCCACCAACACACAGCCAGAGCAATGGAGATGGCAGTCGGCAAACCTGGATTCCCAAAGGCATCTCCGAGGGCTTCAGGGGCAGGAGCTATGAGAAGTCATGGGTTTCTAATAGTGGCACACAGTGTAGAGACACAATTAGGCAAGTTTGGTAGGAAGTCGTTTTTTTACAAGCTCCTTTTCTAGGGTGGACCCATCCAAGTCCCTAGCAATGGACGACTGAAGGAGGATAGCCATGGCCCAGCCCCTCCTTGAAGTACCAACCAACTGCTGCTGCTAAGGTAGGTCGCACTGTGGGCCCCAGGAGATGCTTCCTCACCCCGAAGCCTTGGTCTCAAACGCATTGCCGGGATGCCTGTTCACACCTGCCTGCCCTGTATGTGCATATGGTGTGTGGACGGGGCACTGTGGCCAGGGATATAGCTTGGGGCCTGCTGAGTGGTTTGCTCAGAGTAGAGAACTGCATTCAAAAGGCTGCTCGAGGGCTAGGGTTGTGGCTCAGCAGTAGAGTGCTGGTTTCGATGCTCAGCACCACATAAAAATAAATAAAATAAAGGTATTGTGTCCAATTACAACTTAAAAAATTAAAAAAAGAAAAAAGGCAGATCGAGGGCTGAGGATATAGCTCAGTTGGTAGAGTGCTTGCCTCTCATGCACAAGGCCCTGGGTTCATTCCCCAGCACCACCAAAAAGGCACACCTGTAATCCCAGGAGAAAAGGAGCTCATAAAAGGAGCTTCTCAGGAGGCTGACGGGGAAAGAGGGGCTGGCCTTGTGGCTTGTAGTAGAGTGCTTGCCTATCATGTGTGAGGCACTGGATTCAATTCTCAGCAGCACATAAAAGTAAAATAAAGGTATTGTGTCCATCCACAACTAAAAATATTAAAAGAAAGAGAATGAGAGCAAGCACTGGATGTAGCTAAGTGGTTAAGCACCCCCTTGTTTTTTTGTTTTGTTTTGTTTTTAAAAGGCAGCTCTGGCCAGCCTGGTAGTACAGGCCTGTAATCCCATCAACTGAGGAGGCTGAAGCAGGAGGATCACAAGTTCAAAGACATACTCAGCATTTAGGAGACCCTGAACAATTTAATGAGATCTTGTCTTAAAAACAAAAGGTTTGGGGGCTGGGGATGTGGCTCAAGCGGTCGCTCGATCATCTGGCATGCGAGTGGCCAGGGTTTGGGGTGTAGTTTAGGGTAAAGTGCCTCTGGGTTCGATGCCCAGTAACACCTACATCAAAAAAAAAAAAAAGGCAACTCTGGCGCTGGGGTGTAGCTCAATGGTAAAGGATGTTCTTAGCAAGTGCAAGGCCCTGGGTTTGATTCTGCATTAAAAAAAAAAAAAAAGGCCTGGGCTGGAGCTGGGGTTGGGGCCCAGTGGTAGAGCACTCACCTATCATGCATGAGGCACTGGGTTTGATCCTCAGCACCACATATAAATAAAATAATAAAATAAAGATATTGTGCCCACATATATATATAAAAAAAAAGGCAGTTGGGAATGGAGTTCAGTGGCAGAGCGCTTGCCCAGCATGCATGAGGAAAATGCCCCCCATACACACACCCTGTGTGACCTTTAGTTAGGCAATTTAAACAAATTTTTTATTTTATAAATTTTTAGATGGATACAATACCTTTATTTTATTTATTTTTATGTGCCGCTGAGGATTGAACTCAGGGCCCCACACATACTAGGCAAGTGCTCTGCCACTGAGCTACAGCCCAGCAAGCAATGGTTTTTAGATATGAAACCAAAGGTACAAGTGACTAAGAAAAATAGATAAATTGTACTTCATCAAAAATTAAATACTTTTTTCCAGGTGTGGTGGGCACATGCCTGTAATCCCAATAGCTTGGGAAGCTGTAGCAGGAGAATCTTTCCAGCCCAGGAATTCAAGGCTAGCATGGGCAACCTAATGAAGCCCCATCTTAAAATATAAATAAATCAGGTCTGGTGGTACCCGTCTGTAATCCTGTAATCACAGTGGCTCGGGAGGCTGAGGCAGGAGGATTGTGAGTTCAAAGATAGCCTCAGCAATTTAGCAAGACCCTATCCTTAAGTAAAAATACAAAAAAGGGTGGGGGTGCACTCAGTGTTTCAGAGACCCTGTGTTCATTCCTTGGTACCAAAAAGAAATAAAAAGGACTGAGAATGTAGCTCAGTGATACAGCACCCATGGGATCAATCCCCAGTACCACAAAAATAAATAAATTGGTAAAAAATTAAATTAAAAAAACAACTAGGGGGGCTGGGGTTGTGGCTCCAGCAGTAGAGCGTTTGGCATGTGCGAGGCCCTGGGTTCGATCCTCAACACCACATAAAAATAAACAAAATAAAGGTATTGTGTACAACTAAAAAGTAAATTAAAAAAAAAAATTAAAAAAAGAAAACAACTAGAGATTGAACCCGGAGACACTTTACCATTGAGCTACATACCTAGCCCTTTTTTATTTTTTATGTTGAGATAGTCTTACTAAGTTGCCCAGACAGGCCTCAGACTTACGGAGTTTCCTGCCTTAGGCTTCTGAGTTGCTGGAATTACAGGTGTGTATCACCATGCTCAGCTGAAAAGAACTGACTTTAAAAAGGGGCATGGCCTGGGGCTGGGGGTGTGGCTCAGTGGTAGAGTGCTTGCCTTGCATGCATGGGGCACTGGATTCCATCCTCAGCACCACATAAAGATAAATAAAATAAAAGGTATTGTGTCCATCTACAACTAAAATATATATATATTTTTTAAAAAGGGGGGGGCATGGCCTGTGGGTGGAGCTTAGTGATAGAATGTGTGCTTAGTATGAGGCCCTGAACTCAATCCTCAGCACCACAGAAATAAATAAATAAAGGGTGAATTTGTATAGTATGTGTACTATATCTCAATAAAGCTGTTTTTAAAAATAGGAATAGGGGGGCTGGGTTTGTGGCTCAGTGATACAGCACTTGCCTGGCATGTGTGAGGCACTGGGTTTGATACTCAGCACCATATAAAAATAAATAAAATAAAGATATTGTGTCCATCTACAACTTAATTTTTTAAAACTGTTACATTAAACAAAAAAAGAAAAAGAAATAGGAATGAGGGCCTGGAGACATAGCATGTTAGTGGGGCACTTTCCTAGCATGCATGAACCCCTGGGTTTAATTCCTAGCACTTAGAAAGAAAAAAAAAGGGCTGGGGATGTGGCTCAAGCGGTAGCGCGCTCGCCTGGCATGCGTGCGGCCCGGGTTCGATCCTCAGCACCACATACAGACAAAGATGTTGTGTCTGCCGAGAATTGGAAAATAGATATTAAAAAATTCTCTCTCTCTCTCTCTCCCACTCTTTCTTTAAAAAAAAAAAAAAAAAACAAATAGGGATAGCTCACTGGTGAAGCACTTACCTGGCATGCATGCGGCCCTGTGCTCCATCCTCAGTAACACACACACACACACACACACACACACACACTACTGTGTGCCACTGGCCAGAATGATAAAACATCTCAGGCTCCCACCATCTGATTGAGAAAGACACCACAAATCTGACCTCCTGTGATTGAGATAAATGCTTAGATGGAGGAGTATAGCTTTCTGAGAAGGAGAGGAAGGAGTGTGATGCTTTGAAATCCACACCTTCACTTTTACTTGGTATTGAAAACATGCCCATTGGGCTCCATCTTAATTTGTATTGTTTCAGTTTTTCTTGGAGAAACTTGATTTGGCCTAAGGAGAAGGGCTCCTGTGTGTTTGAAATGGACTCTGAAACATTGATTTTTATCTTGGAGATGTGTTTGCTTTCCTTTTTTTTTTTTTTCTTTTTGTGGTGCTGGGGATGGAACCCAGGGCCTCAGCATGCTAGTGGGCAAGTCTTTACGATTAAGCTACATCCCAACCATACTCCCTTTTTTGAATCCTATCTAGCTTGTTACAGGAAATTAGTTCAGAAGGAACTCTGCTTTGACATCTGACCTTCCCTCCCATTTGCTGGCCAGATGTCCTAGGACTGGGGAGAGATGGCACTACCATGGGGACATTGCACCCTAAGGTCTGTCCTCTGCTCTGTTAGCCAAAGATCTTATCAGCACAGCCAGCACTGGTTGTTTATCACTAATGTCTGTTATGATAATCTGATCAAATTCCTGGAAGCGTCCACTACAAGGTGTTGGGGGTGGGGATATCATCCACACCAGCCAGGGTTCTGGTGGTCTAGGCAGGCCTAGAGGTTGCCAAAAAATGTTGTTGCTAAGGGTCCCCATGGAGGACAGGCACTCCAAGGATGCCTCTTCTCTGAGAGTCATTTCTATCTCCCAAATCAAAGCCAGACTCTCACCCTGTGGGCCCTCCTCAAGGGACTTGGTCTTTTTTCATTCAGGGAAGGCATATGCTTGATACAGCTGTGGTTTCTCCATTGCAAGCACAGCCTAGGTTCCCTGGTGAGACTTGGGTCCACATCTCCCAAATGAATCTCCCTGAAAATGTTTGCTTTTAGCAGATGGCCCACTATCTCACCCATTCTGGGAGGTTCTTTTTGTGGTTTCCAGAGGATTAATCCATTTCCTGATTTGAGCTCCCTTTGCCCTTCTGAGATATTAATGGTGACAGTTTCTATAGCACTGATAATACTGACATTGGGCACATGTCAATTCAGACCTCAGAATGCAGGTCTAGCCAGAATGCACCTTCAGGGCACTACTGGTTGTTTATCACTAATGTCTGTTTTGATTAATTGGTGCCCTGGATTTCTGTAGTCAAGTGTCTTCATAATCACCCCTAGAGCTTATGTATCTTGAGTTTTGCAAGGATTGTTTTATTAAATTCTTACTAGTATATTGGATAGATATTTTTATTACTCTCATTTTATAGATGAAGAAAAGCAGCACAAATAAGTTCAGGAACTCATCCAAGAAGAACTGAGCCAGGTGTGGTGGTGCACACTTGTAATCCCAGCAACTCAGGAAGCTGAGGCAGGATGATGGCAAGTTTGAAGCCAACCTTAGCAACTTAGCAAACTTAGTGAGACTCTCCCTGTCTCAAAACAAAAAAAGGGGCTGGGAGGCTGGGGATGTGGCTCAGTGATAAAGTGCCCCTGGGTTCAAATCCCAGTACAGAAAAAAAAGAAAAGTGGAGGAACTGAGACTTGAACTCCTGCTGCCTAACCCTAGGCCCACTCTCTCAGCCACCATCACATCCCCATGAGTACACTAGACTGCTGCAGCCTTGACTCTGCCATCCTCTGCCTGCAAAAGTGCCAGGATATAAAGCTTAAGTCTTTTCTCAGTGGGGGACAGAAGATATTAGCTGCTCTCCCAGACCATTGGAGCCCCACACTTCCTACATGGGACACTCCCCAGGTGGAAGCCAGGCAAGTAACCAAAGCTCTTGGGAACCAGACTGATTCTTTGCTATCCATGCCAGAAGAGCCAGCCAGCTGTGCAGTGGGGCTGCCAGGGCCATTTGGTTTGGTCAGCAAACACTCTTGAGCCTCTGCTGTGTACCAGGCTTGACTCTGGAGCAGGCAAGAATTCAGTGCCTGCCTTTGGAACCTCAACTTTCTTTGTCTTTCCAAGATTCAGATTCCCCTGCTCGGAGAACAAGCTCCAGGCCTTCTCTTTATTTGGTGCTCCCACTCTGTCCCTGAAGTTTCTACCCTGTAGGCTGATGACCAAACCTGTTGATAGCCAGGAGGCAAGTCTAGACTCATGTGGCTAACAGCTCAGGGCTGCTTCTCTCTTCTGGCCCCTTGCACTGGCCAGAAAGCTGCAGCTGGCACTGCAGCTGCCCCAGGCCACTGGAGATGGGCAGGAGGACTGAGATTAGTTGGAGGCTAAAGAATGAGGCTGGGGCCCATGATGGTCTTGGGCCCAAACCCATCCTGCCACCTCTACTTGATAGCTCAGTGCAAAGCAGTGAGAAGTTTAATAGAAAATCCTGCCAGCTGTGTCCACCAGAGGCAGTAGAAAGGGAGTAGGGGTTAAAGGAGCCCAACTACCATCTCCATGAGGACATGCAGTCCCTCACATAGATCCCCTCAGGGGATCTTAGGCCATCTGCCCTAAGCATGCAGCCCACTTGCTGCTCCTTCCCAGGGTCTAGTTGTAGCGTCTGAGATGGACCTGTCCCTTTCTGCCTACTTTCCATCCTATTGTGTATTCCTGGAACTGCAGGATCCTAGATAAGAGTTGGCAGTTTCTGGTGAAAAGATCTCTGTGTTCCTTCCTCTGCATCCCTTTCTAGATCACATGTGGCTTTTTAGCCTCTCCAGGACCTACCACACCTCACTGAAGCCACCTCTTTTTTGCTTTCCCAGTAGGATGTAACTGCAGAACCTCTTAGCTTCTTCCAAAGGGAAGGGGAATTGATTAAGTGTGGTAAGGGGTGTTCCTCCTAGGTGTGTCTAACCTGCAAAATTAACCCCCACTGGACTCTCAGCATGATGTTCAGGAGAGGATGATAGGCTGGTACACACATCACATGGAAGTTCTGTGGCTCTTTGCTTGGAGTAATGGTGATACCACAGGGTGAGACTTCCAGGGACTGGTGGATAGGACCAGAGAACAGAAACAGGAATCCTCTGGCCCCTCCTCACTGCATAGCCCTCAATCCATAAACTCAACACCTTCCTCATTCCTTAGACATGCTGATGAAGGGGTAACAAAGTCAAAACAGCAGCCAACTGACCCAAATTGCCTGTGAGGCACCCCGAGGTTGAGAGTGTTGTGGAATTTGGGTTGGCAACAGATAAGGGCCTTGCTCTTGGGAAGGTAACTGGAAGGCTGTGTGCGCTGAAATTGCTGGCCAAAAGCCAAGCCAGGCTAGATGGAAAAGTGCAGGCTGCAACATCCTTAAGTTGAGGGCATCTCCCTGAGGAATGCCTATGGTGAGGGGCAAGTAGGAGCACCACTGGGTGAGGGGAAGCAGCAGCTACAAGGACCCTAGGTAAGGAGCAGTCACGGGCTGGCTGACACACAGGGAGTAGGCATTAATTCCTTCGGTAACTGAAATGCTTCCATCCCCCAAAAATGTTGAGGGTAGGGGGGCAGACAACAGAATGCCAAGAGTGTGGGGACTTCAAGACTTTCATGCCCAGTGAACCATATCACTCCCAATAAGACAACAGCTGCAGAAGGGGGAGTAGAAACTCACCTATCCCCTCTGCTGGGGGTGGGGGTTGGGGTGGGCTAGGTTGGCCAGAGGCTTGGATCCCAAAATACAAAGGCTGGGACCATCCTAGAGAAGCTGAAGATCAGCCTCTGATGCAATGGCAGTGGCTGTTTCACCCTGTTCCTCCCTGTGCAGCTCTAATTCATGATGCTTCAATAAGGTTCTGCTTTCCAACTGCTCCAGCCCTGACTCCTGACACCAGGCAGAGGCAGCAGCAGCAACAGAGACGGCTGTTGGGAAATCTGACATGAGCCAAGCTTAGGCAGTGAGGGAATAGTTCATTGGAGCACTTACCTAGGATGCAAAGGCCACAAAATAAAACCTCCTCTTTCCCCCATTTACCCAAGTTACTCCTGTTGGACACCTAGGTCCATGTTTCTAGGTAAAATACCCTTGCTTAATCGAAGACCAACTGAACATGCACGAAGTAGATATGAGAGACAAATGTCTTACAACTAACAAGGGTAAAGGGGCAAACACTTTGAACTCAGTTTCCAGTTTATCTGTCCTTAGATGGTTCACTGGGTTCCCCCTGCACACATCACCAAGCTGTAAGAATGATGGCCATGTAATTTGCCAAATTGGAGTTGTTAGGAAACGTAGGCACCATTTATACAACAGTTCTACAGGAATAAATTAGCACTATCCTGAGCAAAGGTCTGACAAGTATCATTTTTCCAGTTCTGCCCCTAGTGTGCTCCCCTCCCCGACTCTCCCACTGACATCAGAAAGGCAAGGCTCTCCAGATAATTCCCTTTTGTGAAACAATTATTGAAATGAAAACCATTAACAAAAGGAGAAAAATCTCAAAACTTAAAAAAAAAAAACTTTTATTTTTGTCTCATCCATCAAGGGCACAGGTTACACCATCAGCTTCAACTATGCTTTCCTCCTTACATATTCTGATCCATTACTCTTATCCAGGGACATGCTGTAAGAGCAAGTTCCTAGAATCAAAAAATATCTTCTAGGTTGTGTCCAAGTGTGGAAGTCCACATAGAGCTGTTTCAGCAGTACCTTCTAGCCTGCCCAAGCCTTCTCCAAGAGACTTCAAGACTGATGAGAAGGCTCAATATTGTCACCCACTTGGATTATCCATCAATTCAGCAAGCTTACTCTCCCCATTCCTGTGGCTGTTTCTCTGCCTTTTAGTTGCTGCCACTTTTGGGAACACTCCAATGCTTAGTATTTGTCTTGTTCAGAAGCACATAAGGAAATTCTCAGAATTAGTAAGTATGCCTGGTTCCAGATCTGGTTCAGATGGGACTTTGTCAAAAAAAAAAAAAAAACCTAGTTGAAAGCTGGATAAGCAACCACACAGCATCTTACCTCTTTCAAGCACTTCAAAATCAGAAATTAATCCAAACTTTAGTAGAGCAAGAACTTCTATATAGCTACTAGCTTCATTGGAATGCTTTAAAGGGGTGGCTTTCGAGGTCAAGTCTTGCTGACATTCATGCATTATGCCTTGCAAGCAGCCCTCATTGCTCAAGACTTGTTCCATGCTGCTGAAAACAGCTTTGACAATTCCACACCTTGTAGATTTGTTTAAAATGGTTTCTAAGCCTGCTCCAAAAAGAGATGCATGGAATAAACCCCAAACGCAAGCCCTACAACTTTAACAAGAACTTCCCTAATAAATGCAACTTAATTTTACTTTGTTAACATTATGGGGATGGGGTAAAGCTATTAACATACTTTGCTATAAAAGCCCATGGTACAAAATATAGCAGTATTCTTTTGCACAGGTGCTGGAGATCAAAACCAAGGCCTTCCTGCATGCTAGACACATTCTATTACTGAGCTACATCAGGGAATTTTTATAGATCTAAGGGCAGTTTTACATGCTTTCTTTGTAAATAAAAGGTTCATCTACCAAGCAAGAGCTGAAATAAAGCTCAAACTTTTAAAATGTGTAGAATTTAAGTTATGGACATATTAAGGTTCTATAACATTCAATTTAGGTTTTTGACACTTAGTTGAATAAACAAGTTTATTTGTAAATTTAGTCAACATACATAATTGACCTAAAAACCTCAATAAAGGATAAATTTAAAAACCACTTGGAAGGCCATCTCTTATATAAAAGGGATTTTCCCAGGACAGTAAATAACCAGATGTAATCTATCCCAACACCATCGTAATTTGCAGAGATCCAATAAACCTGGAGCTGCCTGCTCCTCCCCGACACTAAACTCCATAAGGTAAAGAACCAACCCTTGATATTATTTCCTCTTAGAAGAAAACCTAGATTTAAAACCAACCACAACACTATGAAAAGCTAAACTAGATAGAATATTAGTTAACAGATGATGCTGGTGTGAATAACTTGTTATTTTATTCTAGAGCCCTTATAAATAAAATCCCCCAGTTAGTGTTTGCATTATCAGCTAGAGGGTTAGTTAACATGTGGTAGAATGAGGACTTATGCAAGGTATATTACACACAGCATTTTACTACTATGAAAACAAGTGCAGTCTCTAGTTAGGAGAAAACCAACTGGACTCTAAATTATACACACCTTAATGACAAGACTCCCCACCACTTGTGAATGTAAAACATTTAATTTAAAAATGTTGACACTACAATATATAAAATAGCTATTATAAATGCACATAGTGTATTCTATAGCTGCCAGGTTTACTTTTTTTCTTTTCTTTTTTTTTCCTTTTTTTTTTTTTTTTTTTTTTAGGAAACTAAGNTTTTCTTTTTTTTTTTTTTTTTTTTTTTTTTTTTTTTTAGGAAACTAAGTTACACTGTGGTTAAGACTTGTATCTTCACCCTTGAAAAAGCCCGCATTCTATCACAGTGATGTATGGTCAGACTTAACAGCCCCAATTGTTAAACACTTGGATCAAGTCATAACCAGTTTTATTGCAAAAGGACCCTGTACACATTTATCAATTCTAGTACCTTAATAACTACCCAACAAGTCATTAACATACAGAAACATGCATCATGAGAAGCAAGAAATATCACCCATCCCTTCTGCATATTAGCAACTTGTCACTCCTGAGCAACAGTGCTCACATCACTGAGGTCTGTGAACAGTCACTTTTCGCATTCATCCTGAGTGAAAGATGGAATGACTTAAGTACAAATGCAACATATTATAAACAATTTCTTACAAAAAAAGTCACAAATTAAACCAAAGTATTTTACAGAATTTACTACAAAACGCCATAAAAACTGCCTTCACTTAAGCTCTCTCTCCCCGTATCCGGCGAGCCAACTGGATGTCTTTGGGCATGATGGTGACTCTCTTAGCGTGGATGGCACACAGATTAGTATCTTCAAATAAACCCACCAGGTACGCTTCACTAGCCTCCTGTTGAGGACAAGAGCCACACTATTAACTTCCCTCCAGGAGAAGCCACGCAGCCCTCCCCCATACTACAGAGCCCGTCCCCTTACCTGAAGGGCGCCAATGGCTGCACTCTGAAACCTCAAGTCGGTTTTGAAATCCTGGGCGATCTCTCTCACCAATCTCTGGAAAGGCAACTTCCGGATGAGAAGCTCGGTCGACTTCTGGTAACGACGAATCTCTCGAAGAGCCACAGTCCCGGGCCTGAAGCGAACAGGAGTGTGTAAGAGGACATGGCGGAGCCTCGGCGCGCTGCCGCCCAGCGCACAGTTGCCCACCGCCAAGTCATTGTTCTCCGGCTGCCTGCCTACCTGTAGCGATGAGGTTTCTTCACCCCGCCGGTAGAGGGGGCGCTTTTCCTGGCAGCCTTGGTGGCCAGCTGTTTGCGGGGGGCTTTCCCACCAGTGGACTTACGCGCGGTCTGCTTGGTTCGGGCCATTTTCTCCTACCTAGGATGCAGAGTGGATTTGAGGCCGCGAGATCCTCCCGCCCAGCCCCCAGGGAGGTGGCGACGGGCGCCGTGGGCTCCGCGCGTCCGCGAGCCCTCCCGCCTCTGCGCCCCACCTTGCGGCGGCAGATGGCCGAGGGCCGCAGCCGCCACCGCCTCCTCCCCCTCCCCTAATGACTCAGGCTGCGAGCAGTGGCGGCCTCCCCCGGGAGGGGGGGCCGCGGGGAGGAGTCACTTCCCGCCCGCGGCGGGCGGAGGCTTGGCTGCCCGGAACCCGGCCTCCGGACCTCTGAATCACCACCGGGAAGGAGGTGTAAAGAAGGTTCCGGGGCGAAGCCCAAGGAGACAGGCGCCCGAGCAGCCCCCGCTGGCTGGCAGTGGGCTCTCAACGGCCGCGGCCCGTGGCATCAACGGCTGGAGGGGCCGGCAGTCACCACTAACCCCGCGAACGCTTACCCAACGCCGAAATCTTAGGCCGCTTCTCCGACCGCCGCGCCGAGCTGCTGCCCAGTGAAGACCTGCAGCTGCGGAGCAAAACAACGATACTACTCCAACGTACGACCAAACCGCTCTGCGCTCCAAACCCCCCCGGCGCTTCTGCTTTTATACCCACGCTTCACGCTGCGTCTCTGCGTCATAGGGCCCTTATTTGCATACACCAACGGCTTTTTCTATTGGCGGGCCCTTTCGCCGACGCGCTGACAACCCCCGACACAAAGGCTGTGCTTCGGCCCCGTTCCGTGATTGGCGGATATTTAGGCCTCTGATTGGCTGTTAAAGTTGCCTCTTGATTGGATAGATGAAAAGAGGAATGGACGAATCAGAGTATAGCACTAAGCGGCTCTTCTGATTGGATAAAATGGAGCTATGTTTGGATCCTTCCCTTGGTTCCAAAGCTCCACAATAGAAAGTCAATGCAAATGAACTGCATTGGTCCCTATCACGATTTAAGAAGATCCGGATGGGCAGGCACTAACTTGTTTGCATCTAGCTGATGCAAGGAGGAAGTGAAGAAGTTATTTTAACAGATTTTTTGTAAATATTTTCTAATGTAAACCAAAATATATCCCCCAGATTATTTACTTTTCAATAACATTTTGATCGTTTAAATACACAGTGCTAGAATTGGAACTGTCATGCTATCAAGTACAGTATTTTATATATCACAAATAATGCTTTTTTTTTTGTTGTTGTTGTTATTGGGAATTAAACCCAGAGGCCCTTTACCGCTGTGGTACATCCGCAAACCCTTTTAATTTTTTGAGACAAGGGCTTACTCAGTTGCTTAGGATCTTGCCAAATTGCTGAGGCTGACCTTGAACTTATGATCCTCATGCCTCAGCTTCCAGATTCCCTGGGTTTACAGGCGTGAGCCACTAGACGCCTGACTCATGCATGTACATTTTAAACCAACAAGCAGTTATTTTAGTTTGGTGGGACAGGGAGGGGTAATAGATACAAAGAAACAAATAGCAATAAATGATGTTAGAAGTACTGTCTTGTTTAACTTAGGCTGTCATAAAATATTTTGTGACTTAAAGGAGGAATGACCAACTTGGCAACATATTTCCCTCCACAAAATGACTGTAGCAGGAGGGAAATAATTCCGTTAGAGAATTGGCATCAATAATGAATAAATAAAAGATAGCTAAATATGGGATCTTGTGTTTAATGCTACACCTGGCAGATAGTACATCTGAGAAGAACATGACAAATGTGTAAAAACACTAATCTTTACCTTTGTCTAAATGCTTTGAAAGACTGAAATACGCAGTTCTTCAGAGGCAAATATATAAAATACCAAACCTGGCTTAAGGTTAAGACCAGCCAAGCAAAGCCCAAAAAATTGAAATAGAGCTTCAGGCATTCTACTCCATAGTTCTGACTCTGATTCATTGAATAGTTTAAATTATTAAAACAAAAATTGCTGCTGGTCAGGATGGTGGCACATACCTGTAATCCCAGCAACTCTGGAGGCTGAGACAGTAGGACCTTCTAATTTCAGACCAGCCTTGGCAATTCAGAGAGTCCCTGTGTCAAGATAAAAAATAAAAAAGGCTAAGGATGTAGCTCAGTGGTAGAGCGCCTGTGAATTCAAACCTCTATCTTTGCCAAAATGCTTTGAATAGACTGAAATACTCACTTCTTCAGAGGCAAATATATAAAATACCAAACCTGGCTTAAGGTTAAGACCAGCCAACCAAAGTCCAAAAAAGTTGAAATAAAACTTCAGGCATTCTACTCCATAGTTCTGACTCTGACTCATCGAATAGTTTAAATTATTATTTTTTTAAATCTTTTTTTAAAGAGAGAGTGAGAGAGAGAATTTTAATATTTATTTTTTAGTATTTGGCGGACACAACATCTTTGTTTGTATGTGGTGCTGAAGATCGAACCCGGGCTGCACGCATGCCAGGCGAGCGCGCTACCGCTTGAGCCACATCCCCAGCCCGAATAGTTTAAATTATTAAAACAAAAATTGTTGCTGGTCAGGATGGTGGCACACACCTGTAACCCCAGCAACTCTGAAGGCTGAGACAGGAGGACCTTCTAATTTCAGACCAGCCTTGGCAATTAAGAGAGTCCCTGTGCCAAGATAAAAAAATAAAAAAGGCTAAGGATGTAGTTCAGTGGTAGAGAGCCCCTGAGTTCAAACCTCCATACTAAAATAATGAAATAAATAAAAAGTTGCCAAGCATGGTAGCACAAGCCTATAATCCTCTCTACTTGGGAGGCTAATGCAGGAGGATCACAAGATCAATGTCATCTTGGGCAATTTAGCAAGACTATCTCAAGATTAAAGGAAAAAAGCTGGAATGCTTGTAATCCCAGCAGTTCAGGAGGTTGAGGTAGGAGGATCACAAGTTTGAGGCCAGCCTCAGCAATTTAGTGAGGCCCTAAACAATTTACTGAGATGCTGTCTCAAAAAGGGCTGGGGATGTATCTCAACTGTCACTCAATGATAGTAAAGGGCCCTGGATTTCAGTCCCCAGTACCAAAAAAAAAAAAAAAGGTTTAAAAGAAAAAAATTGACTGAGGACCCAGCTTAGTAGTTAAGCACCCCTAGGTTTAATCCCCAATACCAAAGGGAAAGACAAAGCAGAACCAGTTGAATAAAACCAGTTGAATTATACCTAAGTACAAATATCTCTACAACAAAGGTCTCCAACAGCTTAGTAGTGTAGAAACATTGTACAATTTTAAAAGCTATGACAGAAACATCTTTGGCCCAGTCTCTGCTACCAAATTCCTCTCATTTTGTCAGACCTCTGGATTGAACTCAGGGGCACTCAACCACTGAGCAACATCTCCAGCCCTATTTTGTATTTTATTTAGAGACAGGGTCTCACTAAGATGCTTAATGCCTTGCTGTTTCTGAGGCTGGCTTTGAACTTGTGATCCTCCTGCCTCAGCTTCTAGAGCTGCTGGGATTATAGGCATGCACCCTATGCCTGGCTTTTCAACCCTCTTAATCCCCTCCCTCTACCTATACTGGGGATTGAATCTAGGAGCACATTACAATTGACCTATAGTTCCAGTCCTTTTTACTTTTTTGAGACAGGGTCTTGCTAAATTGCTGAGATTCTTGTTAAATTGCTGAGGCTGGCTTCAAACCTGTGAACCTCTTGCTTCAATCTCCCAGGTTGCTGGAATTAGAGGCATGTGACATGGCATCCCACCCAGCTTCATCCCTCTTAAACTTAACATGTACAATATATATTTAATCATCATATACCCAAACACATAATTATGTGTGTGTGTGGTTGTGTGTGTGTGGTTGTGTTGAAAAAAGCACTCCTATAATCTCAACAGCTAGGGACACTGAGACAGGAGGACTGAGGCCAGGGGATGTGGCTCAGTGGCCAAGTGCCCCTGGGTTCAATCCATAGCACCCCCCCCCCCGACGCTGTAAAATAAATAAATAAATAACGGGACTTTATACATGCTAGGCAAGTGCTCTACCACTGACTTACACCTCAGCACTCCCATGTGATAATTTAGCTAACTTTAACATCTCCTTCTGCTCAAAGTTTGGGGTAGAGGAAAATAATTAAAGTATTTCATTCATGTCATACTGAAAACTCAAGATGGAGGCTTACTCTGTTCTCAGAACATGTGAAAAGCTAGGAAATGGAACTATTTTATACCCATGTAGGAGGCTGTCAAATGTTCTGGGATACAATTGGAAAAATGTCTTTTTTTTTTTTTACGGCTTATTTGGCCTGGAGGAGGAATGAACCCCTAAACTGACCCCCCTCTTTACATTCTATGGTTTTTCTAAGAGATTCCAAGCCCTGTCATTTCCATGCTATTAAGGAGAAGGACAGTTCAGTTATTCCCCCCCACATACTGTTTTGCCAATTATTAGAAACTAAAACCTGTTCTAGGAGAAACAAGGTATAGATGTACATTCATCCATCATGGTTAGTGGAAAAGTACTTATACAGGTTTTCTTTTTCCTAACTTGATTTAGAGAAAAACAAGCAATGCAGAAAATGCAGAATTAAAAAGGTCTATGCATGGGCTGGGGTTGTGGCTGAAGGGGTAGAGCACTTGCCTAGCACGTGTCAGGCAATGGGTTCCATTCTCAGCACCACATAAAATAAAATAAAGGTATTGTATCCACCTAAAACTAAAAAATAAGCATTAAAAAAAGTCTATGCAGTACAATAAAAACAATAGCAAATGGGCTGGGGGTGTGGCTCAGTGGTAGAGCCTTTGCCTATAGTCAAGGTGAGACCCTGAGTTCTAATCCCACTGCCTCGAGCAAACAAAAAACAGCAAATGTGATGCAGTGTGCAGGTTATGGTCTTAGGTCTTGTTCTGTCATTGACTTGCTGAGTAAGTTACTCAACTTCTCTGGGTTTCGGTTTCCTCTTCTGTAAATTAAGCAATTTGGATGACATCATCTTTTAATTCTACAAGTATTTAGAATTAATTTGAAACTCTTGGTGTATATCTATCATTTTAAAATGCAGTGGAGTGAAGTGTATTTCTGCAGTGACAGCATACCTGGAAATTTTAGGGATAATATATAAACCAATTATAATTACTTGGATATAATCATAAGATTGAAGCAATACACAACTTGCATCATTTTGGAATTTTTCCTCTTCAAGAGATCCTAGTAGCTACACAATAGACTTGGCCAGATTCTCAATTCTGTAAACTGACAGTTTGGATTCGGATAGGAGATTATTCAGAAATAAAGAAGTACCATTCTCTGCCTTTTTTGTTATTTTGTGTGTGTGCGCGTGTGTGGGGAGGGTGTACTGGGGACTGTACTCAGGGGCACTCGGCCACTCAGCTACATCCCCAGCCCTATTTTGTATTTTATTTAGAGACAGGGTCTTACTGAGTTTCTTACCCGGTTGCTGAGGCTGGCTTTGAACTCGGGATCCTCCTGTCTCAGCCTCCTGAGCTGCTAGGATTATAGACGTGCACCACTGAGCCAGACCTGTATCATTCGTTCTTTAATACTAACAATTTTCCTATTTATCATTACCCTCCTGCCCCGCCCAGGATATTGACTTTTTTTTTTTAATGAGGCAATCATTAGTTGGAATAATCCCATCAAAAATGTAAATTAGTCTAAAAATATGGATTTGAAATAGATTCAACATGGTAAACAAAGTCATCACAAATGTTAAAGTATCTATGAAGAACATTTTAAACCTTACATCCAATCCCCAGGTTTGGGGAGACTGGTTTATTTTATAAAGTGAACTATTCTGCCTGACTGGTGGGAGATAGGGAAGAGAAAAATATTTTCCCAAGTAAAAAGGCTGTGGCCCAGAGAGGACGCATCCCCTACTCAAACCCAAGCCTTTCCTCTGGACTCTGATGCTTCTCAACATAAGTGCAACTGGCCAGGGTTCCCGAGACTATTCTAGACGAAGATTGAATTCCTCCTTGGCCTTTAATATAAGATGATCAGGCCAGGTGTCAGATGAGAAAGGACGTAGGTGGTGGAGTTCCAGGTTTCAGGGTTGGTAAATGTTAATGAAGCGCCTTAGCAAAGGTGCGGGCGGACACAGTGTTGTATAATATAGCTCTTCCTTAGCAAATTTTCTCAAGCTGACTTCCAGCAGGCAGTCTTTTCATGCCTCTAAAGTCAATCCCGCCGCAGGGACGAAAAAAATCGCTGGCCGACTCCACTCCAGATGATGCAGTACAAAGGCCTAGCCCTAAGAACCCACAATACAGTCTTAAGTCCTGCTTGTGGGCACTGCTCTAAGCCGGCATTAGAACCATGCCCCAGCTGTACTAAGTACGGCAGCAAAGTAATTACTGCATCGTTGGCAGTGGAATTACACTTGGAACGGTTTCATAGAAGTCTCTTGGCCCTCTCTACTTTCGGGGCTTCAGTTTCAAGGAAGGAATCCCCAACTAAACTGAAATCGCGCTGGTGAAGAGGAGATCTGCGACCGAACTGCAACTCCCAGAAGCCTTCGCGGGCCTTCAGCATCCGGGACACGTCCGCATGGACCCCTGGGTATTGTGGTCCCTTGCTTTGGCAGCAACCCTCTGCCGACGGTAAAATTTCGGCCGAGCGGAAGACCACAACTCCCAGCAACCCTTGCTGCTGTGCGGGGGGTCTTCACGTTCTCGTGGCGCGGCGCAGGCGCACTGGGTCCTCGGCGCGGACCGCGCAGACTGAATAATAAAAGGGGAGCGGCGAAGAGGCAGGAAGACAGGACCATGTCGAAGGGCCCCGGGCCCGGCGGCTCCGCAGCTTCCTCGGCGCCCCCGGCCGCTACCGCTCAGGTGCTGCAGGCACAGCCCGAGAAACCGCAGCACTACACGTACGTAGAGCCCCCCCCGCCGCGCGCGCACGCCTGACGTCAGCGGCCAGCGTGAGTCACGCGCGCAGGGAGAGCGCGAGGC